>NW_027504868.1:0-602332 GCF_021521415.1 Bidens hawaiensis
TGATCGAAGTACCGGTAAAGATGAGAACCATGCCTCAAGGATAACTGGAAACGGGGGTGGAAGATTTAAGTACTTCCGGCTTAAGATCGGCTACGATCCCATATTCCAAACAATACCGTTTGAGTTTATGCTTGAGTTAGTTTGGAAAATTGGGTAGCCATGTATGCTTTGAAACCCATGATGAGAAGAGGATGTGAAGTACAAAAGGATTTTAAGTTTCTTTAAGGGGTTAGGTTGAATGAAACCGTCGGACAAAGGAAGTTACAATAGAAATAAAAGGCGAAAAATATGGAGAGTGGCTCAAAAGGTGGTCCTTGGGAGTTATAAAGAAAATTTAAATTTCAAATCCCCAAAGATAAGGATAAATTGAAAGTCGGGATCAAAATGGGGCTAGTTGTTACCTTAGGTAGTATGATAATGTAACGATTCCGGCAAATCCAGGTATACCCTAGCCGGAATATACTATTTACGTGTCATTAAATACTGATTATATGAGTTATAGTACATCTATACGGATATATATGATTCACAGTATGAATCATACTCAATTATATAGTGAATCATATTGGAATTTCGATCAACCAATGATCGGTTATTGAAACCCGAACGGATCGGGAATTACGTTGTAGACGGAATATATAATGTTAAGTGATGTTTACGAAGTATTAATGCTTCGGGATAGGTGAATTATAGCACAGAAAAAGGATTTCGATTTAATGGTACGTCGGTACGCTAAACGAAACCTTTAACACCAAACCAAGCAAGAGACGATCAATCAAGCCGAAAAAAGATGCGTAATTATTAATAATATGATGTCTTAATGTCATGGGTTAAGTTTTTAAAGTTTTTAAAATCAGTTTTATATATATTTTATTTTAAACCGAAAAACGACCATTTTATGCTCGTTTTAAGCCGAATTACGAGTTTAAACGAGAAACGAACTGAACCAGATTATCCACAACATTATCCAGATTGCATAATCTAGATTTGTGGACAATATTGAATTTGTGGGGCCACCCCCACACCTCCCTTAGGCCGATCGGCCATAATAATAATAATACACCATAGATTTTTTTTTTTCTTTACAACATATGCATCAAACTCTTCCAAAACTTCCACCTTCAAACCATTTTCTTGAACTCCAACCAAGATTTTTAAAGGTATAAGCATATTATCTTGCATAAATCTTGATGTTATTTACTCGGTTTGAATTGTTTTTGCAAGAACCAAAGGGTTCCAAGTGACATATGGGTGAAAACCCGAGATGGAACCGGTTCTTGTGTGATCAAAGGATGTATACAAGTTATACAAAGGATCTTGATCTAAGTAATTAGTTAAAAGTGTTTAGAATAGATTTTTACGGTTAGAATCTTTGTTTTTACATAAAAACCGACACTAGGAAAGGAATGGCTTGATTGTTGGTAAAGTTTGCTTGGTGTGGTGTTGTTGTGCTTGAAAGTGTTGTATCTAGCGGCTAGCAAAGGCTAGAAACCGAGATCCTTGCGATCAAAAGCTAGAAAACACAAAAGAGTTCGGTTTTCGTGTGTATGAGAAAAATGGACAGATTTTCGTGTGCTTAGAGTTGGGTCACGAAATTTCACAGAAATGATCTACACATGAAAATATGAGATCTGTGAATTTTTGGTAATTTTTGGATAAAAGATGAATATTTGGTGAATTTAATGCTCGGTTTTGGCCAAAAATAGTGAAAAATAGTTAAACTTGATGAAAAATTCTGGAAAATTTAGGATAAGCCTTTTATAGCATATAAAAGTCACCCACAAAATTTGAGCTCCGTTGGAAAAGTCTAAAGAGGCTTTTCGGTGAAACGAGTTCTAGGGCTTCTAGCTCGGTTTTGGGTGAAAAAAGGCTTGAAATATGAGTTTTAAAATCTGGAAAAATTCCAGAAAGTTATGAGGATGATAAGGAGCATCCCAGAAAAATTTGGTATTTTTCTAAAGTGTTTTGATATTTTTGACATATTTAGTATTTGATAAAGATTTAAAAATATGTAAAAATATGTAAATTTACAAAAATAAATCTGGAAAATTTCCAGAAAGTTATTAGGATGATAAGGATCATCCCAGAAAAATTTGGTATTTTTCTAAAGTGTTTTTGATATTTTTGACATATTTAGTATTTGATAAAGATTTAAAAATATGTAAAAATATGTAAATTTACAAAAATAAATCTGGAAAATTTCCAGAAAGTTATGAGGATGATAAGGATCATCCCAGAAAAATTTGGTATTTTTCTAAAGTGTTTTGATATTTTTGACATATTTAGTATTTGATAAAGATTTAAAAATATGTAAAAATATGTAAATTTACAAAAATAAATCTGGAAAATTTCCAGAAAAGTTATAAGGATGATAAGGATCATCCCAGAAAAATTTGGTATTTTTCTAAAGTGTTTTGGTATTTTTGATATATTTGGTATTTTAATAAGATTTAAAAATAGATAAATATATGTAAATTTACAAAAATAAATCTGGAAAAATTTTATAAAATGTTCTTTCTGTCAAAATAAGTTTTGAGCAAAATTTCAAGACCCGAGACTAAACGGGTAATTATTTGTGCTAAAATGAACATAAAAACAATTATTTAAAGCTTAAAACGTGTAAACCGGCAAAGTTCGCATAAGCGAGCTGACTGGTACACGAAAACTTTAAAATAGACTATTTTCATAAATCTAAGTAACTTAAGTAAAAATAAATCATCCGAAAATAATTCGGATGATTTGGGTAATTTTACCCGATTTTACCGTTTCCAGCACCGAAATACCGGAAACGGGCCCCCGCGGCCAAACGGGTGGGTGTCAAACCGAGCTATAATTTCATCACCTTAACTAGGTTATCAGTGTTCCCCGATGTACAGTTTACATAGATTTAATTTGTGGGAATTATATAGTAACGACTTAGATATCCTATTACAGATCCCAGCACGTAGCTGTTCCTCATATTACCCCGACTCCCAAAAAGGTGAGTTTTCACGAGCCCCTTTTAATGAATTGTTTTAATTATATTTTCCCGGGGCGGAAAGCATGTCTTATTTAAAGTATTTAAGTACATACCGATCGTATGGAAATACTTGTACATTTATATATATATGGACTGATGCATAGAATATATAAAATGTTTATAATGTGTTATTATTCTGGGGTAACATAGTTCCCAGGGGTTATTATTATTGTTCTGGGGGCAACATAGTTCCCAGGGGTTATTATTGTTCTGGGGTAACATAGTTCCCAGGGGTTGTTATTATTCTGGTGGTAACATAGTTCCCAGGGGTTATTATTATTCTGGGGTAACATAGTTCCCAGGGGTTATTGTTGTTCTGGGGGTAACATAGTTCCCAGGGGTTATTATTATTCTGGGGTAACATAGTTCCCAGGGGTTATTGTTGTTCTGGGGTAACATAGTTCCCAGGGGTTGTCATTATTCTGGGGTAACATAGTTCCCAGGGGATTGTTATTGTTCTGGGGTAACATAGTTCCCAGAAAGTTATTGGAAATGTTCTGGGGTAACATAGTTCCCAGCATGATTATATTGTTAATAAATGATTATTAAAATGATTTGTCAGTGTTTATTCAAATTAGTGAAACTCACCAACTATTCGTAGTTGACCCGTTTTCTTTACATGTTTTCTAGGTATGCCCAAGTTGGATTGATTGATGTTTGCTTAACTATCTGTGCTACCTGTTGGAAGCTTGCTGCTCTTTGTTTTGTAATGAATTTATTAATGTCTTATCGGTAAAATATGTGTGTAACACCTAGACAGTAATGAAACTCCGCGACAATGTAATATATTATAAATTAATGTAGTGGTATTTTCTTTATAAGCAATGCTGTTGATATCAGATGTGCCTGTTGCATCCCGTGTACGTTCCCCGCTGCGGTTACGGGGTGTTACAGAACTTGGTATCAGAGCCATTGGTTATAAAGAATTAGGATGTCTGAAAAAGATACCTAAAATATAACCAGTAGCTCAAGTATTATAGGATCTGAATATCAACTAATAATATATTGTGACGAGATCGGGATGAACTTGGATGGACAAGTGGGTTATTATGGTCCGGAACATAATAACAGACTTGTCTGCACGAGTGAATTCAGGGGAAGTCACGGGGGACTTAAATAGGGTAAAACTGGCAACATATGTGTAAATGTATAATAATATTATTATGTGGCTAAATTGTATAAGTAGTGCATGATTTATTTAATTATGAATTACACTATGGAAAAGACTATATGTTTGTTAACTTGTGTGCAGGTAATAATGGAAAGAAACCCTAGTATGTCGACGGAAGAGGACCCGGAAGAGGTCAGTTCCGGGGCCTCTGGAAGCCCAAGTGAAGTACCCAGCTCCGAGCCTTCAGAGGCCTAGTCTTAGTGCCTCTAGGCAGACCACCCCAGCTAGGAGTGCTAGTATACCCTCCCCTGTTAGGGTTACCAGGTCTCCTACCCCGCCCGCACCACAGACTGGCCCGATTCCCCTTAGGCGCGGTCCTCGCCTCACGGCTGCGGATCAGTGCCCCATATATTCCGCCCACTGTTACCCCCACCCCGATCCACTTACCATGTGGGCGAGTCTTCCCGCCCTCAGCCCGAGCCTGCAACCCTACCTGTGTGGGGTCTCCCAAGGCAGGAGGACGGGACTTGACGGGGTGGCTACGTGTTCTCACCGAGCAGTGTGAACGAGCACTCTGCTGCCCTGGTCCGTGGGGGTTCAGCGGCGGGCGTACCTAGGGGACAACATACTGGACCACCAGTATGCTATCAACCAGTTAAAGAGGGAGTGCTCATACTCCCACTGGTTGATCGAGCAGATGGAAACCCGAATGCGGGTTATGGTGGCGGTGTTGGTGGCGCTGGTGGCGGGGTGATGGTGGGGTTGGTTTACCACCATGTGTAGACGTGTTGGGATGGTAGAATTTTGAACCGCTTTTTGATACTCCGTGTAAGTAGTAAGTGGTGATACTAACACGGAGTGAATCTTGTTTAGTTATAGTACAACCACTGGCCCATAGGGGGTCTCTTGTAGGGCATATCATTATCGATACTTTTGGGTATCATTCAAGCACTGACCCATTGCGGGTTATGTCGAGGATGATACCAACATAGGCCCTTTGTATTAAATCTTAGTTGTGTAATGTTGACTGAAAGTATGTAAATTGATGTTTGTGTAATATGAATCAATGTTTATTAATGAATGAAGTATGTATTGTGTTTTATGTTTTGAGATGGTATTGATTATATATATTTCTTTGATGATTGTGTAGAATGGCACCGAAACGATCAACGAAAGTATCGGAAGTAGATGTGAGCCGTTTGATTGCTCAACAGTTGGAGGCGGCGATACCGGATATAGTATCGCGCATCGCCGCCAGTATTAATAACTCGACCAATCCAACCCCTCCGAGCAATCAAACGCCCATAAATAATGATGGGGAACAAAACGCTAATCCTCCAAGGAATGACAACACTATGCCGAGTACTGACGCACCGCCTACGGTGGTCGCTACCGACAGTAATGGCCCAATCCCTACTGTAGAGACCAACCGCACTGGACCATCCAGGGGTTGTTCAATCAAGGATTTTATGTTATGCAAGCCTTTAGAATTTAACGGGTCGGAAGGATCCGAATGGGTTAGTGAAATGGTTAGAGAAAATAGAATCAGTGGTAAATATCAGCAACTGTCCTGAGGATTGTGTCGTTAAGTACGCCACCTGTACGTTCACAGACCATGCCTTGACATGGTGGAACACCATAGTACAGACTCGAGGTCAGGCGGCGACAAACCGCATGACATGGGCAGAGCTTAAGGATCTTGTTTTGAAACATTTCTGCCCAAAGAATGAATTGCAGAAACTGGAACATGAGTTGTGGAACCTAGAGATGCATGGGGCGGACCACTTGGGATATACCAACCGGTTTAATGAACTGTCACGATTAGTGCCGTGGTTGGTCACCCCAGAGTCAAAAAGGGTGGGGAACGTTATATTTGGGGACTTACTCCAGTAGTGAGGAGCATAGTTAACGCGGGAGGGCACCAGACGTATGAGGGTGCAGTGACACAGGCTGGTATTGTCACATATGATTTCTTAAGGAGCGGATCGATAAAGGCGACGGGAGAGTCGGCTGGGGGAAAGCGAGGTACGTATGACAATAGGATCCGAGAGAAGCAGCAAAACAAACGAGCTAGGCCCGCTGCCCAGAGCTATGCCATGACTAGTTCGGCGGAAGGCAAGAACCGCAGAGGGGAACGTTTCCTAAATGCGGGAGGAAATGTGGTTACCACCATAGTGGCGTGTGCAAGGAGGTGGTGTGCCACCGGTGTGTGGCAGGGTTGGACACTACGCACCAAATTGTAAGACAAATCTGAACAACCTGAACCGTCAACCACAACCTATTCGGGCGCAACCATTTAGAACTCAACCAGCCCGACAGCAGAACACGCAAGGAAACCAGATGGTGACCACTA
Organism: Bidens hawaiensis; assembly: GCF_021521415.1. NCBI lineage: Eukaryota > Viridiplantae > Streptophyta > Magnoliopsida > Asterales > Asteraceae > Bidens > Bidens hawaiensis. The sequence goes on from NW_027504868.1 coordinate 6,484, forward strand.
GCCGTGCTTGCTACGAATGCGGCAGCACGGATCACTTCAAAAGGAACTGCCCGAAACTGAATCAGGGAGGAAACGGGAGACAACTCGCGGGTCATCCATCGGCGTCCAATCCGGCGCGAGGGCCGGGCATTTGTGATGGGAGCGAACGAGGCGCGCCAGGACCCCAGCGTAGTGACAGGTACCTTCCTCGTCTCTGATCATTACGCTTCTGTATTATTTGATACAGGCGCCGATAGAAGTTTTGTCTCCGTTAGATTCCTTTCGATAGCAAACCTTCCTATTGGTGAAACCATAGAACCCTACACCGTAGAGGTTGCTAACGGTAAAACCATGATAGTTAATCGGATTGTTCGGAATTGCCCTATTATTCTAAGCGAACAATCCTTCCTGATTGACTTGTTACCGGTAGAATTGGGTAGTTTTGACGTGATAGTGGGAATGGATTGGTTGGCTCGTAATAGGGTAGAAATAAACTGTGAAAAGAAAACCGTCAAGATCCGGGTGTCGGATGACGAGGAGGTATTAGTGCAGGGAGAAAAATCCGGCACCATGATACCATTTATATCCCACCTCAAGGTGTTGAAATATATACGTCAGGGATGTGTGGCGTATCTAGCGAGCCTGACGGCCGCTGATTCTGAGGAAAAACGGGTGGACGATATTCCCGTGGTGCGCGAATTTCCACAAGTCTTTCCAGAGGAACTTCCTGGATTACCGCCAACCCGACAAGTCGAATTCAGAATTCGACTTATTACCTCAAGCCGGCCCTGTTGCTAAGGCCCCTTACAGACTTGCACCGTCCGAGATGCAAGAACTATCCAACCAGTTGCAGGAATTGTTGGATAAGGGGTTTATACGTCCCAGTTATTCCCCGTGGGGGTGCACCTGTACTATTTGTGGAAAAAGAAGGACGGGAGCCTTCGAATGTGCATTGACTACAGGGAATTGAACAAATTAACCATCAAAAATAGATATCCTCTTCCCGAATCGATGATTTGTTCGACCAACTACAAGGTGCGAGCTATTTCTCAAAAATTGATCTTAGATCGGGATACCACCAAGTTAGAATTCAAGAGGAGGATATCCCAAAAAACCGCGTTTCGGACTCGCTACGGCCACTACGAATTTTTAGTTATGCCTTTTGGGGCTAACAAATGCGCCGGCGGTGTTCATGGATCTCATGAACCGAGTCTGTAAACCCTATCTTGACAAGTTCGTCATTGTATTTATTGACGATATTTTGATATACTCGAAGAGTAAGAGGAGCACGAGCAACACTTAAAGTTAGTTTTAGAGCTCCTGGATCAGGAGAAGTTATATGCAAAATTCTCCAAGTGTAACTTCTGGGTTACAAGAGGTGCAATTCCTCGGTCATGTTATAAACCACCAAGGAATACACGTTGATCCGAGTAAGGTTGAAGCTATTAAGAATTGGCAAGCGCCTAAATCTCCGAAAGAAATTCGCCAATTCTTAGGCTTAGCTGGATACTATCGTCGATTTATTGAGAACTTTTCCAGCATCGCCCAACCTTTAACCCTCCTGACTCAAAAGGATCGGAAATATGAATGGGGGTGAAGAGCAGGAAACGGCGTTTCAAACACTAAAACAAAGATTGTGCCAAGCGCCAATCTTAAGTCTCCCCGACGGAGACGATGGATTTGTTGTATATTGTGACGCATCCCGTAGAGGGTTAGGATGCGTGTTAATGCAAAATAAAAAGGTCATAGCCTATGCGTCTCGACAGTTAAAAGTTCATGAGAAAAACTACACTACCCATGACTTGGAACTGGGAGCAGTCATCTTTGCACTTAAAATCTGGAGACACTATCTCTACGGTACAAAGTGCACCATATTCACTGATCATAAAAGTTTGCAACACATATTCGATCAGAAAGAACTGAATATGAGGCAACGAAGATGGGTCGAGTTGCTGAGTGACTATGACTGTGACATACGATATCACCCCGGCAAGGCTAACGTTGTAGCCGATGCCTTGAGTAGAAAGGATCGAGTCAAGCCACTACGTGTGCGAGCCTTGGGGATGATAGTCCAGTCGAACCTTTCAGATATGATTCGAGTCGCTCAACGCAAGGCGTTGAAAGAGGGCCAATTGGATAAAGAAGGACTTTACGGGAATGAGAAGAATTTCGAACAGCGTGTGGACGAAATTCTTTATTTCAAAAATCGGATTTGGATCCCGACCCTCCATGACCTTCGTGATTTGATCATGGATGAAGCACATAAATCGAAATATTCCATACATCCGGGATCAGATAAAATGTACAAGGATGTGAAAGAATTTTACTGGTGGCCAGGAATGAAAAAGGATATAGCCACATACGTCGGCAAGTGTACGACGTGTGCGAGAGTTAAGGCGGAACACCAGAAACCCTCGGGAATGCTACAACAGCCGGAAATTCCGGAATGGAAGTGGGAACAGATCACAATGGATTTTGTGACACATCTCCCCAAGACACCCCGAGGTCATGATGCGATTTGGGTAATCGTGGATCGGTTAACCAAATCGGCACATTTTATTCCAAATTAGGAATACTTTTAACACTGAGAGACTTGCGCAAATTTATATAAATGAAATAGTGTCTCGTCATGGCATCCCCATCTCGATCATCTCCGATAGGGATAGCCATTTCACCTCCAAACTTTGGCAAGCTGTCCAAGAAGCATTGGGAACACGTATTGACCTAAGCACAGCTTACCACCCTCAGACCGATGGTCAGTCCGAGAGGACCATTCAAACATTGGAGGATTTGCTTCGTGCCTGCGTACTGGACTTTAAGGGAAATTGGGATCAACATCTCCCACTCGTTGAATTTTCCTATAATAACAGTTACCATAGCAGTATAAAGGCAGCACCTTATGAAGCATTGTATGGACGTAAGTGCCGATCACCACTTTGTTGGTCTGAAGTGGGTGACCCGCAGATCATTAGATCGGATCTGGTCCAGGAGACGACCAGCAAGATTCTTGAAATTAAGAACAACCTAAAAGCCGCACGGGATCGACAGAAGAGTTTATGCCGATACCCGTCGAAAACCGTTGTCATTTGAGAAGGGTGAAAAGGTATATTTGAAAGTATCACCGTGGAAGGGTGTGGTCAGGTTTGGCAGGGCGGGGAAGTTGGCCCCTAGATATATTGGACCATTCATTATTACTGCAAAGATCGGTCCGGTAGCTTACCGACTAGAACTGCCTGAGGAACTAAGTGCAGTTCATAACGTGTTTCACGTGTCAAACTTGAAACGGTGTCTGTCGGATGAGACATCGGTGTTACCTCTAGAGGGTGTTCAAATAAGTGATAGGCTCAACATTGTAGAGGAGCCTATAGAAATAGTAGACGGGAAAATCAAGCAACTTAGACACAATAAGATCTCGTTGGTCAAAGTTAGATGGAATTCGCAACGAGGCCCAGAATTTACTTGGGAACGAAAGGACGAATTTCGGAAGAAATACCCCCACCTATTTCCTCAAAAGGAAGTAGTGGTCGCGTAAAATTTCGAGGACGAAATTTTTATAACGGGGGGAGAATGTAACGATTCCGGCAAATCCAGGTATACCCTAGCCGGAATATTACTATTTACGTGTCATTAAATACTGATTATATGAGTTATAGTACATCTATACGGATATATATGATTCACAGTATGAATCATACTCAATTATATAGTGAATCATATTGGAATTTCGATCAACCAATGATCGGTTATTGAAACCCGAACGGATCGGGAATTACGTTGTAGACGGAATATATAATGTTAAGTGATGTTTACGAAGTATTAATGCTTCGGGATAGGTGAATTATAGCACAGAAAAAGGATTTCGATTTAATGGTACGTCGGTACGCTAAACGAAACCTTTAACACCAAACCAAGCAAGAGACGATCAATCAAGCCGAAAAAGATGCGTAATTATTAATAATATGATGTCTTAATGTCATGGGTTAAGTTTTTAAAGTTTTTAAATCAGTTTTATATATATTTTATTTTAAACCGAAAAAACGACCATTTTATGCTCGTTTTAAGCCGAATTACGAGTTTAAACGAGAAACGAACTGAACCAGATTATCCACAACATTATCCAGATTGCATAATCTAGATTTGTGGACAATATTGAATTTGTGGGGCCACCCCCACACCTCCCTTAGGCCGATCGGCCATAATAATAATAATACACCATAGATTTTTTTTTTTCTTTACAACATATGCATCAAACTCTTCCAAAACTTCCACCTTCAAACCATTTTCTTGAACTCCAACCTAGAGTATTGTGTTAGATAAGGTATAAGCATATTATCTTGCATAAATCTTGATGTTATTTACTCGGTTTGAATTGTTTTTGCAAGAACCAAAGGGTTCCAAGTGACATATGGGTGAAAACCCGAGATGGAACCGGTTCTTGTGTGATCAAAGGATGTATACAAGTTATACAAAGGATCTTGATCCAAGTAATTAGTTAAAAGTGTTTAGAATAGATTTTTACGGTTAGAATCTTTGTTTTTACATAAAAACCGACACTAGGAAAGGAATGGCTTGATTGTTGGTAAAGTTTGCTTGGTGTGGTGTTGTTGTGCTTGAAAGTGTTGTATCTAGCGGCTAGCAAAGGCTAGAAACCGAGATCCTTGCGATCAAAAGCTAGAAAACACAAAAGAGTTCGGTTTTCGTGTGTATGAGAAAAATGGACAGATTTTCGTGTGCTTAGAGTTGGGTCACGAAATTTCACAGAAATGATCTACACATGAAAATATGAGATCTGTGAATTTTTGGTAATTTTTGGATAAAAGATGAATATTTGGTGAATTTAATGCTCGGTTTTGGCCAAAAATAGTGAAAAATAGTTAAACTTGATGAAAAATTCTGGAAAATTTAGGATAAGCCTTTTATAGCATATAAAAGTCACCCACAAAATTTGAGCTCCGTTGGAAAAGTCTAAAGAGGCTTTTCGGTGAAACGAGTTCTAGGGCTTCTAGCTCGGTTTTTGGGTGAAAAAAGGCTTGAAATATGAGTTTTAAAATCTGGAAAAATTCCAGAAAGTTATGAGGATGATAAGGAGCATCCCAGAAAAATTTGGTATTTTTCTAAAGTGTTTTGATATTTTTGACATATTTAGTATTTGATAAAGATTTAAAAATATGTAAAAAATATGTAAATTTACAAAAATAAATCTGGAAAATTTCCAGAAAGTTATTAGGATGATAAGGATCATCCCAGAAAAATTTGGTATTTTTCTAAAGTGTTTTGATATTTTTGACATATTTAGTATTTGATAAAGATTTAAAAATATGTAAAAATATGTAAATTTACAAAAATAAATCTGGAAAATTTCCAGAAAGTTATGAGGATGATAAGGATCATCCCAGAAAAATTTGTATTTTTCTAAAGTGTTTTGATATTTTTGACATATTTAGTATTTGATAAAGATTTAAAAATATGTAAAAATATGTAAATTTACAAAAATAAATCTGGAAAATTTCCAGAAAGTTATAAGGATGATAAGGATCATCCCAGAAAAATTTGGTATTTTTCTAAAGTGTTTTGGTATTTTTGATATATTTGGTATTTTAATAAGATTTAAAAATAGATAAATATATGTAAATTTACAAAAATAAATCTGGAAAAATTTTATAAAATGTTCTTTCTGTCAAAATAAGTTTTGAGCAAAATTTCAAGACCCGAGACTAAACGGGTAATTATTTGTGCTGAAATGAACATAAAAACAATTATTTAAAGCTTAAAACGTGTAAACCGGCAAAGTTCGCATAAGCGAGCTGACTGGTACACGAAAACTTTAAAATAGACTATTTTCATAAATCTAAGTAACTTAAGTAAAAATAAATCATCCGAAAATAATTCGGATGATTTGGGTAATTTTACCCGATTTTACCGTTTCCAGCACCGAAATACCGGAAACGGGCCCCGCGGCCAAACGGGGGTGTCAAACCGAGCTATAATTTCATCACCTTAACTAGGTTATCAGTGTTCCCCGATGTACAGTTTACATAGATTTAATTTGTGGGAATTATATAGTAACGACTTAGATATCCTATTACAGATCCCAGCACGTAGCTGTTCCTCATATTACCCCGACTCCCAAAAAGGTGAGTTTTCACGAGCCCCTTTTAATGAATTGTTTTAATTATATTTTCCCGGGGCGGAAAGCATGTCTTATTTAAAGTATTTAAGTACATACCGATCGTATGGAAATACTTGTACATTTATATATATATGGACTGATGCATAGAATATATAAAATGTTTATAATGTGTTATTATTCTGGGGTAACATAGTTCCCAGGGGTTATTATTATTGTTCTGGGGCAACATAGTTCCCAGGGGTTATTATTGTTCTGGGGGTAACATAGTTCCCAGGGGTTGTTATTATTCTGGGGTAACATAGTTCCCAGGGGTTGTTATTATTCTGGGGTAACATAGTTCCCAGGGGTTATTGTTGTTCTGGGGTAACATAGTTCCCAGGGGTTATTATTATTCTGGGGTAACATAGTTCCCAGGGGTTATTGTTGTTCTGGGGTAACATAGTTCCCAGGGGTTGTCATTATTCTGGGGGTAACATAGTTCCCAGGGGATTGTTATTGTTCTGGGGTAACATAGTTCCCAGAAAGTTATTGGAAATGTTCTGGGGTAACATAGTTCCCAGCATGATTATATTGTTAATAAATGATTATTAAAATGATTTGTCAGTGTTTATTCAAATTAGTGAAACTCACCAACTATTCGTAGTTGACCCGTTTTCTTTACATGTTTTCTAGGTATGCCCAAGTTGGATTGATTGATGTTTGCTTAACTATCTGTGCTACCTGTTGGAAGCTTGCTGCTCTTTGTTTTGTAATGAATTTATTAATGTCTTATCGGTAAAATATGTGTGTAACACCTAGACAGTAATGAAACTCGCGACAATGTAATATATTATAAATTAATGTAGTGGTATTTTCTTTATAAGCAATGCTGTTGATATCAGATGTGCCTGTTGCATCCCGTGTACGTTCCCGCTGCGGTTACGGGGTGTTACAGATAACTTTGATCCTGCTATAAAGCTCAAATATCTCAGTCGTAGCAGGAGGCTGCCGTCAAACTGAAAGTCACAATAATGATATGATTCACAAGTCACTAAGAGAAAATTCTAGCTTCCACCTTAAGTTTGAAACACGGAAACTATAGGTCATAAGCTTCTAGCTTCCGGACCACACGATAAGGACAACATTTTCTAACTCTTGGGCTTAAATAAACAAGCCAAAAATAACATGGGTATATGCATTGGTCTATGAAGAGGCATGTCGTTGAGCCCATGAGCATTAAACACTCAAGGGGGAGGTCATGAAGACAAAAAAGTTAAGTCCCTATAATTCATCATTACAATCCGAATACTTCTGACTGGGGGGGGGGGCTGATGACGTGGAAACTAGAAACTTGCCCAACAAGATTCCTAAGTTGACTAAGGGAGATCATGCTACAGTAAAACCTCAAAAAAGTCATGACTGACATAAAGTTGGTACCTGCCATAAAGCAAGAGTTACATGGTGGATAAAGGCAGAATATAAGTTACATGAAAATAGCATTACTAGTCTGCATAACCTTAAAGAGGAGTTAACCTTTTCCCCATAAGAAGCTTAAGCTTCCCTTAGAGAAACTTCCAACTACCTATACAGGAGATATTTCAGCCAAAGATATTCTCATTCTCATTCACCTTATTTCTCTCTACTCTCTCTTCATACTTACTCTCCTATCAATCTTTGTATCATATCACTGATTCTCACGCCGGAGGTTGATCGTAGGAAACCACATCCTACGGTGAGACTAACCGGTCATGTTTTCTTTGATTATTAGCATATTAGGAAGCTCTGTTAGTACGATACTCTTGGACCACCATACCTATAATGTTAGATATATCCGTTGTAGCAATAGTGATGACCTTGGATAACACAATGACTCATCGTTGTAATACCTTTTAGGATGAAAACATTTTGTATATGTACACACATATCTATTTATTATGTATGTGTGTATTTGAATAAGAAAATCATAAGAGCATTCACATCACATCCCCTAAATTTATATGAGGAGGGTATGTAAATTATAGGGTGAGGTTTTGAGTGGTTGTGAGTGTAAATTATAGGGTGGAGAGAAAAATGTAGTGATTTTTTGTAAATTTGGGAAAACATTTGAGGAACATTGTTTGCCCCTATTTATTTTTTAATATTTGTTGATTGGTTGAGTAGAGAAGAGAGAAAACTGTAATGATAAAAGTATAAAAAAATATTATTTAATTGAGCATAAGAGAGAAATGTAGTATTTTTTAGTGCAATTATAGATATAGGGATGTGCATTGGGATAAGAATGCTCTAAGCATGTTCTTTTAAGTTATCCCATACGTTACAATGATTGGAAAAAAGATACGAAAGAGCTCGGCGAGATTCCTAAAGTATGTTTCACTTATATGATAAAACAAATCAAACTTTTAATTTGACAAGTAAATTGTTTGGATTGTTTGATTATTATATTACGTAAAACACCTATGACTTATTAAAAAAAACCGCTATTTAAATTACATATCTTATAGTTTAAGTAATTGTTGAACATAATTTATGCGTTAAAGAATATATATAAAAAAACTAAACAAATAATATCAAATTATGTAAAAATATAATAGAAATATATGAAATGCTATATTACGATATAAATATTTTGTATTGTGCACATATGTCCGTAACCAATTAACTAATTAGAAATCAATTAGATTAGAAATAAGCAATACACTAAAATCAATTTACTATATATCCTATAATTTTCAAATTAGTTTGTTTTATGAATGTAGAGAAAATAACATTGTCATCCTAAATAATATCACAAAGAGTAATCGTGAAAAAGAAAGAAGGATGCGTCATATAGTAGCATAAGTCCCTTCGTAGTGGAACGCTTCCCACTCTTACGTTGTGTTCCTGAGTATAATTTAAAGAAAGAAAGGAAAGGAAAGAGATAGAAAGAACAAAAGAGGTGTATTCCTGAGTTTTTTTTATGAAATGAAATGAAATGAAAGGAAATAACAAAAAGGGTGTTCCAGAGATTCATTTAAGAAAAGAAATGAACGGAAAAGAAAAGAGAATGTTTAAAGAGTAAAATGGAAGGAAAATGTTTCTTTCCAAATTGGAAGGAAAGTGAAAGGGAAAGGAAAAGAAAAGAGTAAAATGGAAAGGAAAAACTTTCCATTCCTTTCATTTCCATTCTTTCCGTAAAGGAGCTCGGGAACACAGCATTAAATCGATTAGGGAAATTGTGGGGGAGATGGTTGATGTGATTGGTGGGTTTGTTTTTTTGTTTATTTTGATAATAAAATAATAATCGGGTAATGATTTGAAGAGACTCCATCCACTACACTCACTTTAGCCAAAAAACCACAATGTTGACGTGGGTGTCACATATCGCACAACTTCCAAAAAAAGGCTCAATCCACTACATATAATCTAAGGACTAGGGCTTATATTTTAAATGTAAAAGGGTGTTAAACTAAATGTTAAAAACAAAAGCATAAGAAGTTTAAACGTTAGGGTAATAAAGTGAAATTTAAAAGACAAAATATAAAATAGAAAAATTCTTAAAATAACTCTTTTTAGGAGAGAGAATACGCAAAATAGCCCTTCGAATTTAAAAATTCCAAAATAGATCTCGAAATCCGTCTTTCATGTGACATTGGAAAATTCCCCGTGAGTTTTCCCACAACCCATCACAAACTGACACCTTTCAACACGTATCACATGAGTTTTCAGTTCAAACCCTTCTTACACGTTGGATTTCGCATGAAAAGTTACTTGGTGAAATAATCTTTAACGTGATGTTTCGGCCTGTTTCTATCTTCCACGTGAGTTTTCAAAAGTAGAGATGCGAATGAGCTAAGCTTAAACTTGTTTTTGCCGGTGGTGGTATTGTTTGTGGCCGGAAAGATGACGAAGGTGATGAATATGATGAAAAAGATGAAGATGTTTTAGATTTTTTCAAAAGTTGAAATTCATTTAAAATTCATCTTAGGAGATGAATTTCAAATAAAACCAAAAACAACTTTTTTTGAAAACTTACGTGAAAGATAGAAACAGGCTGGAACATTACATTAAAAGTTGTTTTCATCGGGTAAGTTTTAATGCGAAATCCAACGTGTAAGATGTATTTAAACTGAAAACTCACATGGTAGGTGGGAGCATTGAAAAGAGTCAGTTTGTGATTGGTTGTTGAAAAACTCACGAGAAATTTCCCAATGTCACATGAAAGACGGATTTCAAGGACCATTTTAAGAATTTTTATATTTGAGGATTCTCTCTTCTAAAAAGAGTATTTTAGACTAATCGTACACATCAATGGGTAATATTAGAATCGATTGTATGGAGGTAAAAGGACATGATTGATTTGCCACTTTACCTTTTCAAATAATAAGACACAATTTCTTAATATACAATATGTATGCCCGATTGGTTCGATGGATAAAACATTTTATAGTTTTGGGTTTCTTGTTAACTAACGTTATGTTATGTTTCAATTTTACTAAAGTTATGTTTGAGGTTTTGTCTATGTTTCTGTTAAAATTTAAACTGGTTGATCTCGTTGTAAAGCGCGGGTATAAAAATACTAGTTTTATAACCGTATATTAACAAACAAACATGTACAGATGTAAACAAGCAAATGTAAAAAAATTAAAAAAATAATAACATAAGAGAACAAATATAATTGACAAATTACAAAGCATAAAACACATTCATTAACACATCCGAACAAAAACAACTATCCTTGAAGTTAGTAAATAAAATTAATTAAACAAAATTTCTCGTGCATACGTATTTGGCCGTTTATTAAACGAACAAAACGTAACAAACTTTCAGTCAAACAATTCATAAATTATTCATCGAATGTTTAAGTACGTACATCCCATCTTGGTAATGAGAGAACATCAGACATCCTTTCATAGTATTGAACGCCCTTCTCCCATTTGATAATACATACTTTTAATTCAGAATCAAAGAGCCAAGAAATAATGTCACCTTGAACTTTAGACACGGTTTTGAAAGATGTCATCTGATTTTGTAACACCCCGTAACCGCAGCGGAAACGTAAACGGGATGCAACAGACACGTCTGATATCAACAGCATTGCTTATAAAGAAAACACCACTACATTAATTTACACCATATTACATTGTTCCGAGTTTAGTTACCGTCTAGGCGTTAACACATCAGTTTTACCAACAGTACATTAACATATTTAATACAAAACGATCATTAGCTTCCACATAAAGCACGCATCGTCAAGCATGTAGCAATTATTCCAGTTTGCGGGTACCTAGAAAGCATGTAGAGAAAACGGGTCAACTACGAATAGTTGGTGAGTTTCACTAATTTAAATAAACAGTGACAAATCATTATAATGATCATATATTAGCGAGGTAATTATGCTGAGCCCACAAGTGAAACCTCTGACTATCCACACACAACCCCGTGGCATACTCCGCCCACGAACCTGCCCCAAACCGCTATGCCTAACATTACATAGCAAAATATATAACAACAAAATAGACATGTGCAACTGGCTGGGAAACATCAGCAAATCCATGCCGGACCAGTTGGGTTTGTCAGACCAATAGTACTATTCACACTATACCGGCTTTTAGCTAATCACTCGTGTTGCGGGGCCTTTCAATGTTAGCAACTCAGACAATTACCATCTTAGTACATTTCCGTACGATTCCCGTACAATAAAACATATATAAAAACACGCAAATCCATGCGTTCCGTATGTACTTAATCATTTTAATAACAACATGCTTTCCGCCCCGGGAAAATATTTAAAAACAATTCAGAAAAAGGGGCTCGTGAAACTCACCTTATCGTAAACAAGCAGGTAACACAGTACGCAGCTACTAATCCGGATCTGTAATACGATCCCTAAGTTCGTTACTATACAATCACTATTAATATAACTTTAACCGTGCTAACCGGTACCTCTGGGGACACTGTTAACCCAGTACTGTACCCGTTTCGGGGGCAATGTTAACCCAGAAACACTTCTCCGGACTCAGATTGTGATATCGTTTAGAGTTCAATAGTTAAAATTACTATTAGTTAGTTTTCCCCATTTTGCGTGCCTAGCACGGTTATCCGTTTTTACGTTTCCAAAATGAGTTTGGTCACACACGACCCGAAAATAGTTGTTGACTGATAATTTAATTAAAGTTGTGAAATTAGAGCTTGGTTTAGACGCCCCGATTGTCCGCGGGACCCGTTTCCGTCTTTAGTGTACCGGAAACTGTTAAATCGGATAAAATTACTCAAATCATCCGAAGTATTTTCGGATGATTTATTTTTACTTGTTTAACTCAGTTATATGAAAATAGTTCATTTTTAGGGTTTTTATACACCAGTCAGCTCGTTTAGGCGAACTTTACCGTTTTACGCGTTTTAAGCTTTAAAAGTTTGTTTTTATTTTCTTTTTTAGCACAAATAATTATCTGTTTAATCTCGGATCTTGAAATTTTGCACAAATCACTTTTTGATAGTGGGGAATTTTATAAAAATATTTCCAGAATTAATTTTTATATTTAAAATTTATTTATCTATTTTTAAACACCATTTAAACACTAAATATGTCGTAAATACCAAACGACCTTAGAAAAATCCCAAATTTTTCCTGGATGACCCCTGCCATCCCTATAGTCCCCTGTAATTTTTCCAGAACCAAAATCTCTTTTTACATGCCATTTTCACTAAAACCGAGCTAGAAAACCCTAGAACTCGTTTAACCGAAAAGCCTACTTAGACTTCTCCAACGGACCTAAAATTTTGTGTGTGACTTTTACATGTTATAAAAAGCTTATCTGGAATTTTCCATAATTTTCATGATATTTAACTATTTTTCACCATTTTTAGCCAAAAACCGAGCATTAAATTCACCAAATATTCATCCTTTATCCAAAAATTACCAAATTTTCACAGATCTCATATTTTCATGTGTAGATCATCTCTGTGAAATTTCGTAGCCTAACTCTAAAGGTACCACAATCTGTCCAAAACACTCATAACCGAACATAAACCGAATATACCTTTTGTTTTCCGCCACTACAAGCTACACACTCTTCTTTCCGCCTTATCTACCACTAATTACAGAACCTACAACCAACATACCACAATACCAAGAAAGTTACACTCACAATCAAGCCTCTTACACTATAGTTTCGGTTATTGTTTCAAAACTAAAGTTTAAACCGTAAAAATTCGTTTTTGGTTCGTTTAACTCCTTTCTTGGACCAAGATCCCTTGTATAACCCGTATACATCACTTGATCATGCAAGAATCGGTTTTCATCTCGGGTTTTCACCCTTTTTAACTTGAAACCTCATTTTCTTGCAAATAAACTCAAGAAACGAAGATGGAAACGTAAATAACTCGATTTTTACCTTACTTTTCTTGCTAAAATTCTGGATTTTTGGATCATAAAATGGAGAGAATTGATGAATATGGAAGTGTTTGTTTTAAAAAAAGAAATAACAAGCAAGGGGTTATACCCCCCTTGTCCGATCGGTGTGAAGGGGAGGTGGGGTGGGACCCACCTTTCCATTCTTAGCCACCCATTTAGATTTCGGCAATCTGGATAATGTTTTGGATAACCTGGTTCATTTTGTTTTTCGGTTAAATGTTTAATTCGGCTTAAAACGAGGCTAAAACGGTCGTTTTCGGCTTAAAAATGAAATTTATATAAAACCGATTAAAAACTTTAAAAACTTAAACCATGGCATTTATTATCTTAGAACATCATATTATTAATAATCGCGCATCTTTTTCGGCTTGATCGATCGTCTCTTGCTCGGTTTGGTATTAAAGGTTTCGTTTAACGTACCGACGTACCATTAAATCGAAAATTCTTTTCTGTGCTTTAATTCACTTATCCCGAAGCTTTAATACTTCGTAAACATCACTAAATATCATATATCTCGTTTATAATGTAATCCTCGATTCGTTCGGGTTTCAACAACCGTTAATCGGTTGATCGTATTTCCAATACGATTAACTGTATAATCGAGTATAATCCGTACTGTGAATCATACATACTCGTATCAACGCATTATAATACATATATTCCTTATTAAATAACACATAAATAGTATATACCGGCTAGGGTATACCTGATTTTGCCGGAATCGTTACAGATTTGCTTTGGAACGTGCAATGGCTTCTACCTTCAATTCATGATCAACGTATCGATGTGCATCAATAATCTTACGAGCTCTTTTATCTCGAGGAGCAAACCAACTCTCAATGTCAGCAACAGAAGGATCGATCTTTGAATCGAATCTTGTATCAACAACATTCTTTCCCGTGGAAGTCTTCTCCAGATGATCTTCTGCTTCTTTGACCGTTTCCTCAGTGAATATAGGAGCACCCTGATCAACATTGGTGTGTTGAAGCATATTAGGATATTCCTCAGCAGTCATGTCCTCGATCTCAACTTCCTCATTCTCATAAGTAAATGCCGTACTCATCTCAACAGTCGGATCATTTAAGATCTCTTCATCATTCATAACCTCAATGTCCTCCTCAGCTTCTAACACAGTTAGTTCGTCATCATTCAGACCTAGCATAATAGCAATCTGCTCTTGTGTTAGTGACTTTTCAACAAACTGTCCAACCTCAATCTCATTCGCATTCACAATGCTTCTAACTATCGCCTCACCATCAACATAAATGACTGTATGGGCCTCGATCATCTCAATCGGTTTAGCAGCCGTATAATCACGATAAGTAATAATCTGCTTCCCTGAATCGTCAGCAGCACTTGTACCCGCACCAGAGGACGAGCCATGAGCTTGTTGCGGCTCACTACTTCCAGCACCCGTCGCATCTAGATCTTCATCATCATTCTTGAGCTTCTTAAGTTCATCATCTTTGCCTGAAAGCTGCAAGATAAGATCCTCTTGTTCTTTTAGCAGCTTCCTCTGGTTTTCCATCATGCGTTCTTGAGTCATACGATCAGCAGACATTTGAATTTCATACAAATGAAGTAGACTCAACACCATACCCATCTGCTGTTCCTGAGGCAATGCATTAAACGAAGGAGGAATGAGTTGAACTGGACCCTGAGGACGACTGAGCCTCAGATTGACATATCTGGTGGAGGCATCATCATTGGTGTTGGAGAAACCACCGAAGTAGCAGTCGTAGGCCTTGGTATATATGATAAGATCGATTGAGGAATCATACCAAGCCTAGGATCCGAAGTAGGCGTGGTCGTCAAAGTAAGCTCCGGGGTGCTAGTAGTAAGCTGCACCGCCGGACGTTGAGGTGTGGACGACCTTGGAGGTTGAACTCTAAATGAGATGCCAACACCAGCCCACACTCTTAGCTTGGTTGATCCTTCTTTCACCAACCCCTTTCCTTTCCGTTTATGATGAGCAACAATAGCAACAGATAAAGCAGCGTCAACCTCAGCAGGTTGTAAAGCAGGATCATTACCAATAACATTACCAACGCCACACATACCACCATCACCATCATTGTTATTATCATCATCACCCTCGTTCCCACCTGGTCCTTCCTCACGCTCAGAATCTGAATCATCATGAATCCAGAGATCATTTTCAGCACATACATAGTCTGGATTTACCAGATAACCAATCAAACGTTTGGTCTGTGGTGTCTCTTTCCGATAGATCTTCATCCGTCGTACAGTATCAGCAGACATATGATCCAATGGTAACACATCATCTACCAATGTTTGATCAATAACGGGATTAGGAATCAAATCTTCAATAATTAACTGGAGGAACCGAGGATACATCAGAAACTTCTTTCGTTGAACCGTCTGAAGGCATTGTTCCTTAAGATGATAAAAGATCATTTCTGATAAGTTGAATGGCTTGTTCAGAATCAACACGACAAATGCCGATTGTAGCATAATCCGGCATTCATCGAAGCCACCATTTCGTCCTCCTAAGCAATGGAATTAGTACATGCAATTAATACTTGTACGTTGGGCATAATACATTCTTGTAATACATGGATTCTTCAATTTCACCACCATAGAATGCTCTACGAAACAAACCCTTGATCAAACTTTTCTCAAACTCACACGGGTGATCAATAGTATCTCCAAACCGAAGCACTCGTCGGATCACATCAGTATCAACAGTGATAGACGTTTGATTGATTGTAGTTTCAATATGGTTTTCAACTTCAACATACTTGGCCGTGTTCCAGAATTGACGTATAATACTTAGATAAACTTTCGGCCGAGCAGTCACAGCAAAGTGTATAGCCGAATGTCGAATGAACGTCAATAAGGCACCAAATAAGTCTTCATCCGCAAATTTCGTACCGACGAAAGCACAGATGTTATGCCTAGTGTCATACGAAAGTAATGGTAACTCTTGTTCTTGCTGTTGTTGTTGATCAGCAACCGGAGGATCTTGTTCCATGTCATCGGTCATTTTACTATGAAAGTAAACAGAGAATTAGTGATAAGTAATATTATATAATTTTAAATTACTTTAACTAATAAAATAACTTTTTAATTTTAACTAATTATGAAAACTAAAAAAAATTTCATTCGTTAACCTTTGTTATGAGGAATGGTAATTCGTTACAACAAATACGTTACTTCGCTATCAAGTAACTTGAGAACGAATTAGGAAAAATGAATCACAAACATAATTTAACGAATTAATGGCTAATTCGTTATAAATAACGAATGCAAATCTGATTCGTTATAAATACACTTCGTTATCCTGATTTGTGTGATTTTCTTAACGAATGGGACACAAATAAGTTCCAATTCATTAAGCATAATGAATGGCCAGATTAGCTTAATGTTAGACCTAATTGGTCAAGGTCAAAATTACCAAGAACACTGAAAGTCAAATATGTAATCGGAAATCAATACACATATAATCAGCAATACCAAACCAAAGCAATGATCACTAAAGATCTCGGAATCATATTATGATTATAATGATACTGATTTGGTGTCTCAAAACCTAATAAAAAGAGGTTAAACTAAGGTTTATAAAAAACCTTTAAAACCCGGTAACAAAAACACATAATTAGCCCATCAAATCATGATCAAATTTGACAAAATGTATTGCGGTTTAATAATCTATACCATAGGATCATAAAGATATAAACAAAACACCGAAATTCGAAGGTCGAAAATAATTGAAAATTTGAGCAGAGTAACAGTACAATATGGAGAAGAAGACAATGAATAGTGAAGACGAATCGTCTTCACGCGGTCCTATATAGTCTGACACAGTACGAATTCCCATGTAACGAATCATCTGATTCGTTTGAAATTTGAAATAACGAATCAGGTAATTCGTTATTATAATTTAACTCGTGGCATTAACGAATTAGAGCCAATTCGTTAAGACATAGACTTAACGAATTAGACTTAATTCGTTACTAGTTTGTGTAAATATGCTTAACGAATTAAAAGTCATTCGTTACAGAGTGGCGGAAGCAAATTAGGTTAACGAATAAATATGCAATTCGTTAGAATGACCTAATTCGTGAAACATATAATAATGAACTACCTTATTTAAATTTTAACTTAAATAATTAAATGAATTAAATCAATTAAATACAAATTTAAATAATAAAACCAACTAATTAAACTAAAAAAAAATCACCGAAGAACCCGTATCTTGATGATCGAATACCTTAACGTGTTTTTCTCTTAGAAACACTTAACTTAAAAGAAGTAAATAATATGTAAAAAGAAAAAACAAAATATTTTTGGAATTTTGAATTTTTGTTAAAAACGAAATATTTACCAGAAAATTATCTGAAAATTAAATTGTAAAAACAGGAAAATATATTTGTGTTTTTGTATGATTTTTCAAAAGCAGTACATATATATTTTTTTGAATTTTTGACGAGTTTGAGCAGAGAATCATATTGACCAAATTGCCCTTCCATCACAGTTTTATATTTCAGCGATATTATGACTTGCGTTAAGTCGGTCATTGGTATTGTTGTCCACCTAAATCTTATAACAAACCTTCAAGCGTTTTTGTGATACGATTAATGGTTCAATTAAAGCACATAATATCAGAAACCATCAGCCTCTAATCTCGGTTCAAACTTAATTTGATTTTTGCCATATCACCCAACTTGACTTAAACCATTATATTGCTGATCAAGATTTGAATTTTATAAAGATTTGTGAGCAATGCATTGAGTTTCCTTTACTATGAGTGAGTATGTACGAGTCCATCTGTCGGCTTACATACATTGTATCCCCTGGGGTCCGTTTCTTAATGGTATTGAGATGTACGCAAGGAAAGAACAAATGTATGTCTAACAACGGATTTTGATCAAGTCAGTAATTTATATTGTACGAGGTACAACAGTGATCAAGTTTAATGACTTTGGGTTTGCTCTAAAAGCAAATGAAATATTCATGCATATGAATACTCAGATCATTAAGCTGCATAAAGACTCACAGTGTACAGAATCTCGACGCTTGTTATTTGCTTTATTTTATTTTTGGGTGATCAAACAAATATAAGGCTTGAAGTATGACATGTTATTACATTTCTGGCATCCTCACCAAGATTTTTGCTAGAGACTAACACCTCTTTCAATTTGACATTTCTTTATGTTTATATCACATACTTTACTCTAATAGTTAGACCTATCAATACACCAATGCAATTAAGCACTCAATCTTTTAAGCTTACTTCTTGTTGGATATGGGGTCAAAACAATCAATGTACTATCATTTTCTCTTTTTGCTTCAAAAACATAAAATTTTGAGGAGCATAAAACAAAATAAATTTAATCGCCCCATTTAAATTAAGTCTATGAATAAATGGCTAACCTATCAATTCACAAGTGAATAATAGGACCAAAACATGCACGCATGCTCCACAAACTTAAATAACCGACATAATTTTCAGAGAAAAAATAATTTAAAACGCATAACAAACGTCCCAACTACTTTCCATTGTCAGGTATATGGCTATCCCGAACATTTACAAATAAATATCAGGACCAAACATATACAAGTATACGTCCTTCAAATATGAGTAATTGACATTTTTTTCAGTGAACGCATACAAAAATCTTTTTGGTTTTTCTCTATACATACTTAAAAACACAATCTTTTTTTCTTTTTCAATTGTCTTATAAACAAAGACTTCACAATATTTTGGATTTTCGGATTTTTCTGTACAAATTGAAAACACAATATTTTGTCTTTTTAAAATTTTAAATATTTTTGGATTTTATCTATACATAAGAAAAGCATAATATTTTTGTATTTTCTATTTTTCACCCCCTAAAACCCAAAACAAAATAAATATTAAAAAGGAAAAATAAACAGAAAAGAAAGATAGTTATCCTTGTTTCAGGATATTAGCAAGGGTCTTCAATCCATTTAAACCAAGCAAAAATTGAAATCGAGTTTTGTCAAAGGCTTGGGTAAATAGATCGGCTTTCTGAAATTCAGTAGGTACTTTCTCAAGGTCGATTAATTTTTTTCAAAGCAATCCCGTATAAAATGATATCGAATTTCGATATGTTTCGTTTTTGAATGTTGTACGGGATTCTTTGTTATACTTATGGCGGCATAGTTATCAATCAAAATAGGAGTAGTAAGAAACTTCAAACCGTAGTCCCGTAGATGTTGTTGAATCCACAAAACCTGGGAACATCAACTCGAGGCTGCAACATATTCTGCTTCAGCGGTTGAAGTAGAGATCGTCGTCTGCTTCTTACACTACCAGGAAACAAGTCGGTTTCCTAAGAATTGACACCCTGCCGTGGTTGATTTGAAGTTGATCTTGCAACCTCCGTAGTCCGAGTCTGAAAAGGTAGTAAGCTCAAAGTTATCGTCCTTGGGGTACCATAACCCGATGTCTGGATTTCCCCTCAGATATTGAAGAATTCGCTTGACCGCAGCTAGATGAGTCACTTGTGGACTTGCTTGAAACCTAGCACAAAGACAAATAGCAAACATAATGTCGGGGCGAGAAGCCGTTAGATACATTAAAGATCCGATCATAGCACTATAGAGGGTAGGATCAACGGTATCCTTCAATTCATCCGGTGATAAATTATGACCCACGGGGAGAGGAGTTGAAGGGATTTTTCCGGCATATATCTTGAATCGGCTCAAGACATCGTTCACATATTTGGTCCGGTGAATAAAGATTCCTTTAGCAGGCTGGTGAACTTGCAACCCTAGAAAGAAATTCATCTCTCCCATCGAGCTCATTTCAAACTTCGTTTGCATTGACTTCTCGAGCTCCTTACATAACATGTCGTTTGTTGACCAAAAACTAATGTCGTCGACATAAATCTGAACTAGGAGAAGATCATCACCAACAGTTTTATGAAATAAAGTGCAGTCGACAGTCCCTCGCTTGAAGCCATTATCAGTTAGATGGTCGCCGAGCGTGCCATACCAAGCTCTCGGGGCTTGATGTAGACCATACAGGGCCTTGTTTAATCAGTAAACTCGGTCCGGATAATCAGGATGTTCAAAGCCAGGAGGCTGTAAAACGAACACTTCCTCGTGTAGTTCACCATTGAGAAAAGCACTTTTAACATCCATTGGATAGACCATGATATTCTTATAAGCAGCATATGCCAGAAAGATTCGAATAGATTCTAATCTTGCGACCGGAGCATATACTTCAGTGTAATTAATACCCTCTTGTTGATGAAAATCTTGCACCACTAATCGTGCCTTGTTCCTTACGATCACCCCATGATCGTCTTTCTTACATTTAAATACCCACTTAGTCGGAATAGCTTTCTTGACTCTAGCGGGTTTGTCGATTAAATCCCAAACACCCAAACATGCAAATTGCTGTAATTCTTCTTGCATGGCTTCTACCCAAGAAGGATCTTGAAGTGCC
Organism: Bidens hawaiensis; assembly: GCF_021521415.1. NCBI lineage: Eukaryota > Viridiplantae > Streptophyta > Magnoliopsida > Asterales > Asteraceae > Bidens > Bidens hawaiensis. The sequence continues at coordinate 27,406 of NW_027504868.1, forward strand.
ATACGAGGTGTCGTTGGCTCAACTTGGGATAGAAAACAAGTGAATTTAGCAACATTTACAATTCCAGAAGAATGTAAATCTGCATAAGCACACAATACGTTATTCTCACTTGACTAAGCAACTTGATTATGTGTTTGAACGCCCACATCAAGTTCTCCAGTGACGTTTTCCTGTGGATGATAATTATGAATCCGAAGAGTGGGATTCTCAGGAACAACAACATTTTCAAATAAGTTAGTGTAATGTTCACCAAGTTCAGGAGATGAAATATCACTGTCAAGGTCAATAACCGAATCATCAGCTTGATTGTCATCAGAAGAAGTAGACACATTATCAAAAGCAACTGGATAAGAATCACATGGATCTTCAGTTGGAGAAACAGGTGGAGCTTCAACATCATTAGAATTTGAAAATCTTGGAATGGCCAAATGATCTTCAAAGTATGCTTGAACCAGGTCTTCATCTATTTTCTCAGTTGATGGAGTAAATGAATTAAATAAGCCATCATAATCAAACATATAGTCGGGACCTTTCCCTTGAGGAGGTGTGGTGTACTTTTGACAGTCCATATGATACCATTCCTCAACACAACTAGAAGTGACCTTAAATACTCTTTTCTTTGGAGACGCATACCCCAAGAAATATCCTTCAATGGCTTTTTCTTCAAGCTTACTCGCATCTTTCGTCAGCATTGTACAAGGACACCCAAAAGGTTTCAAATACTTTAAGTTAGGCTTTAGATTGTTTAAAAGCTCGTAACTTGTCTTCTTGAGTCGTTTAAAAGTTAGAACCCGATTAAGCGTATAAAAAGCTGTATTCACTGCCTCATTCCAGAATTGGAATGGAAGCTTAGAATCAGCAAGCATAGTTCTTGTAGCTTCAATCAAAGTTCTATTCTTCCTTTCAGTGACACCGTTTGGTTGTGGTACATAAGGTACACTATATTCTCGGTGAATTCCTTTTTGAATGCAAAAGAAATCCAATACAGTGTTCTTAAATTCAGTACCATTATCACTTCGAATTCTCCTCACCTTGTGTTTGTATAGTGATTCGATTTTAGTGATTAGGTTTTGTACCAGAACATGTGTTTGATCCTTTGAACTCATAAATAAGACCCATGAGTATCTTGAATAATCATCGGTAACAATGAGACAATACCAATCTCAAGAGATACTAGCACGATTCACAGGACCAAAAAGATCCATATGCAATCGTTCAAGAGGAGTATCAATGGAATTCAATAACTTAGATGGGTGTGACCTTTTCTTTTGCTTGCCCTTCTTGCACGCAATGCAGTTATCAGATAACTTAAAGTTTTTCAACGAAACACCCTCAACTAAGTCATTTGCCATTAAATAATTCATCTTTCGAACATGTATGTGACCCATTCTACGATCCCATAGAATAGAGTCTTTCTCAGTTGATTTTGAGACAAAACATTTTTCGATAGACGTTACTTTAGAAGTCATATTTAAGACATAAATATCATTTGATCGAGGTGATCGCATGACAACCATGTCCTCAGGAATCACATATTTGCGACACACTCAATAAATTATGATCCACCTTGTCACAGTAATTGACCTTTTCAAATGTAATATGACTATTTGAAACTTCAACCTCTTGTGTTATCATGCCCCCATAATTCCTAGCAAACGCCACATAACCCCCTTGAATATTTCTCACATTTGTTAAGAGGTCGAGATTTCCAGTGATATGACGAGAACATCCACTATCCATTATCCAGTTTTTGCCATACGCGGTCTTGGATGTACCCTACAAACAAAGTAAAAGTGATTAGTTTAAAAAGGCAGCCCAGGCATCAGTCTTGGGCACCTTTTGAGTTTCTCTTGGAACATTAACTTGAACAGAATTCAACTGTTGTTTAGCAACTTGAGAATAAGTTACCGGCTTCTTAGACTTTCGTCTTAGATAAGCAGCTTGAACGACATTTGAGTTCACGTTCTTGCATATAGGCTCAGTTGGCACAAACTTTGGTTTCACTTGATCATGTGTTTCATTTACATGAATTACCTTACGGGGATTCACGTTTGAAAACATGATGTGAGTATCATCATCACACGAAACGGGTCGTTTCAGAATTTCCTTTATCACAGGAACCGGTTTCTAATGGTCATTGACAAAAGGATGAAGACTCTAAGATTTCTGTTGACCACAGTTTCTCACTACATGACCTTGTTGAACACACAAAAAGCAACTTCGCATGTCAACATGATAATGTTGAGGTTTGGCAAAAATAGATGCAACAGAAAGTTGATAACTCACATTTTTTTTCAGATGATACAGACTTCTTTTTCATATAAAAGTCAAGATTAGAGCAGTTTGAAAAACTTTGCAATGTGTCAGTTCCAGTGGATTTTACAAACTGAACATTCTTAGCTCTTTTTAGTACTTTTTTAGCTTTAACCAATGGGTCTGAAGAGTTTGATGTTTTGGCACAAGCATATTGACGTTCAAGGTCTTGTAGCTTGTCAGTTTCATTGTAAAAGACGCTTTCGATCAGTTCAGGTTTGATAATACTAATCAGAATGTCTTTTTCAGTGAAAATTGTGTTCATTCCCTTTAACTTAAAATCACGAGTAGACGATGGCTTAGAACTAGTAGGATTGATGAAACGCATCAAGTCCTCATCAGAAATTTTTGGTTTTTCTGATTTCTTTGCCTATACAGGTTTAACTTTCACTTGTTCTGCCGTTTTCACATGATGCTTGTATGAACCATACACAGCTTCTTCAAATTCATGAGGCTCACAAAGAATGTGATTAGAACTTGGAATGTTTTTGTGCTTGTGTATCACCTCGGGTTCAAATACGTCCATTTAGGTTTCGGCATAACAAAGCTTGCACTGTCTTTTCGCACTTAGGCGTACTGCGTGCCATTGGTAATGATTCTACTACGGTGCCACAAATTCGCAAGCTGATCCTAAGTAATCGTTGTTGTTCATTGGATTCCGGAGGAACTACTTCGTTAGGATTGAGGAATTGCTGTGATTCTTCCTGAATAGCCTGGATTCTCCCGTCGAGAGTAACTTTGAAAGTCTTATCTAAACTCTTCCGACCGAATATGATAAAGCCTATAAAACAATGAGCTACTATCATTTCTTCATTATAGATTGAGATATTCTTCGAACTTAATGCTCAAATAGATAGAATAGCTAATTACTTTGTCAACATTTTCAACAAAGACTTTGTTGCTTTCAACATGAGGTTTCTAAGTTGCAGATTGGGCTTTAACAGTTTCAGATTTAACTGGTTTAGACTTTTCAGAAATCACAGGTTCTTTCACAATCACATCTTCTTCTCTTTTGGCAAAAGGATTTACTTTATAATCATTGTAAAAAGGTGGTGGAATTTCAACAAAACCTATACATTTCTTTGAATCTTTTTTGCTTACTAAACACTTTGATTATTTCGTTTAGCAAAAAGGAAGAGTTTCGAAATTTACCCAACTTGTTCTTTAACTCAAGAACCTCATTCTCAAGCTCGGTTATCTTTGAACGATGTTTCAAAATTTCTTGAAACTTTTGATCATTGATTGTCATTTTAACAGATAACTCAGTCTTGAGATCATGGTTACTTGTCGACAAAGCTTCATTCTTCTCTCAAGATCTCATTTGAGATTTAAGAGATTGTCGATAAGTATCCTTTAATGAAGCAATTTCTTTCACTAAATTATCATTATGATTCTTTAAAGACACTAACTTAGGTTTGTTAGTCTCACATTCAAATCAAGTTACTTTAACAGATGAAGTAGCAGATATAGAATGACTAACCTCATTGATTTTAGCAATGCAAGCAAACGTGGTTGGAATATTAACACATGAATCATCAGAGTCTGATTCAGTGTCATTATCAGACGACAATTCACTTCCGCTTGCATCTTGAAATACATCATTTGTCTTGAACATGACCAAATTGGCTTGATTGTCATTACACAGTAATTGTTGTGACCAATCAGTCCCATCAGCTAACATTGCTTGTGACCCAGAAGTAGACGGTTTCTTTTCAGCATCATTACCTCGTAGTGTTGAAGAACTTTGGTTTTGACCACGAGGACCAGTATACTCCTTTTTCGGCTTATCACACTCTTTTGCAAAGTGTCTGAATTATTGGAAATTATAACATTTGACTTTTAATTGATCAAATCCCAATTTCTTGTTTAAAGCGGGAAGATCTTTGCCAGTCCTTTGCATAAACCTTTTAACTTTACGAACAATCATCGCCATATTCCACTTCAAGTCCATAATCTCTAAGTCATCCGGATCAATTTGATCATATTCTTCATCAGTTAAATAACTTGTGGCTATCTTACTACTCACCAAATTCTCATAGGAAGACATGAAGGCTATCAGAAAAGCAAAATTTTGTTCAGCATCCTTCATGTTTACAGTTGGTGATGGAGAGAATTGATTTGTAGTACATGAATTTCCAGATCCACAAGAAGAACCCGGTGATCCAGAATTACCAACAGTGTAGAAACATGCTCTTGAATCACTATAGATGGTTGTTGTATTCTCACTTGCATTTTGTGTAAGAAATGCAATGATTGGTGTAATGGTTGAACTTAAAGGCATGCTGCCACCATAAAAAGCAGGATCTTGACTCTCCTTGGAAGACTTTTGACATTTGAGATCGTACTCTCTTGCTTCAATCTTTTGCACGAATTCGGATGCAGTCAAGTCTTCATTGTTAAATTAATTGTTCTCTTTCAGAACCATCAAAACGTAGAATAAGAACTCGTTAGTGCACTCTTGATAGTATCAATCTTATCAACCTCAGAAGTTTCCAGCTTCATTTTATCCATCTCAGCTATCAAATGATTGAACCTTGTTGTCATCTCCTCAACAGTTTCACCCTTCAATAAATTAAAGTTTCTAAATTGAAACTTAAGAATTACCTTCTTACTCTCAGCTGTATTACCCATACTCCTCATACGAATATGTTGGAACAGTGAAGCACAAATTTTTATGCTACCCACTTGGTGAAAGATGTTTTCAGGTAAAGCCATTGTATGGGTAGAGTTGGCTTTTGTCTCAATTTATAATGCTTTCTTCTCTTCTTGTGAGTATTGAGAGATAGCTTTAGGTGTGTAACCAATAGTCTCATATCCAATCATAGGAACGGTGTAAACCTCATCCAAGAAATACGAGCAGTCAGGGTGAACAGAACCCAAATGAGCACGAAAACGGGGTTCCCATTTAGTAAAATCGCTAATTTACATTACACGTGGACATTTTGAATGTGAAACTATCTCAGTGTCCAGTTGCAACATTTGTTGCATTAACATATTTTGAGATGCCAAAGCATACATACTAGCCAAATTGTTAAATGACAATACTTTCAAACTTCAGGGTTTAAAATTGAAAATGTGTTAACGAACTGAAAACAGTAGTCAACGAAATACAATTCACGAATTGAGAGTTTTCCAGGTAACGAATCAGGAACAGTATTAACGAATCTGAAATGTTAATGAATCAGAAATGTTTTAATGAACTTGTCAACAAACTAGTTTGATGAAATGAGTCAACGAATCAGATTAATGAATCTGATTTCAGTTCATCGAATCACTAAATGAAAACTTAGCGAATTAGAATAACGAACTGGTGAGTTTCTTTAACAAATCCCTAAACGAATTAGATGATGAATTAAAGTAACGAACTAGCTACAGTTGACAACGAATCAACTATAGCGAATCAGGTTGTTACAACAGTTGTAAGAAACTCTGACAACTATTGCCACGTGGCAAAAGTTGTTGGAACTAAAGTTAACGAATTAAGACACGTGTCTTACGAACTGAAAGACACGAATGAAAAGGTGTATCGAATTGAGACACGAATTGAACAGTAAGTAATGAATTAGATGTGAATTTAACGTATCAGTTGAAAATTTAATGAATCTTCAAACACCTATGAAGATTTTCAAATCTTCAACCTCCTTTTTCCAGATTTCTGGAAAATATGAACACCAAAACCAAAAACCCAAATCTATTATACTCAACAAATTAAACACTAAATCACACAAATCACCTATCAAACTACTTGGAAAGACAACACGATACCAACTCAATCCATCTCGTAACTCAAATCACTATAAATCAAAATCAATTTGACCAAAACACACTCTGTTTTCGGCCAAAACAGATATAAACCAATTCAATTGAAAACCAATCCAAAATCCAATTCCTTATCGCAACAACCTTCCAATACCTTAACAACCACATATCTAATCCAGATTAGTCCATAACACGTCCAATTCACACTCAATTTGATCAAAATCAAACCGAAACCAAACTTATACCAAACTAACACTTAAACAGTCCAAACTAATGAATTAATTACCAAATCAAGAGCAATTGAGCAACCGAAAGCTCTGATACCACTTGAAAAATACCTTAATCAGATCTCAGATCTGATATATTATAACAACTAAATCAGATCTAGTTCATTATGCTATTGATTATATGTTGTCGATTACTATTAGTATTAGTTGTATACACACACACACACACACATATATATATATATATATGTATAATATTAAGATGAAGATTGAGTGAACAATTGGGCATAGGTTCGATAATCTTAACTCAATGCTTAAATTAAACAGTGAAAACTAACACTATATATAGAAGACAGGTCTGGTTCGTTAACATTCCATAACGAACCAGACATCGACTTCGTTACAATATTTTAACAAAATAAACTTAACGAAACACCCCCTGATTTGTTAAACATCCTTAACGAATCAGGAGGGAACAAAACTTAATTCTAGTTCGCTAAACTTACTTTACGAACTAGATGACTTCTTTAACGAACTACCTTAATATTTTAATAATTTTTACATTAATAAAACGATAAATAAATTAACGATAAATACAAAGAATCGAGACGTAAAACAGTGTACTAACATTTTCGAGTAAACTTAGGTGTTTTATTTGAACTTTAACTCATTCGAGCAAAACTTGATGATTATTTTTCCTTAGAAATGATGATTCTTGTATCATCAAGAAAACTTTGATGTTTATACACTTTCGAGTAAACCTGGATATTTTGAAGGTCCTTTCTCTAGAGTACACTTGATGATTACGTGATACTTGTGAAAATATGCTTTAAATATGTATTTTAAGTAAATGTGGTTGTTTTAGTTGAAATGTGTGTTTTTCAAGCATGCTAGGCAATATAATTCATTGTTTATGTATCTGAATGATTTTTCTTTGAAATTACAAGTGGTTTCAAGTAAACTTTGTTTACCGAGCAAACTTCATGTTTAGAGCACACTTGTATATTCCTAAAATAGTTCAAGTGTAGTCTCCAAGCATACTTGTATATTTCAAGATTAATCGAGTAATATTTGGTTTTCTAAGTCAAATCGAGTAAGGTTAGTATAAATAAGGTGTTCGAGCAAGGTTGATGTATTAGAAATATCTCTAAGTTATCATCTTTGGATACTTTATTGATTTCGTGTAAGGCTGCCTATTTGATGCTTTATACTTGATTATTTGTCTTGTGATTTAGTTATCGAGAAATCTTGTATATTGAGTAAGCTTTCTTCATTTTGATTCACTTAGTTTATTTTTAATTACTTTAAAATTGTTGAGCAAACAGTGGGACGAGCAAGGTTTGAGAAATATGCTTTAACAAGCAAGATTTTAAAAGGAAAGATATTTTTCCTAAGATATTTCATAAGGGATTTTGGCAGTATTCTCACACTAAATGACAAATTCTTTTAAAACCCACTTTAAAAATGCAAAGGGCATACTATATCTGGGGGACTTAGAAAAATTTTCACATTTCACTGTTTCCCTTTTCCCTATTGCATTATTGCCAATTTCTCGTCGCCAGAATCTCAATCGTTTTTCTTCTAAACCTAACCCAACTTAGTCAGCCCACAAGCTTCAATTGATAGTTTTCCGACACTCATCGTATGGATTTAGGGATTGATTTTCATTTTCACTAACATCTCTGTTTTGTGTGTAGATTATTAATTTGTCGAAGAACAGGTTCTTAAAGACTATCTTTCATATCTTCTTCAATATATGACCTATTACATGATAAAGTTGTGAACTTTCGTGACTAACTATATTTTGAATATGTTTTTGCTTGTGTCTGTACAGAAATGACGTATCCTTTTGAGAAGAAGCACAACATGTGAGCTCTTCTCCAGGTCACTGATGATAACAGACCAGATGAGTTGATGATACGGTGGATGTAGCGGTCTAATCTACATTTTTCTTTGAACAAGAGCCCAATTATATATACAGAAATCGCCAACTCGAATTCTGGAACTCTTCGGAGTTGGAGGACGATATTAATAGTTGGCGGATAGAGGCTACCACTGCTGGGCACGGAATAATTATAACTAAACATCTGATTCGGGCGAGTTTACAATAAAATGATGATGATGAAGCCCCTATTCATTTCTCCACCAACCGCTTACTGAGAATCTTTCGGGAGACTATCGGCTATTAGGGAGATGACCACGAAGGACAGTTCAAGATGGGGATGCTCTCTGATATGTACAGATTTTTAATCCACCACATTATTCAGTGTTTTACACCCAGGTGGGGCCCGTGGACCCTGATGAGTAGGGATATTGCATATTCCATGGTGGCTATTGTTTTCAACCAGCCATTTAACTTTTCAAGATTGATATTTGAAGTCTTGTTATCGAACTTGAGGAAGGATGATACAGATAGATTTTTGGTCTATCCATCATTTTTGCAAATCATTTTCAATTTGGCGATACTAGATATACCAACCTTGGGGAAAACTCATGCATTTTAAGATCCTAATATTTCCAGAAGGATAGCAAGGTTGGCAGCCACCATCAATTTTAATTCGGAGGTTGAGTTTGATGTCCTCTCGTGGCTGATAGATAAAGATTTGGAGATTATGGCGGTTCCAGAATCACCTAGGGTGACTTCTAAGGAGGAGGAGGGTGAGGATGGAGAAGTGTCTAATTCTGATGATGATGGAGATGGTGCTGATGGAGGAGGAGATGATGATAATAATGACAATAGAGGAGGTGATCATGTTATGGTGGAGAAAATTGAAGAAGTCCATATTGAGGCACAAGGGGAGACTCAAACCCAATCCCAACTTATTCCGACACCACCTACCTCACCCCTAAACCAACCCTTAAACCCTGACCAATCCCCACCCCAGTACCATACCATCAACCATACATTCCATCCCCACCAACTTCACCTCAAACACACTTCCAAACCCAAATCCTAGACCAACACCAAACACCTACCCAGTCCCCAACCCAAAACCAAACACCAATCCAATCCCCAACCTGAACCCAAACCTTAAACCAACCTTTACCTCAAACCCAAACCCTTGAACAACCCATACATGAACCATATATCCCTGAATACGTACCATCCCATCTTATAAAACAACCAGACACACCATATCAATCACCGACCCATTCACAGACATCTACCCAACCACACATTCCTAATTTTCGTATCATGCATACCCACACACCTACCATTAGAACCTTAAACCCATTACCCTCAACAAGTACCAACATCATAGAAATCCCACCCCATGAACCCACCCAACCTCAAACCACTATTCCTGACCCATCACCAACCTCACAAACCAGTCTCTCTTCCCCTGATGCAAATTTCAGATTATTTGATGGGCATATGACTGTGCTCATTGAAAATGTTGATTTAAGGAGGGAGAATGAGGAGCTGAAGAATAAAATGTTGATCTGGAATTACAACTGGCACAGGCCCTCAAATTGTTTCAAACCCTGGGAACTGAGGTTGAGAAGACCTCAGCTGCACCAAAACAAGGGGAGAATCAACCTCTGGTCAATATTGCTGATGTTGATGCTTTGACCAGCTAGTGTGATGCTTATGGTAGTGCGGTGGAGGAGGAGGTCGTGGCAGAAAGTGATAATGGAGGATACGAGGCTGATGTGTTGGAGGAAGTAGTACAAGACTATGATATAAATGATGAAGTGGAAGAGAAGGATCTGAGAGAGGAGAGTGTGAAGGAGGCTGAAAATATTGTAAATGAAGTTGAAAAATAAAATGATGTTGTGATGACTGAAGCCATATCGTTAATCAACATTAGCTTGTTCGTTATCTAATTCGTTAAGTATCTCTTAGTGATTCGTTACAGAAAACTTTCTAATTCGCTAAACTTGCACTTCGTGTTTTGTTTAGTCAATTCGTTAGTTGACTTATTCGTTGACCATCTAATTCGTTAATCATCTGATTCGTCAAAACTATTTCCAATTCGGTACTTGATCACACTTTACTTCGTTAATTGTGATTCGCTAATAACTGTTCACATTTCGTTACACTGTGTACAGTTCATTAACAAATTTTAAATTTTAATCCTCATAGTTTGAAACTTTTACAAAAATGGCTGGTATGTATGCACTATCTTCTCAAAACATATTGATGCAACAAATGTTACAACTAGACACCGAGATTGGTTGACATTCAAAATGTCCACGTTTGATGAAATTTAGCGATTTTGCTAAATGGGAACCCCGTTTTCGTGCTCATTTGGGTTTTGTTCATCCTGATTGCTCGTATTGCCTAGATGAGGTATATATCGCACCAATGATTGGTGATGACACTATTGGTTTTACTCCTAAAGCTATTTCTCAATATTCACAAGAGGAGAAGAAAGCATTAGAGATCGAGATAAAGGCTTATTCTACTCTTACTATGGCGTTACCCGAAAATACCTTTCATCAAGTAGGTAGTATAAAGATTTGTGCTTCCTTATTTCAATATCTTCGTATGAGAAGTATGGGAAATACAGCTGGGAGTAAGAAGGTGATGCTTAAGTTTCAATTTCGAAACTTTAATTTATTGAAGGGTGAAACAGTTGAAGAGATGATTACAAGGTTTAATCATTTAATTGTTGAGATGGACAAAATAAAAATGGAAATTTCTGAGACTGATAAGATTGACACTATTAAGAGTGTGCTACCAAGTTCTTATTCAACATTTTTAATGGTTCTGAAAGAGAATAACTATTTCTTGAATGAAGACTTGACTGCACTTGAATTCTTGCAAAAGATTGAAGCAAAAGAATATGATCTTAAATGTCAGAAATCTTCCAAGGAAAATCAAGATCCTGCTTTCTATGGTGGAAGTATGCCTCTAAGTTCAATTATCTCTCCGATAACTGCTTTCCTTACCCAAGCTACAAGTGAAAAAGAATCAGCTATCTTTAATGATCCAAGAGCATGTTTTTACACTGCTTGTAATTCTGGATCACCTGGTGTTTCTGGTGGATCTGGAAATTCATCTTCTATAAATCCATTTGCTTCACCACCACCAACTGTTAACATGAAGGAAGCTGAGCAAAATTTTGCTTTCTGACAGCTTTCATGTCGTCATATGAAAATTTGGTGAGTAGCAAGATAGCCACAAGTGATCTAGCTGATGAAGATTATGATCAGATTGATCCCGATGACTTAGAGATTATGGATTTAAAGTGGAACATGGCTATAATTGTTCGTAAGGTTAAGAGATTCATGCAAAGAACTGGCAAAGATCTTCCTGCCTTGAACAAGAAATTGGGATTTGACAAGTTAAAAGTGAAATGCTATAATTGCCAAGAGTTCGGGCATTTTGCTAAAGAATGTGACAAACTGAGAAAATAGTATACTGGTTCTCATGGTCAAAATCAAAATTCTTCTACATCATGAGGTAATGATGCTGAAAAGCAACCATCTACTTCTGGGTCACAAGCATTATTAGCTGATGGGAATGATTTGTCACAAAGACTGCTGTGTAATGATACTCAAGCTAATTTAGCTATGTTTGGGCTGACAAAAGACTTTCAAGATACAAGTGGAAGTGAGCTGTCCTCTGACAATGATTCTGGATCTGATTCTGAAGACTCTTGTGACAAGCATCCAACAGTGTTTGCTTGCATGGAAAAGATTAATAAGGTTATTCATCCTATCTCTGCTACTTCATCTATTAGAGTAACATGTGTTGAATGTGAATCTAATAAACCTAAGTTAGAATCTTTAAAGAATCATAATGATAATCTAGTAAGAGAAATTGATTCTCTGAAGGATACTTATCGACAATCTCTTGTATCTCGAATGAGATCTCGAGAAAAGATTGAAGCATTGTCGACAAGTAACCATGATCTCAAGGCTGAGTTATTTGTGAAAATGACTATTAATGATCAAAAGTTTTAAGAAATCCTGAAACATAGATCAAAGATAACTGAACTTGAGAATGAGGTTCTTGAGTTAAAGAACAAATTTGGTAAATTTTGAAATTCTTCTTTTCTGTTGAATGAAATTATTGAAGTGTCTGGAAAACAAAAAGATTCAAAGAAAGGTATTGGTTTTGTTGAAATTTTTCCACCCTTTCACAATGATTATAAAATTAATCATTTTGCTAAATGAGAAGAAGAGGTAATTGTGAAAGAACCTGTGATTTCAGAAAATGCTAAATCTGTTAAATCTGAAACTGTTAAAACCCAATTTGCTCCTCTAAAACCTCATGTTGAAAGCAACAAAGTCTTTGTTGAGAATGCTGACAAAGTAATTATTGAGGATGTTTTTGAACCAGAGGTTATACATAAGAATAAGAACATTCCTAGTTCTAATCATATTCTTTGCGAGCCTCATGAATTTGAGGAAGCTGTGTATGGTTCACACAAGCCTCATGTGACAAAGGCAGAACAAGTGAAAGTTAAACCTGTGAAGGCAAAGAAATTAGAGAAACCAAAAATTTCTGATGAGGACTTGATGCGTTTCATTAATTCTCCTAGTTCTAAGCCATCATCTGCTAGAGTTTTTAAGTTAAAAGGAATGAGTACTATGTTCACTGAAAAAGATATCCCGATTAGTATCATTAAACCAGAACTAATTGAGAGCGTCTTTTACAATGAAACTGACAAGTTGAAAGAGTTGGAACGTCAGTATGTTTGTGCCAAGACATCAAATTCATCAGACCCGGTATTGAAAGCAAAACATTTGTTAAAACAAGCTAAAAAGGTTCAGTTTGTTAAATCAACTGGAACAGATACATTGAAAAGTTTTTCCAATTTTTCTAACCTTGACTTTTATATGAAAAAGAAGTCGGTCACTTCTGATGATTTGGCCAAACGATTCACTGAAAATGTAAGTTATCAACCTTCAGTTGCATATGTTTCTGCCAGACCTTAACATGGTCATGTTGACATGCAAAGTTTCTTTTTGTTTGGTCAACAAGGTCATGTGGTGAGAAACTGTGGTCAACAGAAAACTCAAAATCTCCATCCTTTTGTCAAGGATCATTCTAAACCGAGATAAAGGAGATCTTGAAACGACCAATGTCGTGTGAGGATGATACACATATCATGTTTTCTAATGTGAATCCTCGAAAGGTAAATCATGTGAATGAAACTCATGGTCAAGTGAAACCAAAATTCGTTCCAACTGAGCCCTTATGTAGGAACACAAATTCAAATATTGTTCAAGCTGCTTATCTGAGACGAAAGTCTAGGAAACCGACAACATATTCTCAAGTTGCTGAACAACAGTTGAAGTCTGTTCAAGTTAATGATCAAAGAGAAACTTAAAGGGTGCCCAAGACTGAGGCCTAGGTTGCCTTTTTGAACTAATCACTTTTACTTTGTGTGTAGGGTACATCCAAGACTGTGTCTGGTGAAAACTGGATAATGGATAGAGGATGTTCTCGTCATATCACTGGAAATCTCAACCTATTGACCAACGTAAGAAATATTCAAGGAGGTTATGTAGCGTTTGCTGGGAATTTTGGGGGCCTGATCACACAAGAGGGTGAAGTTTCTAATGGTCATATTACTTTTGAAAAGGTCAATTACTATGACAAGGTGGATCATAATTTATTGAGTGTGTCGCAAATTTGCGATAAGAAGTACACCACGGTATTTACTGATAAAGAGTGTCTTATCTTGAAACTGGGATACGTGATTCCCGAAGACATGGTTGTCATGCGATCATCACGATAAAATGATATTTATGTCTTAAATATGAGTTCTAAATATCAACGTGTTTCGAAATATGTTTTGTCTCCAAAGCAACTGAGAAGGACTCTATTCTATGGCATCGTAGAATGGGTCACATTCATGTTCGAAAGATGAATTATTTAATGGCTAATGACTTAGTTGAGGGTGTCTCGTTGAAGAACTTTAAGTTATCTGATCACTGCATTGCATGCAAGAAGGGAAAGCAGAAGAAAAAGTCCCATCCTTCGAAGTTATTGAATTCCATTGATACTCCTCTTAAACGACTTCATATGGATTTGTTTGGTCCTGTGAATCGTGCGAGTATTTATGGGTAATGGTATTGTCTTGTTGTCACCGATGATTATTCAAGATACTCATGGGTGTTATTTATGAGTTCGAAAGATCAAACGCCCGTTTTGGTACAAAACCTTATCACTAAGATCGAATCACTATACAAACACAAGGTAAGGAGAATTCGAAGTGATAATGGTACTGAATTCAAAAACACTGTATTGGATTTCTTCTGTATTAAAAAGGGAATTCATCGAGAATACAGTGCACCTTATGTACCTCAAAAAAAAGGAGTTGCTGAACGAAAGAATAGAACTTTGATTGAAGCTGCAAGAACTGTGCTTGCTGATTCTAAGTTTCCCGTCCAAATCTGGAATGAGGCGGTGAATATAGCTTGCTATACGCTTAATCGGGTTTTAACTGTTAAACGACTCAAGAAGACAAGTTACGAGCTTTTGAACAATCGAAAGCCTAACTTAAAGTACCTGGAACCATGTGGGTGTCCGTGTACAATGTTGAAGAAGGATGCGGGTAAATTTGAAGAAAAATCTATTGAAGGTTATTTCTTGGGATATGCATCTCCTAAGAAACGGGTATTTAATTTCACGTTTCGTTGTGTTGAGGAATGGTAGCATGTGGACTGTCAAAAGTACACCACTCCTCCTCAAGGAAAAGGTCCCGACTGGATGTTTGACTATGATGGCTTATTTAATTCATTTACTCCTTCAACTGAACACATCGATGAGGATCTGGTACGAGCATACTTTGAAGATCATTTGGCCATTCCATTATTTTCAAGTTCTAATGATGTTGAAGCTCGACCTGATGCTCCAACTGAAGAACCACATGTTGCTTCTGAAGTTAATGGTGATAATTTATCTTCTTCTTCTTATGATGATCAAGCTGATGATCAAGTTATTGAACTTGACAGTGATAATGTTTCATCTCCTGAAATTGGTGAACATTACACTAATTTATTTGATAATGCTGTTGTTCCTGAAAATCCCACTCTTCGGATTCATGGATATCATCCACAGGAAAACATCATTGGAGAACTTGATGTGGGTGTATAAACACGTCATCAAGTTGCTTCGTCAAGTGATAATAACGTATTGTGTGCCTATGCTGACTTACATTCCCCTGGAATTGTAAATGTTGCTAAATTCACTTTCTTTCTATATCAAGTTGAGCCAACAACGCCTCGTATGGCTCTTTAAGATCCTTCTTGGGTAGAAGCTATGCAAGAAGAATTACAACAATTTGCACGATAGGGTGTTTGGGACTTAATCGACAAACCTGCTAGAGTCAAGAAAGCTATTCCGACTAAGTGGGTATTTAAGTGTAAGAAAGACGAACGAGGTGTGATCCTTAGAAACAAAGCACGTTTAGTGGTGCAA
Organism: Bidens hawaiensis; assembly: GCF_021521415.1. Taxonomy (NCBI): domain Eukaryota; kingdom Viridiplantae; phylum Streptophyta; class Magnoliopsida; order Asterales; family Asteraceae; genus Bidens; species Bidens hawaiensis. Next base: position 43,087 of record NW_027504868.1, read on the forward strand.
GGTTTTCATCAGCAAGAGGGTATTGATTACGCAGAATTAAACGCTCCAGTTGCAAGATTAGAGTCGATTCGAATCTTTCTGGCATATGCTGCTTATAAGAATATCAAGGTTTATCAAACGGATGTTAAAAGTGCTTTTCTCAATGGTGAACTACACAAGGAAGTGTTTGTTTTACAGCCTTCTGGTTTTGAAGATCCTGATTATCCGGACCGAGTTTACCGATTAAACAAGGCCCTGTATGGTCTACATTAAGCCCCGAGAGCTTGGTATGGCACGCTCGCTAACCATCTGACTGATAATGGCTTCAAGCGAGGGACTGTCGACTGCACTCTATTTCATAAGACTGTCGGTGATAATCTTCTTCTAGTCCAGATTTATTTCGACGACATTATCTTTGAGTCTACAAACGACACGTTATGTAAGGAGTTTGAGAAGTCCATGCAAACGAAGTTCGAGATGAGCTCGATGGGAGAGATGAATTTCTTTTTAGGGTTGCAAGTACACCAGTCTGCAAACGGATTCTTTATTCACCAGACCAAGTATGTGAACGATGTCTTGAGCCGATTCAAGATATATGCTGAAAAATCCCTTCTACTCTTCTCCCCGTGGGTCACAATTTATCGCCGGATGAATTGGAGGATACCGTTGATCCTACCCTCTATCGTGCCATGATCAGATCTTTAATGTATCTAACGGCTTCTCGCCCTGACATTATTTTTGTTGTTGTCTTTGTGCTAGGTTTCAATCAAGTCCCCGAGTGACTCACCTAGCTGCGGTTAAGAGAATACTTCAGTATCTGAGGGGAAATCCAGACATCGGGTTGTGGTACCCCAAGGACGATCACTTTGACCTTACTGCCTTCTCAAACTCGGACTATGGAGGTTGCAAGATCAACTTCAAATCAACGACTGCAGGATGTCAATTTTTAGGAAACCGGCTTGTTTCCTGGCAGTGTAAGAAGCATACAACGTTCTCCACTTCAACCGCCGAAGCTGAGTATGTTGCAGCCTCGAGTTGCTGTTCCCAGGTTTTGTGGATACAACAACATCTTCGCGACTACGGTTTGAAGTTTCTTACTACTCCTATTTTGATTGATTATTCTGCTGCAATTTCTATCACAAAGAATCCCGTACAACATTCAAAAGCAAAACATATCAAAATTCGATATCATTTTATTCGGGATTGCTTTGAGAAGAAGTTGATTGACCTTGAGAAAGTACATACTGACTTTCAGAAAGCCGATCTATTTACCAAAGCTTTTGATAAAACGCGTTTTCAATTTTTAAATGGATTGAAGACCCTCGCTGATATCCTTAAACAAGGATGACTATCTTTATTTTCTGTCAATTTTTCTTTTAAAATTTATTTTGGTTTTAGGGGGTGAAAAACTAGAAAATACAAAAATATTGTGCTTTTTCGTTTATATAGTTAAAACCCAAAAACATTTTAAAATTTGAAAACCTAAAAAGATTGTGATTTCAGTTTTTACAGAAAAATCCGAAAATTCAAAAAGATTGTGAAGTTTGTTTTGTTTATAAGAAAATTGAAAAAGACAAAAAGATTGTGTTTTTAATGTATGTATAGAGAAAAACCAAAAAGATTTTTGCATGCGTTCGCTGAAAATTATGTGAATTATCTAGTGAATCTTCAGGATAGCCATTTATCTGATAATGGAAAATAGTTGAGGCGTTCGTTATGCGTTTTTAGATTATTTTCTCGCTGAAAATTATGTCAGTTAGTTAAGTTTGTGAAGCATGCTTGCATATCTTTGTCCTATTATTCAGTAGTTGAATTGATAGGTTATCCATTTATTTATTGGCTTAAGTTAACTGGGGAGATTAAATTTATCTTTATTTTGTTTTATGCTCCTCAAATTTTTTTTTTGAGTTTTTGAAGAAAAAAGAGAAAATGATAGTACATTGACTATCTTGACCCCAAATCCAGCAAAAAGTAAGCTTAAAAGACTGTATGCTTAACTGCATTGGTGCATTGGTAGGTCTTAAAACAAACAAGTAGAGTAAAGTATGTGATATAAACATAAAGAAACGCCAAATTGAAAGAGGTGTTAGTCTCTAGCAAAAGTCTCGGTGAGAATGGCAGAAATGTAATAACCTGTCATACTCAAGCCTTATACTTGTTTGATCACCAAAAATATAATAAAGCAAATAACAAGCTTTGAGGCTCTGGACACTGTGAGTCTTTATGCGGCTTAATCATCTGGGTATTCATATGCATGAATATTTCACTTGCTTTTAGAGCAAACCCAAAGTCATTAAACTTGATCACTGATGTACTTCGTACAAATCTAAATTACTGACTTGATCAAAATCCGCTGTTAGTCATACATGGTTCCTCCCTTGCGTGCATCTTAATACCATTAAGAAAAGGACCCCAGGGATACAATGTATGTAAGCCGACAGATGAACTCTTGCATATTCACTCATAGTAACAGAAAATCAATGCATTGCTCCTAAACTTATATACAAAATCAAATTTTTGATCAACAATATAATAGTTTAAGTTAAGTTGGGGTGATATGGAAAAAATCAAATTAAGCTTGAACCGAGATTAGAGGCTGATAGTCTCTGATATTCTGTGCTCTAATTGAACCATTAATCATATCACAAAAAAACACTTGAAAGTTTGTTATTAGATTTAAGTGGATAACAATACCAATGACCGACTTAACACCAGTCATAATATCGCTCAAAAATAAAACTGTGATGAAAGGGAAATTTGGTCAATATGATTCTCTGCTCAGACTCAACAAAAAATACAAAAATATGTACTGCTTTTGAAAAACATATAGAAAACACAAAAAGTTTTTATATTTCTTAGACAAAGAGCTCAAGACGAAATAATTTAAAACTTAGAGACTGGCAGTCCAAGCTAAAGACAAAATAGTTAAACTCCAACTAAAACAGCCAGGTCTACCCGAAATAAGGTAAAACATCAAAGCATGACCGAAATTGATAAACTTAGACAAACAACAGTTAAGTGTGCTCGGAAAGGTTGAAAACATGAAACCTGTTAGTGCATGGTTTTGCGTCTCGAGTCTTTGTATTTAAAGTTAATGTAATTGTCTTTTTATTTATGTAATAAATTATTAAAGTATTAAGTTAGTTCGTTAATTGTAATGTCTAGTTCGCTAAGGATGTTTAGCGAACTAATACTTAAGTTATTATACCTCCTGATTCGTTAAGGATGTTTAACGAATCAGGGGGTGATTCGTTAAGAGTATTTAGTTTTAATGTATGTAACAAAGTGGACTCTAGTTCGTTAGGGGATGTTAACGAACTAGGTCCATCTTCTATTTATATGTGAACACTGTTCACAGTTTATTTAAGTTTTTGAGAGATTAATTAATAAACCGCTGACCGATTCTCTCTCTCAATCTTCATTAACGTATTCAATCTTAATATTATATATACACATACATACAACTAATACTAATAATAACATAGAACATATAATCAATAGCATCATGAACTAGATCCGTATAATCGATTAAAGTAAACTTAGATCTAAGATCGATTTAGGCGTTCACAAAACCTTACCCGAAAATATATATTCAAACTTTTTGAAGGTAAAATGCAACACTTTTTGACTTAAACCATAATATCAGATATATTTATCAATAAAAATCATTGTCTAAGAGCTAATGGTCCATTTAGAGATCAAATTTCAGTTATATTTCCTTTCTAAACAATTTCTTTCATTTATGAAACATATCTCAAGTATGGGATCATATTGACTAAGTTGCTTCTCAATACTTCATTCTCAGCATTATTATGATAGTTTAGACAGGTTAACAGCAGGTCTAGACTTAGAATGACTTTCATCTCTTTGGTGATATGATTAAGGTTCATTTAAGATGCATAATACTAAATGGATAACACATATTGTTTTCTGATGTTTCATATCTATTCTCAAGGCTTATTTGGCTTTCTCCAGATCACACCGAATTGACTCAGACCCTCCGGATATATGGTCAAAACTTTTAATGACAGAACTTTTTAAAGATATTGATATTTCTTTTCAATTTATACAAACATATATGAGGTTGAACATTGGACTTATAGGTCACACAAGTTGGACTTACATGCCTTTCATTCGAAATGTTTAAAGGACTTATATGATTCCCTCCACCCCTGTAGTTCTATAATTATCCCTCCCGTTTGCATTTTTTTTATAAAAATTTGTGAACACTTATCAACTTTTGGTTGATTAAATATTTGTAATAGTGTAGTTCACATTTGTTATTTGTCATTCTTAAATAAGATATTTCAATTTGGTGACCAAATACCAACGGGCTCGTGTATGATTGGATATTCACTTTGCTGCCTATCATTTGAAAAGATATATCTTGGAACATGCATAGACAACAATGTAACTCCACATTTAAGTTTACCAAATTCTTTATGTTTATATCACCTTAGATTTTACACATCATGGAAAATAACCATACATGTTCATGACTGTACTAAGTGTCTTTTTAGCCTATGAAATCATATGATTGGCTAAGTAGTCAATGTACTATCATTTTCCAAATTCAAAGTTTAAAATTAAGTCACCCCAATTTCTCTTAATTGTCAGGTAAATGGTTATCCTGTTTTACCACAAGTGGTTAACTGGACCAAACATATATGAGAATACATGTCCTTTCAACTTAGATTTGTTGACATAATTTTTAGTGAAAGAATAAAAACAAGTTGCAATTGCCCCAACTGCTTTCAGTCTTCAGGTTAATGGTCATCCTTTCAATCTAAGACAGATGATAGGACCAAACATATACAAGTATATGTCCTTCCAACTTGAGCAAATGACATAATTTTAAGCAGAAGTAACCTTTTTGAGTCTTTTCATTGAAAATACCCTTTTAAGCTTCTATAAAGCTTTGAACTGAATAGTATTCTCATATCTCTATACTATTAATCAACTTGCTTTGTTTTGTCAAACTTGTTTTGACCAAAAGTTTTCTAAAGAGTTTTCATTTCAGCATATCTTTTGACACAAAAGCACATTTTGACTCAAAACAAATTGAACACATTCAAAGTTGATAATCAACTCATAGCATAAATGACATTACTAAAAACAAGCAGACATCAAATATAGCATAGTTTAGCAAATCCTAATAATATCATCATATAAGAGAATTCATATAATCAAGATATAAGACAAGCACATATTATCAAGTCAAATCAGGTACTTATCTAGATATCAAACATATTCACTGATCATTATCGAAAGCATCAAACATACCTAGGATTTACAGTTAATCAAACAGGCACATATCAGTTAACAGCAAACAGAATCACATTAAAATATATCAATTTGTAGATCCTCTACCAAAATAGTCAATTAGCACATAGAGGCACACAAATCAAACAAACATTCATCAAGACTTAGAAAAGATAGTCGGTTTGCACAGTCAAGCACACATCATCAATTAGACCTCATTAGAGTTGATCATCCCTATGCTTTCAGAAGAAATTAGAACCTGATTCTATCAAGTGGTTTTGTGAATAGGTCAGCCAATTTATCACTTGTGTCACTTCTTTTAACTTCAATTAGACCATTTCACTACAATCCCTAATAAAATGATGTCTAATTTTATTGTGCTTGGTCTTGGAATGTTGTACATGATTCTTAACAATAAAAGATGCAGCAGTATTATCAATGTAAATAGGAGTGTTTAAGAAATTCAGACCAAAATCCAGCATCTGATTTTGAATCCAGAGGACTTGTGCACAGCAGGCAGATGCAGCAATATACTCATCTTCTCCGGTTGAGATTGACACTGTAGTCTATTTCTTACATTTCCATGACACGAATCTGTCTTCCAAAAATTGACAACCTCCAGAAGTAGACTTCTTGCTCATATTGTACCCATCATAATCACTATCTGTGTAGGCAGTTAGATCAAAGGACTGGTTCTTTAGATACCAAATTCCCAGATCTGGTCTTCCCTTCAAATATCTAAAGATCCTCTTGACTACATTCATATGAGAAACCTTAGGACTTGACTAAAATCTTGCACATACACAAACAGCAAACATGATATCTGGCCTTGAAGCAGTCAGATACATTAGAGATTCAATCTTTGCTCTGTATTCATGTTCATCCACTGGCTCCCCCTTTTCTTCAGCTACCATCTTCTCTTTTGTATCCATTGGAGTTGATGCAGTTTTCAAATCATTGCACTTGAATTTGTCTAAGATGTCCTGCACATACTTTGACTGGTAGATGAAAATCTCATCAGTCTTTTGTTGAACTTGCAATCCAAGAAAGAAGTTCATTTCTCCCATTGAGCTCATACTGTACTTGGATTTCATCACCTCTTCAAACTCCATACACATATGTTCATTGGTTGACCCAAAAATAATATCATCAATATAAACTTGCAGCAGTAGCAAATCTCTTCCTTTCTTCTTGTAATAGAGGGTCTTGTCAATGGCTCCCCTTTGGAAACCATGTTCAAGCAGATGATTTGACAACTCATCATGCCAAGCTCTTGGAGCTTGACGCATTCCATACAAGGCTTTGTTTAACTTATACACCTTGATAGGATAATCAGGGTCCTCAGATCCTGGTGGTTGAGTTACATACACCTCCTCTTCTTTCTTTCCATTTAGGAATGCAGATTTGACATCAAGTTGGAATACCCTTATATTCTTTGAGTCAGCATAAGCTAAGAAAATTCATATTGCTTCAAGTCTTGCAACTTGTGCAAAGACTTCCTCAAAGTCAATCCCTTCTTCTTGTAGGCATCCCAATGCAACAAGTCTTGCTTTGTTCTTAATCACAATGCCTCTTTCATCCTTTTTATTCCTGAAAACCCATTTAGTTCCAATTGCATATCTGTTTCTTGGCTTTTCTACAAGTTCCCACACTTGCAGATCTCTGAATTAAGCCAACTCCTCTTGCATAGCCTCTACCCAACTTTTGTCCTTCAAAGCTTGAACAATGTTCTTCGGTTCTATTTGGGATAGAAAGCAGGTGCACAAACAAATGTTTGCAGTTTCAGATGCACTTCTTGTTACTCTTTCATAAATGTTTCCTTTGATATTTTCAGGAGGGTGATTCTTTTCAACATTAGTGGATTGAACAACTATATCAGTAGATACTTCAGAATCAAGATTTGACTCATTGAGATCAGGTTCATCAATGATCAAATCAGTTGTTGCATCATGAAACACTGGTGCTACTTCATTGTTCAGTTGAGAGGTAGATGCACAATTGTTTCCAATATTTATATTTTGAAACAAGTCCTCAAATCTTGCATTTCTTCTTGCTTCTTCTGTGTTATCAGGATCTGCCTCATTATTTGGCTTTTCTTGTTCATTGTTCTGATCTTGAACTTGGTCTGGAACTTGTTCTTTTTCAACAGTAGAAGGATGCTTAATGAAATTATATTCTTAACCTTTTTCAGCAACCTTTGACCACAGCTTGTCCAAATCAAGTTTCTTTGAGGATTCTTCAGTAATCACACTTGTCTTATACATAGCTTCATCAAAGTCCTCAGGATAAATCTTGAAGGACTTGATTAGATTTTCAAGATCAAACAACCATGCAACACCATCAACTGTATTGAATTGATTTTCATTGAACCCAATATCAGATGATTCTATCACACTCAAATTATCTTTCACATATACTCTGTAGGCTATTGAGTGTGTAGAGTAACCAACAAAGAAGCAATCCAAGGATTTTGCTTGAAACTTGTTGAGATAATCCTTGGTCTTCAATAATGAACATTTGTATCCAAATGGCTTGAGAAACTTGATGTAGGGTTTCCTTTTAAACATAATCTCATATGGAGTTTTGTCTTGACTTTTGTTGAGAAGCACTCTATTCTGAACATAACAGGCTGTGTTTATTGCTTCTGCCCAAAAAGTAACAGGCAGAAAAGCATCAGCCAACATGGTTCTTGCAGCTTCTATAAGTGTTCTGTTTCTTCTTTCAGCTACACCATTTGGTTCCGGAGTTCTAGGAGCAACGAATTGTTGAAGAATTCCTTTTGCAGTACAAAACATTTCCATTACTCCATTTTTGAACTCTATGCCATTGTCACTTCTCATTATCTTTACCCTTGCATCTAGTTGATTCTCAATACTGGTTACACAACTCTTAATTAGCTCAGGAGTCTCATCCTTTGTACTTAGGAAATAAACCCAAGTATATCTTGAGTAGTCATCAATGATCACAATACAGTTTCTTTTCTTTCCTATGCTTGGGACACTTACAAGACCAAAAAGATCCATGTGAAGCATCTCAAGCATTTGATCAATTGAGTTGATGCGTTTTGCTTTATGAAAAGACTTGTGCTACTTGACCTTCTAACATGAGATACAATTATCATCCAATTTTAACTCTCTCGTAGGTAGGACCATCACATGCTCACCCTTCACAAGTCTGTTCATGTTCTTCAGATTCACATGACACAGTTTCCTATGCCAAAATTTTGACACATTTTCAGTGGCTTTAGAAACAAAATAGGTACCACCCCTTGAGACTGCATACTTCATGTTTAGTTCATACAAATTACCATTTCTGGGGGGCCATCATCAAGATCATGTCCAGAGGGATTACAAAATCAGGTTTTAATATGAAACAGTGAGAATCATAAAATCCCACCTTATAACCCTTTTCACACATCTGGGATATGCTTAAGAAGTTATATTGTAATCCCTCAACATAGAAGACATTGTCAAATGTGACCTTTCCATTTGTCAAGATTCCCTTTCCAATAATTTTACCAACATTTTCATCACTACCAAAAGCTACTGGACCTTCAAACTTCTCTTCATGGTTGACAAGTGACCTTTTGTCACAAGTCATATGCCTGGAACACCCACTATCCATGTACCATACTTCATTCAGTGGAGTGGATGGTTCGTGCACAAATAAAAGAAATTTATTTTTTGAGTGATGAAATCCAAACTTGATCAACTTACAAATCATCAGTTTCAGTAACTATAGCCGCTTTGGTTGTGAAAGAAGTAGGCTTGGATCTTCATGAATGAGTTCACAGTCATCAGATTCTTCTAAATCATAGCCACTATTAGTTGGGCTTTTCACATCAATAATTGAAGAACTTTTCCCATAAGGGATGATGCTCTTGCACTCTTGCACCACATAATCTTTTTCACTAGTAAAATCTCTCACATCAAAGTTCCTCTTTTCTTTAACTTCACCCCTTGGTTTTCACAGAAAACCATGAGGTTCAAACCCATGTTTCAATAAAAATTTCTCATCACCAGTCAATTATTTTGGTTTTCTCCTTGAGAAACCATTCTTCTTGTCTTTCTGACTATTTGTTGGTGATTTTTGAGAATCATCAGACTTAAGAGACTTTGAGTCTTGATTGGGAACTATTCTCAATGGTCGGATGTTTCTTTTCACAGCTTATTGATTGTATGTTTTGACTTGAGCAGTCATATTCTTCTTTGGTTTTACAACCCCCTTCCCATCTTTCTTCAACCTATTATCAACTTCTTGCAAATTCTTAATCACATTCTCCTGTTCACATACGTTTCCCTTTCCCAAATATTCATCATATTTCTGTTTGTAAAAAACAAAATTTTGTCCAAATTTTGTTTCATCTGGAACATGAAAGGGTTTGAAGTTGAACCTTTCATTACAAGAATCAGTATGGTGACCATATTCATCACACTTCTTACACCATACTTTCCCTTTGAAGTTCTCATGAGAACTGTCCTTTTTGAATATTTCACTTGGTTTAGGTGGTTTAACTCCGAGTGTTTTCTGAGTTTTCAAGTTATCAAAATCAATTGAAAAAGGTACATACTCTTCAACTTTATGTCTTTTCTTTCAGTCTTGCCCTTCACAAAGATGATTTTCTTCAAAATCAATGGCTCTTCATCCAGGTTTCCCCTGTGTCTTGACTGAGTTTTCTCATACTCATCCATAGTTTCAACTTCTCAAATGTCAAACACTTAATGGCTAGAGAAAACAGGGTATATTAGAATGAATTTTTCACCAACAACTGTTTCATTGGTCTTTTTCTTATTATTCTCTCTTAACCTTTTCAACAGAGTTCTGCTTGGTGGCCTTACAACATTGTATCTTACTTTTGACCTTTCACACATGTCAAAAGACACATGTTCTCTTCTCATTCTTTCATTGTTCTTTGCCATCTTGGGAGTCAGTTTGGGTAGAACATGTAGTTTGTCTATTAAATCAGGTTTCTTGTATCTTCTACCTCTTTCTACAGATTGAAGTTCTTTAGCAGAGATTTGACCACTAGAGTCACTTAGATCATCGTGGTTCAAATCATCTCCATTGAAATCATCTTCATATACTTGCACTCCAATTGAATTATCATCCCTTACTTCCTCTTTCACAACAAACTCTCCATCTTCATTTACTTCAACCATTTTGTAGTTGTCAATATCTTGAAAAACTTCTCTGAATTGATTGAGATATGTATCTCTTTTGTCTTTATCAACCTTAAGAGAATAATTGTTGTTGAAAGGTGGAGGAACAACTTTGTACTTATCTTCTTTTCTTATCTTGTTCTGAATACCACAAATGTTTCCAATAGACACTACGTTCTTCAGAAAATCAATCTCAACTTGCAACTTGGTATTCTTCACCTTCTCTTCAACAATCATTTTCTTTAACCCATCAATTTCAGTGACATATCTTGACCGGGTTCTATAGCTACTCACACAATCATCTTCCAAGCTTCTGATCTTCTCTTCATAAATTATATCACTTGCTTGGTACCCATTAATCATGCTTTGCCTTCTAAAGCATTCACTCTCTAACTGGCCTACTTTCACATTTAAAGCATTAATTGTTTCAAGGAAATCAGTTGTAGAGGTTAAGGGTACCTGAGAAGAAGAAGATGCAGCCTCACTCTCAACTTTAGCCATTAGTGCAACATTTTCCTTGGTGATGTCATCTGCATGGTCACTCCAATCAAAATTTCCTTCATGTTGTACAACAAATGCTACATTCCCTTGATTTCTGGGTTGATTTTGATTGTCTGTTGGGATTGTTTGGAGCAATTGGATGGTTTTGGTTGTTTCTTTGGAAGTTTTGGTTCTATGGCACAAGTTGATGATTGTTCATTGGGGGCTGCTGGTATTTGTTAAAATTGGAGTTGTTGTTGTAGTTGTTGTTTCTTGGTTGGTTTTGCTGATATTGGAACTGATTTCTTGGCTGTTGGTTCTGGTATTGGTTCACTTGAAAGTTTCTTGGCTGGTTGCATTCTCTAGCAAAGTGACCAGGCTGTTGGCAGTTATAACAAATGGCCTTTGACTTGTCAAATCCAATCCTTTCATTAGATCCTGCTAATAGAGATCTACTAGTTCTATTGTATAGCCTTTTGCTTCTAAGAGCCAACATGGCAACTTCCACTTCAGATCCATGTCTTCAAGGTCATCTGCATCAATCTGTTCCAAATCATCTTGAATGACACTTCTGTGAATCATGTTTTTGGATACAAATGCATTGTAGGACTCTGTAAACATAGAGAACAATGCTTGTGTTTCACTCCCTTGACCACTGTTTCCACCAACATAAGGTGAATGTCCATTTGCCATTGAGGCAGAATCATTGTCATCTATCAGTTGGACATTAAACCTTGATTGATTTCCTGGGTTACTTTTACTCCCACCAACAAATGTTTTTGGTGTATCAACACCATATTCATTAGGTTCTTCTATGATAGGGATTTTTTGTTGGTTTTTGGTGGACAAGTTTCCCATAGGTGTAATAAGTGCATTGGACAACTGGAAACATGGCTTTTCTTTCTTTATCATTTCATTTCAATCATCTCTATCTCAGCAGCTTGAAGAAAGCAAATTACATCATCCAGTTTGAGTTGTTCAAAGTTTAGCTTCTGGATAATGAACTTAATAGCTATATACCATTCTTTAGGAAGTGATGATAATAGTTTAGTGTTCAAGCTATAATCTGTCATCACATTGTTAGAGGTTCGAAGATCATTCACAATAGCCAAAAATCTATCAAGAATTGATTTCAATCTCTCCCCATCTTTATACTTGAACCTCTCAAGTTTTTGCTTGAGTCTTTGCTTCTTGATGTTCTTCAGCTCTGTGTTGCCCTCAAACATCTCAAGTATTGCATCATACATAGCCGTGACTGTTGTATGATATCCAACTTTTGTAAGAATATCCTAAGACAGACCCAGCTTGATCATTGCAAGGGCTCTGTCCTCAATCTTTCTCATTATTTCACCCACGGCTTGGTTAGGATTTGCACCTTCAGGAACATAGGGTCCATTTTCAATGGAGTTCCACATATCAAAGTCATTATAACACACAACATCCTCAAACAATCCTTTCCACTGTATGAAATTTTCCTGCCCATAGAGTCTAGAAATTTTGTTAGTGGATACTTCTTGCTCTTAAAAAACCAAACATTTTTGGTATTTTGTAAAATGATTTCAAAGAAAAACAGAGAACAGTTTAAACAGATTGAAAAATCAAATTTGAAAAAGCAATCAGATCTGACCTTCAAGATCTGATGTATCTGATTCGATTGGAGCAAGATCTAATAATAAAAATTCAAACTTTAAGTAAAAACAAGTGAAAGAAGAAACCCAATGTTGCAGATCTGGAAGAATAAATGAAGAACAGAGCTGCTGACGTAAGTATTCAATGGAACAGTACTCAGCTCACGTCATTCTTCATCTTCAAATAATCAACAATAATAAAAAAAAGGCAACAAATCTTCACCCAAACAACAACAAACAAGATCTGATACCACTTTTCGGTCCCGCATTGATCACTCAAACTCACAATACATGTCACAACCCACACAACAAATGTGTCGACAAGAATTTTGGTGACGTTGCTATTAAGGTAAGACTAGAGATTTGTTAACGGCGGAATCACTAACAAACACTATTTGTTTCTTGAAGATTATCAAATGTAACAAACACAAACAATAACTCAAAAGATTTCCATTTATAGAAAGTTTCATACAAATGTAAATCAATTAAAGTTTCTTGTAAGGAATGTTTATCTGTACTAATCTTAGGACAAACATCACACTCAAATCAAGAATATTCGATTCGTCTGTAAAGTGTAAATAGGCAAATCCGTGGTAGGCGTCCCCTAAATTATTTTATTGATAGGCCTGCCACCACCTAACAGCTGTCATTCCTTCTAGAAACCCTAATGATAGGTACATAATCAAATTACATACTCAAAAACATACTAAGTGTAAAAACCGGTCTTCCAAGTAGGTTTTGTGCCTTTTCTATTCTTCGAGTAGACCTGGTAACCTTGTAGTGTGCTGGTAAACAATTCTCCGGGTAGACTTTGCTTAGAGTATTTTCCAAAGAAAATACTCACCTAGCAGACTTCAATCTTCTTTACCATAGCAGACTTTGCCCGATATGATCTAACGAGCAAACTTGTTCTTCAGAGATCCTTTCAACCCTTTGTTAATAAATAACTTATTAGCAAATCCAAGTTTGCTGGTAACACTGTAGCTTGCTCGGAGTTGAACCTTGCCAGACGAAGTTCTCAAGATAATTCTTTATCAACTTTCATCAAACATGCTCGGACCATTTTTTTATTAAAGAATACCTTGCTAGATCTTCCAAATACTTGGCTTCAAAAGCTTGGTTAGCCAAGAGCCTACTCGGAAGTAAACATTGCTTGGCCATGAAGAACAACCTTGCTAGACATAGTGAACCCTGCTCAGATTTGCACTAAAGAAGACTTCAAGAAGATAACGTTTCCCGAATGGCAAAATACCTTGCTAGGACAAGTAAAACCTTGCTGTGAGGTACAAGTGTGCTCGGTTTCCATACTTAGTCATTTCTGAGGAGTGTTGAGAAGATTCCAATCTCCCTTAATCTCACTTGAGTCATTTCGAGTCAAATCTTTGACTGAACACTGTTGTTACACAGGAGCCAAATGTTGAGGAAGATGAAGAAGATGAAAATACTAAGACTGCCAAAAAGCTTGAAAAGGTGATAAAAGAAACAAAGGAGAGGAAATTTATTGCCCAAACCTTAACTTAAGAAGAGCTGAAAGAGCAAGAGAACTTGACTGAACAAGCCAACGTTGCCAAAAATTTGGATCAGGAAGGGGAAGAAGAGCAAGAGGTTATTGAAATGTTGTTAAAAATTAAACAAGCTGAAGAAGCTGATAAAACTTTGGCAATGGTTTAAGCAAATTCAGCCAACCTCAAAATGAATCTCAAAGTGAAGTTAAAACTAAAACCACTGGTGAAAGCATAAATGAAGAATCTGTTAAGCAAGGGGAAACTAAAGAATCTATAGAAACATTTTTGAAAAAAGGCTTCCATGATACATGAAGATTTTACATCTCAAGTGAATATGTTTGAAAAGAAATACTCAAGGAAGAGGAGCAGGTTTGATGAAAGAAACTTTAGTGAATATGAGGCTGAGTTGAAAATGGAAAATAGATTTGATGAACCTGGATACACTGTTGAAAGCCCAAAGGGATATAAAAGCCCTTTGATGCCTGTTCCAATTCAGATGATCATGCCTAAAGATATTCCCAATCCAGAAGAACCAAAAATTGATGCAGTAGATGAGTCAACTGAGAAGGAAGACACTTCTGAAGAAGATGACTCTGATGATGATGATGATGATGACACTAATGATGACAATAATGATGATGATCAGAGTAATAATGCTGAAAAGGTTGATATTGAGTCCCCTCAAGTTGAAATGTCTGATGAACAGAGGGAAAATATCCAACAAAGCATGAATGAAACAAGAAGGAGCAATCCTTTGGTAATAAATTGATAAGTTTTGGATATGGATTTGAAAGATTAGCTTCTCTGTTTGATGAGGAGTTACAAAAATTGATTGATAAGGAAGATTATGAGATAAGGAGGAGAATTGAAAAGAAAAATACAAATTCAATGTTATATAGAGAGTATTTGAGAATGAAAGGACTCAATGAGAAAGATATAAGCAAAATGAGTTTCGATGATTTGCAAAGAAATTACAATAAAACCAGAGAAACAATTGAAAGAGAGGAGAAGGAGAGGTTTGAAAGAGAAACAAAGCTAGATGAAAATATAGATGCTGTGTTGAAAAGGTATGGAGGAAAATGTAAATACTTGGTTGATAGAGGAATGGCTCCTGAGTTGGTTGACAATATATGACAAAATAAACAGTTAAGTCTCACTTCAGAAGATTATCTATGAAAGATCAACCAGAACCATCTGCAAAAAGACCAAGACTTGTAAAATTGGCTAATAAGATCAAAGAGGATAAGAAGAAAAGACGGGAAGATGAACAATTGATTTTGTTAGAAAGGCTGATGGAAGCCAGTGGGAGATTAAATAAGCTTGAAGGGATGAGCAGATCAGACATGATTTCTCTACTCTTGTCTGAAATGTAGAGAGATAATTTGGAAAGAGCTGAAGCATCTAAGACTCCTATTCCTGTGGAAATTAAACCAGAACCTGTTAAATACAAAGATCCATAGGAGGACGAGGAAATGATTAAATTGTTGAAAGAAGTAATAAGAAATAAAGGAATGAAAGAAAATGTGTTTGATATGCTGGGAAGTTCTCAACTAAAAGAATTGTTTTATGAGCAGAAAGCTGAATGGGAGAAACTTTTTCCTAAGGAAAGAAATCTTAGAAGCTTTGTAACTGGACCTGATGGAGTGAGATATGTGCCAGCCAGTCAGCTTGGAGATGATGATTGACAGATTGTTCAGAGATGGAGGTGAAGATCTCGCCACTCTAATGACTATGCCTGCTGAAATGGTAATTGAAGTGTACAAAAAGAAATTTAAAATAATAGGGCCACTAAACCTATGAAGTCTATTCCTACAAGGCCCTCAGCTTCAAGAGGACAAAGATCAAATGAGCCTAGAAGAGCTGAAACACAAAGACAAGAAAGGACACAAACTGATGTGGACTTACCAATAAAACTCTTCTATGACTCTGTCTCTCAAACATTGAAAGTCATAATGAAAAGTAGAGAAATGAGAGAAATTATTTTCAAGGATGATTATGCAGAATTCAAGAGAGAACAACTTGAAGAAATGACAACTCTGAGGTTTTATGACTACCATGACAGGAACAGAATTGCAGGTAGACAACAAAATGAGCTGTCTAAGCATTTGAGAAGAAAAGTAGGGATGGGATTCCCTTTGTTAAATTAAAAGAAGAAGTGGAAGTTCACTAAGCATGAAAAGACTAAGAGAGATAAGAGATTAAGTGACATATGGCATGCTGAATTTGAGTATCTCTCAAAGTTCAAGAACAAAAATCCACTTGCAAACTTGAATACTTGCATCAGCATGAGAAGAGAAATGACAAGGCCAAATCATGAAATCCAGAAGAATGGTAGGACTACACAGATTGACTACAACAAAAAGGAAGACTCCAACATTCTTCGAAACTTTGATGGACTTATCTTGGGTATAATCATGACTGATGAAGACCTTACCTTCCTGCACGATGAGGATTTAAGAGACATAATGAATTGGGTAGTTCCTGAAAATCATTCTCTTCAACACCAACTGTTTATTTTCAAAGAGAAAGCACGAGGAGTAAGAGTAGATCGAAGACAGGAAGCCTGTAACTCCAGAAAATGAAGACTCTGTTTTAGTTTAGGCTTTGCTTTGTAATGTCTACAGAAAAAATTTGAAATATGTAATATTTTGATTTTGTAATGTATTTTGATTTTGATTTGATATGTATTTTTTACTAAGTGTATGTAACTTTAGAGGTGTTTTGGGACAACTGAGGTGTTCCAATCTAGGGGGAGATTGTTGGGTAAAATATTTGACATGATATGACTTAAGAGAGATTGGAATCTTCTCAACACTCCTCTGATATAGTTAAGTATGTAAACCGAGCACACTTGGACCTCCTAGCAAGGTTTTACTTGTCATAGCAATTTATTCTGCCTTTTGGGCAAGGTTATCTTCTTGAAGTCTTCTTAAGTGATAATTCGAGCAGGGTTCACTTTGTCTAGCAAAGGGGTTCTTCAAGTCAAGCACAGTTTGTTTTCTAGCAAACCCTTGACTGAACCAAGCTTATGAAGCCAAGTATTTGGAATATCTAGCAAGGTTTCATCAATAAACAGTAGTCCGAGTATGCTTGAGGAAAGTCATTCAAGAAATATTCTAAAAACTTTCTCTAGCAAGGTTCAACCCCGAGCGAGCTACAGTGCTACCAGCACAAGTCAAACAGTGTTACCAGCACACTGGTGTTTGCTTAATAAGTTATTACTTAACAAAGGGTTGAAGGGATTCATGAAGAATAGTTTACTCGTAGGATCATACCAAGCAAAGTTTGCTATGATTAGGAATATTGAAGTCTGCTAGGTGAGTATTTTCTTAGGAAAATACTCAAAGTAAAGTCTACCCGGAGAACTGTTCACCAGCACACTTTAAGGTTACCAGGTCTACTCGAAGAAGACAAAAGGCACAAAGTATACCCGAAAGACCTGTTTTTACACTTAGAATGTTTTGTAATATGTTTTATGATTATGTACCAATCATTAGGGTTCTAGAAGTCAGGACAGCTGTCAGGTGGTGGCAGGCCTATAAATAGAATAATTTAGGGCACGCCTACCACGGATTTAGCCACTTTACACTTTTCAGGCCTAACGAATATTCCTGAGTGAGTGTGACGGCTGTCCTATGATTTGTACGGAAAAACATTCCTTACAAGAAACCCTAATTGATTTACATTTGTAAGAAACTTTCTATAAATGGAAATATTTTGAGTTATTGTTTTTGTTTGTTACATTTAATAATCTTTAAGCAGCAGATTGTGTTTGTTAGTTATTCCGCCATTATCAAATACCTATTCCTACCTTAAATAGCAAAGTCATCAACCTTCTTGTCGACACATTTATTGTGTGGGTTGTGACATTTATTGTAAGTTTGAGTGATCAATACGGGACCGACATCTTCTATTTGGGTATGGACTCTTCAGAAAAAATTTCAACTCCAAGTCTCTTCCTCTTTCTTGCATACCTTATCAGATAAGGTGTCCAACTCTTCTCATCTTTCTTTATTTCATCAAAAAATCTCCGATTCATTATTTCACTGGTCGTTTTGACCATTTCATCTTGAATTTTCTTTCCATCCAGATCAGTCACCAGCTGCTTTTCAGGATTTTTAAATTTCAGGTTCATCAATGGGAATAGTCATATCAGGCTCAGGAGATTTGGGTTGCTCGGGGGTTTTGGGTTGTTGGAATTGATATATGATAATGGAAAGAGCGTTGTCAACATCCTCTGCTTGCTGCAATCTCAACAACTCTTCTATTACTTCTTGTTCAAGTTCCCCATTATCTTCCTCAAGTTTCTTCCTCAGCTCAAACTCCTCCATCATAACCCTTTGTTCTTCCAATTCTTTATCAGTTAGAAATTTGTTTATCATTTCCATCTGCATCCATTCTCCTACAACCTTGTCATGCCTCTTAATTGCTTCTACAGCTGATTCATTAATAAAAAATACCTCATCACTAGACTCAATGTTTTTATGCTTCAAGGGTTGCTGCTAGCTTTCATGCTTAGCCACTTCTTTCCCCTTGATTCTCCTCCTTTCGTCTTCAATATTTTCAAGTCTAGATGGGCCTACTTCCCTCACCACTGTGGGTGGGAAGTCATTTGGAAAGTCATCAATTTCTCTGAATAAATCATTCAGCTCATCATGAACCTCCTTTTCCTTTTCATCCACAATCAATGATTCAACATCTTCAAACTCTCCATATAGTATATCAAGATCCAAATCATCTTGATTTTGATTAATTTATCTCCTCCATCATTCACAACCTCATCAGTTATCACATACTAAATAATGTTCTCAACAACATTTTTAACAACTTCATCATTATTCATCTCCTCCACATCCTTCATATTCTCATCACCTTCAGTTAAATAAACCTCATTATCATTAACCTCCCTCTCAGCCTCATTCACCACAATTTTCTCAACCACCATGTCATCATTTGTTTCATCCTCAGCTTCATTCCCATCAGTATTCACAACAATCATATCATCATTAATTTCAGTCTCATCAACATTGTAATCTTGTACCACTTCATCTGAAATGTCAGCCTCATATCCACCAGTTTCTTCCTCCTCGTTTCTCTCATCCTCCTCTTCATCACTACCATACAATTATCCTAATGACTTTAAGATATCAACATCATCAGCATTAGCACTAGAAACATGTAAATTATCCCCTATTTTAGTGCGGCTAAGATCTTCTCAACTTCTCTGACCTGGGTTTGAATTTTCAAAAGAGCCTGTTCCAGTTGGGATTCCAAATAAGAGTTTTTCTTATTTAATTCTTCATTTTCCCTTCTTAAATCACAATTTTTCAATCAAAACATTCATGTGTCTATCAGGGAGTCTCATTCTGGCATCAAGGGATGGTGAGTTTATGTCACACCCCGACCAAAGGCGGAACATGCCGGGGCGTAACGTATTGAATGGACAGTAGCTCAAAAGACACTAATTAAAAAGACAATAATTATTTAATTTCATTAACATTAAAACAAGTACACAAATTTAATAAACATAACAAATACATCATACTTTTGTATTTTGTCAAATATCTTAGTGTAAAAACTAACTTCTTCGATCCTGAACAATGTAAGTTACTTGTACCTGTAGCATGTATAAAAATTTGGTTTGTCAACACGGATGTTGGTTAGAATACATAAGTTTTAGTTACATATATATATATCACAATTCATATGTAAATGATGAGTATTACAATTGTTATGAAAATGTAAACAACTAAATAGATGTGGACCCGTTCTTATTGATATGAAATCAAAGTACTTGGATAAATGTATGATCATACTAAATGAGGATAGATGAGAATGAGATACCAAACACCAAACATAAAATAAACAATTAAGCACATAGAGTATTATCATAGAGCATGCAATAATCACACATAAAACATATATTGAATTGTGTTTTAAATAGATGTGTAAGTAAAAATGAGTAATTTAAATAGGGTATACATCCCACCCCAAAAATTTTAAAGATGAAAATGGGGGATATGTAAACTCACCTCGATAGACGAACAACAATGAATTAGATAATGAGAAGATGAGAAAAGTCACACGCGAACGTTAAAACCTAAGAGAAACTAGAGTAACGGATACGCTTAAGTCAAGATTCACTAGATAAATAATATCAACATAATATAATAAAACATAGTTAAGGATTTTCATTATATAAAACAAATATTTTAATTTATGAAAAACATAACTCAATAAATATTAGTTGTAATTTTATTAGTTTACTTGATTAAAACATAAATCTTTAAATTATAATATATAAAGATATTATATAAGTAAAACACATCTTTAACAATATTATTAGTTTATTAATTCGCTTAAAGGTACAATATAATATATAAAAAATAATATTTAAGTAAAATAAATTCATATAAGTATAAAATTTATGTTTTTATTACATCGATTAATCTAAGATATTAAATACTTGGAATTATTTATAAATATACATGCATACATATATGCTTATATGTATATATACACGAACGAAACGTGTGAAAAACGAGTATTGTAAAGTCGGTTTTTATTAAAATGGTTTTAATCAATTATTATTATCATTAATATTATAGTTATTAAGTAATTAAATAGAAGATAACAAAACATATACTAAAAATACGGGGTATAGAGGGTCGAACCCGCGACCTCCCCCCCGTGAATCATGTGTTTAACCAGCTGGGCTAACCAGCTCATGCGTTAGATCTTAGGACCAAATTAATATAAACAAAACATAATGGATCCCCAATTGCTAATGAACCCTATAAATTTAAATTGATCAGTCCGTTTACATTGAATCAAATCAAGTTTAAGGCTTTTAATCTATATGTAAACGCGAATGTAACCATATCTTCAATTACCTCTTATGATGAATGGGGGTGGGTTAATGACGAACGACAGTGGATGGCTACGAGAAGAGCAAGAACAACAATAAATTGAACACGAAGAAGCGATTAAGTTTAGGGTTATGATTGGCGACGACTTGGGGGGTTGTGGCTGCGACTTTAATTGGATTTATAACGTCGTTTATATAGTAAATCGAATTAGGGTTCTAGATAGGTTAGTCTTGGGAGATTTGATCAATTTGGCTGTAACTGATCAATTATCCGCGTCATGGAGTCAGATATACTACGAATATGCTTATTTCCATATCGAATTCGAAGTTTAAACGCGTTTTGATTGTTAATTGGGGGATACGGGTCGCGCGATGGATCATGGGTCGGGTTTTCGGGTTTTAAATTTGACCAATGTTATAGTATTCACAACTTTATGAAAATTTCGTCCCAGAATTATGGAAAAACATAACATAAAGAAAGAAGGTAATTGTCAAGAGATTTTTTTATTTTTTTTATTTTTAATTTTTATATATATAAAATAATAACACAGATCTTCAGGTGACCCAAATATCGCTACAAACGGAAGGCATGATAAGGACACTTATATATAGGATGTACCAGCGGCGTATCCACCATGCCATTATCACATCGATATTTGTATTGTTACCCAAAATCACCCTAGGTTCCGAGTTATGACACACAACCGTATTCACCATGAGTTCCATGCGAGGATTTCGATAATTATGCGTGGACTCATAATTATTTAGATCGTCGCATGATGCACATGGTTCGTCCCGTTGTGCGGGCTTGAAAACATGGGTAAAAGAAAACTCCTTTTTTATATAATTAAATAGAATCATTTGATCAAGAGCAATGAGCATATATATAAATATGGGAAATTTAATGATCATAAATAACAAGTAAATAATCTTATGAATAATAATAATAATAATAATAATAATAATAATAATAATAATAATAATAATAATAATAATAAATAAATAAATAAATAAAATAAAAATGAACGAAATCGTTGAAGTAACCATCGAAAGTGATAACAACAAAATGAAATTAATAGATAGAGGAAAATTATATAAGTAAATTTCACATGTGATGTAAAGAAAATACTTGTGACGACGACAAAATTCACGCAATAATCGGTGCACATAACAAAAGAATCACATGACTTATGAATATAATAATAGTTGAGGGTTGAAACCAAGATTATAAAATCGATGGGATGAGATAAGAGTACCATGAGAATGTGGTGAGTTTGGAGGGTTTTGGGTGGCCATGTATTAAAATATCGAAATAAAATTTGTACATGTGACTCCTATTAGATAACTATGTACAACACATGTTCATATTCTCAATTTCCAAAACGTTTGTAGGAATCGGTCATAGGTATTTGATTATACAAATAAGGTGCTATTGGATAACCATGCTCATAGCCATGCACATAGTCCAGGTAAACAACCGATCATAGACCACTTAAATCATGATAATAAGTTGTGTAACAATAAATAGTGCAATAATCGACAAGATAGGAATAAATGAGAGATTGAATACCATTATAAATAACCATAATTCTCATTCATAACAAAACTAGAGATTTAACGAAGCTAATACAATAGATTTAAATGAAAAAAACTAAATAAAAGAAACATCTTTTGATTAGCATGTCTATATAAAGGGTTAGGCTTAGACTTGGGGACCATTGACGTAACACACATGTCTTTGAGCACCTTGAGTGGCTTGGTTAACTTGAGGTTTGTTGATTGTTTGGTTGACTTGAATTGGTTGAATGGGTTGGGCTTGAATTGCTTGGATGGGTTGAGCTTGGATTGGTTGAAGTTGATTTACCTGGGCTTGGTAAGCTTGATATTGAGTGGGTTAAGTTGGGTAGGATTTAATTTGGTTCATGTGTGTGAGTCTTGGGAATAATGGCTAGGGTTTCCACAATTGTAACAAGCTCTAATAGTTGAAGGTGCATGAGTAAATGGTTGAGTATAAGGTAACGGTTGGGTAAGAGGTGAGGTAAATGGTTGCATCATGAGTTGGTTGAGTTCACGGCATATGATAAAGAGGTGACCAAATCGATCGCAATGGGTGCATTGACGACACTTGAGGTTTGGCGAATGGTGAAATTTACACGTATCACATAATGGGTGGGGTCTTGTGTAGGGCTTCTTGGTTGGTTGGGTTTACGATTGGGGCAAGACATAGTTTTGGGAATTGGACTTTCTTTTATTGTTGCGGTAATGGGGAGAGTTGTTGTAGTTGTGCTTGAAGGATTTTTGGAAGATTCGGGCTTGGGTTCTTTGGTGTGCTCGGATAAGGTGATGGCATCATGGAGGGTTTGAGGGTCACGGCTTAGGACGGAATCTCGGATTTGCATAGGCAAACCCGAGATGTACTTTTCGATTGAACGTTCAAGGTGAGTGATCATGTGGGGGATGAGAAGACTCATTTCGTGGAACGATTTGTAACATCCCGTTTTCTCGTTTCGGTTAATAAATAAAATATGGGTTATTATGAGTTGGGCTTGTGTTGGGTAAATAGATGTGAGTTATGGACTTGGGTTAAAAAGGAAATGGATAAAAACCATGGGCTTAAGCCCATGACCCATCATATATAAACAATAATTAACCCTTAATACATTGTTTACACATATACCTTAACCATCCAAAACACACAATTAAGCTCTCTCTCTAGTTTCTCTTTTCTCTAGCCGAACCAAGAAGGAAAACCGATCCCGACCCGAGGTATTGATAGTATGATGTTGTATGGATCCAAACCCGCTAGATTTAGTTGCCAAACGACGAGCCGACACCCTTAGACCGTTAAAGTCATGAGATCCGGGTGGAATCGGGTATAAACCGAACAAAAGATGAGCTTAGGGGTTACCCTAGCTCAGATCTGGATCGAACGGGACGAAAAACGGTGAAAACGGTGGAAAACGAGTGAAATAACGTTTTTCCGGTGAAATCGCGGTTTTCCGGCAATGACGGCGCCGACGGCGAGGAAAATGTTTAAGGTTAAGTCAGAGAATGTTCTGACATTCTCTGAGCTAACCCTAATTCGTTAGCGGAGAGTTAACGAACTAGCGGTAATTCGTCAGGTTGGTTCGTTTAGGAAGAGCAACGAACTAGCATTAATTCGTATGCTAATTTGTTAATGAAAGAGTGACGAACTAGGCCCAGTTCGTTAAGTCCAGTCCGTTATGATGAAAAGTTCGTCAAGTCCAATTCGTCATGTGGACTGGTTCGTCATAAGGGTTCAGTTCGCTATGAAGTTCAATTCGTTAACCAGACCAAACGAATGCGATCCAATTCATTAAAAGGACCAGTTCGTCATAAGGTCCAATTCGTTAACAGAACCAGTAGTTATGATAGTCTTTTAGTTAAGAGCTGGGTAACGGACTAGAAGTTTAATAAAATGACAGAACAATCCCTGGACTTTGAGAAGAATGATTTAATTGCAGAGAAGCCCCCGAACTTTATTAATATATGAAAGATACCTTTAAAAGGTTAACAAGTAACGATTAACTAACCGGTTAACGAATCAATGAAGTAAAAACGGCTTAGGCGCTTAAGATTAATTAAGTAAACAATAAGAAGAGCTAGAGCAGTATTTAATATATGTAATAATTATACAGTTTGTCGCACTCATCTAAAGAAAGGGATAATTGTAAACAGTGAACGTAATCGCATTCAGGTGAGTTTCTAGCCCCATTCCTTGTTATATTTTCGGGGCTGTGTGCATAATCGATGTGATAGTTAATACACTTACCTTTAATGGTAAGTGTATGCCATGTATGATTTGTATGTGATTTATGCATATCTTAAATATGAATGAAAGCTTGTCGGTGCGTGAACGATCTTCGGATATTACATGCATTGCCAGGTGATGGTTTGATGATATGATTGTTTATATGATAGATAGATGATGTATGTACGTATGAAACTTACAATTATACATATAATAATGTATGGCATAATAATAGGATGGAGGGTGACCGGACCCAATCAATATCCGAGGATGGAGCGTGACCGGACCCTAATAATATCCGAGGATGGAGGGTGACCGGACCCTAATAATATCTGAGGATGGAGGGTACCAGACCCTAACAATATCCGAGGATGGATTGTACCAGACCCTAATAATATCCGAGGTATGTAGAGCGAAATTCTCTATATAATGTAAGGTTATTTATGAATGTATATGAAAGAATGGCAAACAGGTTAAGTATGTAATGCGTACCTTTAGGCACATATATGTGTACGTAAAGTAAGTTATGTGTTAAACTAGAACTCACTCAGCATAGCTGACTTTTAGTATTCACGCATGTGAGTAGATTGAGGCAGCTCACTTGATGAAGACACGTGGCATGGAATTGAAGATACTGGCATCTCAAGGAAATGTTAAGATGTTTTGAGACTATGCTTTATGTTTAAAGAACTATGAATGTTTGTTAAGACCATATTTGAAGGTTATGTAATATATTATGGTTAATGTTTTATATTCCGCGTAAAGTTATTAATTAACTCTGGTATCAGAGGAAAGTTAGAGAGATTTAAGCATCCTACATGCTTAGACTCGAACAGAGAATGGGATTTAAGTAAGAAAAGAAAGAAGATGCCAGATCAAGAATGCCATGTGTCACTCAAGCAAGCTTAGTAACGGTAAAGTGTTTGGTTGAATAATGAATGTTAATGTTAGTTATTGTTAAAGAAAGGATATGTGTGTGACAGGGATAGGAATTCTTGACTGTTTGATTGATTAACTGTTTAAGTATAGAATTAGCACAAATAGACTCATAAGAGATAGTGTATAAGACATGGAAAGTAACGTGACCAGCTAATCACAGCTGGCCACTGTTATTACTTGTTAGCCTTACTATCCTTGTACTAAATGTTTTCTTGAGTGATGACGTTTGTGTTTCGTTATAGAATACAAATGGCTGGAGCTAAGAAAGTTGCTGGAAAGGGAGGACGTATGGGACGTCGTGGTAGGCCACGCATGGTCCGAGAACCGTCGGTAGAATCAGCTACTAACACTGAGGGAGAGGGAAGTGCAGCTGGTCGAAATCTGAGCAACAACGCAGGGTATCAACTGGATCCCGCAATTCAAGCTGCCATCGCTCAAGTGATAGCAACTGCTGTGAAGAACATTAATCCCAAAACGTCTGCTGGAAGTCAGGAAAGGACTGCTGAGAAGTCTGGGGAAAAGAGTAAGAAAGATGGTGAGAAGGAGAATGCGGAATCAAGTGTGGTTAAGTTAGTAAAAGCCGAGGTGGGTGCAACTGTAAGTCTTTCGAAGGTTATGAACCACCGAAGCTAACTGGCTTGGGAGACGCAATCGCTACTCTCCAATGGATAACCTCGATGGAAAAAGTTATTTGAATTAGCGAATGCCGTCCCGACCAAGCAGTGGGTTATGCTACCCAATCTTTTGGTGTTTCAGCCATGTACTGGTGGGAAACTGTTGAACAGAGGAAGACCCGGGAGGATATCAAAGCTATGAGGTGGGATGATCTGAAGGAATTGGTGATGAAGAGGTTTTTTGTGAGGATGCAGAGGTTGAAAGGGTCAAAATGAAATTCCTGAGTCTGAAGGCGGGTAAGATGACAGACTGCGAATACCACTGAATTCAACCGCATGACAAGGTTGGTGCCAGACATGGTGAACACTGAGGCCAAGCGGATCAAGTGTTACATTAGGGGGCTGCCACAGAATGTTCGCGTCTTGGTCAAGGATGGTAGACCTGGTACTTTTGATTCTGCTGTAGGGCTCGCATAAATGGTTTACGATGACGTTTCGGCAGATGATGTGGTGGTGGAAGAGAAGAAGGATAAGAAATGGGTCGCTCTTGTCAAGCGCCCGGGTACTCAGTTATGGAACCATATGGACAAGAAGCAGAAGGTGTGGGGGAGAAAGACATGCAAGACATGTGGAAAGGTACACGGTGGCGAGTGCGAGTGGGATACTGGTTCGGATGTGTGTCACAAATGTGGAAAGGCTCATGGTGGAGAGTGCAGGATTGGGACAAATGCCTGCTATAAGTGTTGGAAGGTGGGACATATGCCAATGAATGCAATGCAAAACCCGCATGTTATAAGTGTGGTAAGACGGGCCATTTTGCTAAGGAATGCACTGATGGTGGGACTGGAGGGAGTGGAAAGAATGATGCTGATCAGACTAGGTTGAGGACCAGAGCTTACATGTTAACCAAGGAACACGCCAAGCAGATTCCAGATGTTGTCACAGGTACGTTTCTAGTAAACGGTATATCCGCTTCAATATTATTTTATTCGAGGGTGAATATAAGTTTTATAGCTACGACATTTAGTAAGTTAGGAAAGATGAAATGTTGCCGTGTGTCTGAAACTTTTAAAGTAGAAACCGCGAGTGACACCTCGGTTAGAATATTGAGAATGGTTAAGGATTGTAAGATAGAATTACAGGGACATGAGTTCCCTGTTACCTTGCATGTCATGACCTTAGGAGGGTTTGATGTGGTTTTGGGAATGGATTGGTTGTCTGAATATGAAGCTCAGATAGTGTGTAAGAGTAGGATAATAAAACTAAAGTCCTTGGATGGTAGTGTGGTGAAGGTTTATGGTGATAAGGAGAGTTCTGGTCTTAATGTCATTTCGATGATAAAAGCCGAGGGTTTATTAAGGCGAGGGTGCGGTGCCTACCTGGCGTATTTTGGCAACGCTACGGCTGAGGCGAAAGAAAGAATTGAAAGACGTTCCTATCGTGCGCGACTACCCAGAAGTATTTCCTGAGGATCTTCCGGGGTTGCCACCGGAGCGAGAGATAGAATTCCAGGTTGATATAATACCAGGAGCCCAGCACGTCGCGAAAGCACCTTACCATCTAGCACCGTCCAAAATGAAAGAACTGATGTCCCAACTGCAAGAACTCCTCGAAAAGGGTTTCATTAGACCAAGCGTTTCCCCGTGGGGAGCACTAGTGTCATTCGTGAAGAAGAAGGATGGTAGTATGAGAATGTGCATAGATTATCGCGAGTTGAACAAGCTTATGGTAAAGAATAGATATCCTTTGCCGAGAATCTATGATCTGTTTGACCAACTGCAAGGTTCAAGTTGTTTCTCACGAATAGATCTCAGATCAGGCTATCATCAGCTAAAGGTGAAAGATGCATACATCCCTAAAACAGCGTTTCGAACGCGGTATGGACACTACGATTTTCTTGTGATGTCATTTGGTCTAACAAATGCTTGCAGCATTTATGGATATGATGAATAGGGTGTGTCGACCGATGTTGGATAAGTCAATTATCGTCTTCATCTATGATATATTGATTTATTCAAAAAGCCAGTCGGATCATGCAAAGCATATGAGAGAAGTATTGGAGACTCTGAAGAAAGAGAAGTTGTACACTAAGTTTTTGAAATGCACGTTTTAGATGCGAGAAGTGCAATTTCAAGGTCACGTGATTAATTCTGAAGGGATTACCGTGGACCCAGCTAAGGTTGAGGCAATATCAAATTGGAAGACTCCGCAGAATCTGACTGATATACGAAGCTTCTTAGGGTTAGCTGGCTACGATAGGAGATTCATCCAAGGTTTCGCCAAGATAACAGCACTGTTGACCGGTATGACCCGAAAGTCGATAGTATTCAGTTGGGGTAAGTTTCAAGAAGAAGCTTTTGAGGAATTAAAGAAAAGAGTCATGCTAGCTCCAATCCTTGCCTTACCCGATAGTGACGAGGATTTGGTTGTTTGTACTGATGCTTCGCATCGTGGGTTGGGCTGTGTGTTGATGCAACGAGGAAAAGTGATAGCTTACGCGTCAAGACAGTTGAAAGTCCATGAGAGTGCTTATCCGACGCAAGATTTAGAGCCAGCAGCAGTAGTGCCTGCTCTCAAGATATGGAGACACTATCTGCACGGTACTAAGTGTACCATTTACACGGATCATAAAATTTTAAAGTACT
Source organism: Bidens hawaiensis (assembly GCF_021521415.1). Classification (NCBI taxonomy): domain Eukaryota; kingdom Viridiplantae; phylum Streptophyta; class Magnoliopsida; order Asterales; family Asteraceae; genus Bidens; species Bidens hawaiensis. Next base: position 71,938 of record NW_027504868.1, read on the forward strand.
TCTTCAAGCAGAAGGAATTGAACATGAGGCAGAGAAGGTGGTTAGAATTGATAAAGGATTTTGACTGTGATATTAAGTACTACCCTAGTAAAGCTAATGTGGTCGCTGATGCTCTAAGGCGTAAGAATGAGGAAGTCCTTGCAACAGTGAAGTCATACCAGTTGATTATGAATTCAAGTCTCTTTGAAGAAATCAGCAAAGTGCAGTCAGAGGTGCAGGTAGATGAAGGGCGAATAAAAAAAGAAAGGATTTTCGGGCAGCAAGACTAGTTGATGGAAAACACTCAGGGTGTTAAGACTAGGTTTGATAGTATGTAGATCCCACGTCATGAAGATCTTAAAGGTCGAATCTTTGATGAAGCTCATAAGTCAAGATACTCAATTCATCCAGGAACTACAAATATGTACCAAGATTTGAAAAGAGATTTCTGGTGGCCAGGAATGAAAAATGACATAGTGGATTATGTTAGTAAGTGCTTAACTTTTTTACAGGTTAACAAGTTATAGCCGAACATCAGAAGCGTTATAGGAAACTGCAACCGCTTGAGATACTTGAATGGAAATGGGAACACATCACCATGGATTTCATAACTAAGCTACCTCGTACAGCTAAGCATCATGATACCATCTGGGTCATTGTGAACCGTTTGACCAAGAGTGCTGACTTTCTGGCTATACGAGAGGCTATCTCGTTAGAAACATTAGCAAGCTTGTTCATTAAAGAGGTTGTATCTAAGCATGGAGTACCGTTATCTATCGTGTCCGATAGAGATACTCGGTTTACTTTGAGGTTTTGGAAGAAGTTCCATGAAGCCATGGGAACAAGATTGAACATCAGTATGGCGTATCATCCACAAACTGATGGACAGTCTGAAAGAACAATCCAAACCCTTGAGGATATGCTACGTGCTTGTGTTTTAAACTTTGGAGGAAGTGGGGATGATCATCTGCATCTGGCAGAGTTATCCTATAACAACAGCTACCATTCAAGTATTGGTATGCCACCGTTCGAGATGTTGTATGGAAGACGTTGTAGAACTCCCATATGTTTGGAGAGATTGGTCAGAAGGAGCTAGGAAGTCTGGAGGTTGTGCAAGAAACCTCTTCAAAGTTTGAACAGATCAAGGCAAGGATGAAAGTTGCCCAAGATTGTCAGAAGTCCTATGCTGATAAGTGGCGACGACCAATCGAGTTTAACATTGGTGACAATGTGATTCTCAAGGTCTCACCTTGGAAAGGAATCATTCATTTGAGGAAGAGAGGAAAGTTGAGTCCGAGGTACATTCGACCATTTAAGATTATGGATCGTGTGGGTGAAGTAGCTTACAAACTGGATTTGCCAGAAGAGTTAGGAGGAATTCATTCAACCTTCCATGCTTCTCATTTGAGGAAATGTCTGGCCGATGACATGTCTCATGTGCCATTAATGACATTGAGATTGATGAACAGTTGAACTACATTGAGCAACCCATATGGATTGTTGATCATAAAGAAAAGTGACTTCGTCACAAGGTTATGCCTTTGGTAAAGGTGATATGGAAGCACCGTAAAGGATCTGACGCCACTTGGGAAGTTGAAGAAGAGATGCACAAGTTTTACCCGAATTTGTTTATGTAATAGTTAGGCTTCGGGGACGAAACCTCGTTAAGGAGGGAAGCCTTGTAACATCCTGTTTTCTCGTTTCAGTTGATAATCAAAATATGGGTTATTATGAGTTGGGCTTGTGTTGGGTAAATAGATGTGAGTTATGGACTTGAGTTAAAAAGGAAAGAGATAAAAACCATGGGCTTAAGCCCATGACCCATCATATATAAACAATAATTAACCCTTAATCCATTCATTTACACATATTCTTACGCCATCCAAAACATACACTTAAGCTCTCTCACTAGTTTTTCTTTTCTCTAGCCTAACCAAGAAGGAAATCCGATCTCGACCCGAGGTAATGATAGTACGATGTTGTACGGATCCAAACCCGCTAGATTTAGTTGCGAAACGACGAGCCGACACCATTAGACCGTTAAAGTCATGAGCTCTGGGTGGAATCGGGTATAAACCGAACAAAATATGAGCTTAGGGGTCACCCTAGCTCAGATCTGGATCGAACAGGATGAAAAACGGTGGAAAACGAGTGAAATCTCGTTTTTCCGGCGAAATCACGGTTTCCCGACGATGACGGCGCCGGAAAGGCGGCGAGGAGAATGTTTAAAGTAAAGTCAGAGATTGTTCTGGCAGTCTCTGACCTAACCCTAATTCGTTAGCGGAGAGTTAACGAACTAGCGGTAGTTTGTCAGGTTGATTCGTTAAGGAAGAGCAACGAACTAGCCTCAATTTGTTTGCTAATTCGTTAATGAAAGAGTGACGAACTAGCCCCCATTCGTTAAGTCCAATTTGTTATGATGACCAGTTCTTCAACTCCAATTCGTCATGAGGACTGGTTCGTTATAAGGGTTCAGTTCGCTATGAAGTTCAATTTTTTAACCAGACCAAACAAATGCGGTCCAATTCGTTAAAAGGACTAGTTCGTCATAAGGTCCAATCCGTTTCCAGAACCAGTTCGTTAAGATAGTCAATTCGTTAAGAACTGGGTAACGAACTAGAAGTTTAATAAAATGACAGAACAGTCCTGGACTTAGAGAAGAATGATTTATATGCTGAGAAGCCCCTGAACTTTATTAATACATGAAATATACCTTTAAAAGGTTAACAATTAACGATTAACTAACCGGTTAACGAATCAATGAAGTAAAACCGTCTTAGACGCTTAAGATTAATTAAGTAAACAATAAGAAGAGCTAGATCAGTATAATATATGTAATGATTATACAGTTAGTCGCGCTCAGCAAAAGAAAGGGATAACTGTAAACGGTGAACCTAATCGTGTTTAGGTGAGTTTCTAGCCCCATTCCTTGTTATGTTTTCGGGGCTGTGTGCATACTCGATGTGATAGTTAATACACTTACCTTTAATGGTAAGTGTATACCATGTATGATTTGTATGTTATTTATGCATATCTTAAATATGAATGAAAGCTTGTCGGTGCTTGAACGATCTTCGAATATTGCATGCACTACCAGGTGATGGTTTTATGATATGATTGTGTATATGATGGATAGATGATGTATGTACGTGTGAAACTTACAATTATACATATAATAAGGTATGGCATAATAATAGGATGGAGGGTGATAGGACCCAAATAATATCTGAGGATGGAGGGTGACCAGACCCTAATAATATCCGAGAATGGAGGGTGACCGGACCCTAATAATATCCGAGGATGGAGGGTGACCAGACCAATTGAGGGTATTCTATTTGAGTACACTAAAGGCGTAAGTGGTTTTCTTGTCCTTGGGACATTCCCAGTGAAAGAACACGCTCTCCATTTCTTTGAACCATTGGAGGAGAATAGTAGCACCGTCGATACCGAAGTATTCGGGCGGGTTGGCATTCTTGAATTGTTTGATGGAGCAAGCAATTGGGTTCGGAATTGTGGATGATGTAGGAGCATTCAAAGTTTGGAGTTGAGAGATGATTGTTGGGAGGGCTTCCACGATTCCCTTAGCAATGCGGGATGACATGCTATAGCCCGAGTTGCGGGTGCGACGGTTACGGTTGATAAGGCGGGAAGGAGACATGCTACAATGACGGAACATGAAAATTTTATAATATTTTGGAGAAAAAAAAATTGTATAACTATGTGAAATTTTGAGTTTCGTGAAAATTCATGAGAATACAAAATAAAATTTTAATAAACTTAACTTAGAGTATTGATGAAATTGATAATTTGAGAAAAATTTCATTCTTAAAAAAAATAAGAAAATTTAAACAAAGTCTCATCGTTGATTTAAGAGTGTGATCATCACATGACCACGTTTGATACAATGAGGGTAGCAGATTCGGGTACGTTTGGTGTGATATGCTTTGGCCTAATAAGTTCCACACCCTTACCGAACACTCCAGGAAGGTAACCAGGTCTCGTGGTTGATTTAGATTTATGCGCATTGCACTTCCTTAGGCTCGCAAGCCTTGGTGTCAAGGGTTCGGTAACAAGTGTGTCCCACTTACAGTTACTACATATCCGTCCCACGAATCATCCTCAAGAAGAGGGGAGTAAAAAATGTGGGATTTCTTAAGGAATTTCCCGGTTAAAAATCATCCTAGAGTTTTAAAAATAATTTTTGAGACTGAGGCATAGCCTCGGAATAAGTGTGTGCTTTTGTGTAAAAGGATAATATTAAATCATTAAATAATGTTTAAGCTACTACAATCAATAATAAAATTCAGGGTGCAAACACGTAAAGGCATATCAAGTATAAGGACCCTAAGCATGCTACTCGGTCGTTAAATCTAACCACCTATCTTATAGCCTTCGGCTCTGATACCAATCTGTCACACCCCGACCAAAGGCGGAACATGCCGGGGCGTAACGTATTGATTGGACAATAGCTCAAAAGATACTAATTAAAGCGACAATATTATTTAATTTTATTAACTTTAAAACAAGTACACAAATTCAATAAACATAACAAATACATCATATTTTGTATTTTGACTAATATCTTAGTGTAAAAACTAACTTTTTCGATATTGAACAATGTAAGTTACTTGTACCTGTAGCATGTATAAAAATAGGGTTTGTCAACACAAATGTTTGTGAGAATACATAAGTTTTAGTTTTATATATATATATATAAATCACAATACATATGTAAATGATGAGTATTACAATTGTTATGAAAATGTAAACAACTAAATAGATGTGGACCTGTTCTTATTGATATGAAATCAAAGTACTTGGGTAAATGTATGACCATACTAGATGAGGATGAGATACCAACCACCAAACATAAAATGAACAATTAAGCACATAGAGCATTATCATAGAGCATGCAATAATCACACATAAAACATATATTGAATTGTGTTTTGAATAGATGTGTAAGTAAAAATGAGTAATTTAAATAGGGTATACATGTCACCCGTAAAATTTAAAATATGAAAAAAGGGGATATGTAAACTCACCTCGATATACGAACAACAATGATTTAGATAACGAGAAGATGAGAAAAGTCACACGTAAACGTTAAAGCTTAAGTCAAGATTCACTAGTTAAATAATATCAATATAGTATAATAATACATATATAAGGATTTTCATTATATAAAACAAATATTTTAATTTATAAAAAACATAAATCAATAAATATTAGTTGTAATTTTATTAGTTTACTTGATTAAAACATAAATCTTTAAATTATAATATATAAAGATATTATATAAGTAAAACACATCTTTAACAATATTATTAGTATATTAATTCGCTTAAAGGGACACTATAATATATAAAAATATTATTTAAGTAAAATACATTCATATAAGTATAAAAATTTACGTTTTTATTACATCGTTAAATCTAAGATATTAAATACGCGGTATTATTTATAAATATATATACATACATATATGCTTATATGTATATATACACGGACGAAAACGTGAGAAAACGAGTATTGTAAATTTCTGTTTTTATTAAAATGGTTTTAATCAATTATTATTAATATTATAGTTATTAAGTAACTAAATAGAAGATAAAAAAAATATACTAAAAATACGTGGTGCCAGAGGGTCGAACCCGTGACCTCCACCCCGTGAATCATGTGTTTAACCATCTGGGATAACCAACACATGCGTTAGATCTTAAGACCAAATTAATATAAACAAAACAGAAAGGATCCCCAATAGCTAATGGACCCTAAAAAATTAAATTAATCTGTCCATTTACAATGAATCAAATCAAGTTTAGGGCTTTTGATCTACATGTAAACGCGATTGTAACCATATCTTCAATTACCTCTTATGATGAACGGAGGTGGGTTAGTGACGAACGATAGTGGAAGGCTACAAGAAGATCAAGAACAACAATCAATTGAACACGAAGAAGCTATTAAGTTTAGGGTTATGATTGGCGACGGCTCGGGGGTTGTGACTACGAGTTTAATTGGATTTATAACGTCGTTTATATAGTAAATCGAATTAGGGTTCTAGATAGGTTAATTTTGGGAGATTTGATCAATTTGGTTGTAATTGATCAATTATCCGCTTCATGGGGTCGGTATACTACGAATATGCTTATTTCCATATCGAATTCGAAGTTCAAACGCGTTTTGATTGTTAATTGGGGGATACGGGTCGCGCGATGGGTTATGGGTCGGGTTTTCGGATTTTAAATTTGACGAATGTTATAGTTTATAGGTGAGATAGGAAATGGATCAGGGATTTGAGTTGGTTGAGTTTCATGGGATGGGCTTTCAATGATTTTTCATTGGTGCTTGGTAAAGGGTTTCTGGTTTGAATTGTAGGTGTATGTGTATGTATGATTTGAAAAGTTGGTGTATGTGGCTGGTCAGAGATTTGGGAATGCGTTGGTGATTGGTAAGGAGTGTTAGGTTGGTTTATGAGGTGGGATGGAATGTATTCTGGTATGTATGGTTCATGGTCAGTTTAATCTTGGGTTTTGGTTTGGGTTTGGGTTTGGTTGGTTGGTGAAGTAGGTGGGGATGGAATGTATGGTTCATATGTGTGGTCATAGTGAGGTGGAGAAGGGATATATAGCTCATGGGTATGGTCATGTGGTGGTGAATGGTGTTGTGGTGATATAGGTGGTGTAGAAACAATGTTGTCAAGTATCAAATCATCTTGGGTTTCATTATTGATTGTCTCCCCCATGAACATGTGATATAACATCATTCACAACCGTACCCAAAACATCATTAACATTATCAGTCTCCTCCTCTCTCCCAGCATCTTGTTCAACAACAAGATCATCTCTCCCCTGTCCATCATCTCCTTCTTCATTATTATCACTATCAGAGTCGGACATGTCATCATCATCATTACTGTCACTACTATTTTCATCACTAGTCACCCTTGGTGACTTAGGCACTTTCATAATCTCCATGTTATTATCAATAAGCCATGGGAGAATATCATACTCCACCTCCGGATTAAAGTGGCTTGTTGCACACAACATATCAATTCTTCTAAACAAATTTGGGTCTTGAAGAACATGTGTGATACCAAAAGTAGAAATATCATGACACAAAATGTTAAAAATTATTTGTAGGAATCTCGGATACATAAGAAACCTATCCTTCTCTAGTTTCCTTAGGTTAATCACCAGGCCTTCAAAAATTAATCTTGAGAAATTGAATGGCCTATTGTAGACTGTGGCTGCAGAAATTTCTCTGCTCATGAGGGTCCAAGTACCCCTCCTTGGTGTAAACCCTTGGATTACGTGGTGTATCAGAAATAAATATAAAATAGGGAACATTCCCTTTTGGAACTATCCTTCATACACATTCCCTTAGTACCCCATTATTTCTTGGAAAATCCTCAACAATCGCTGGGTAGAATAGATAATTGATCATCCAGATTATCATTCAATTTTAGATTTGCCCGGATTAGATTTTCTGTGATTTCAATTTCATGAGCAGCCACAGTGGCTTCAATCCTCCATCCATTCACATCATCTTCCAACTGTGCTGTCCTCCAGAATTCTAAGTGATGATTTTTGTTGATAATCCGGCTTTCGGTGGAGCAAAACGAAGATTAGATCTAATAAGCCATTGAATCATCAGCTCCACTGGCATGTTCTCCTCAGTAACTTGGAGAAAGGCGCACATGTTGTGCTTTTTCTCAAACGGGTATACCAATTCTACACAATCACAAACAAAAATACATTCAAAGCAAAAATTAGTCATTAAATTTCATTACTTTATCATGTATCAATTTAAATTTGAAGAAGATTTAAAAGGTTAATCTTTATGAACTTGTTCATCAACAAATTTATAATATACACAGAAAACTAAGATGTCAGTAAACATGAAATTGAAACCCTAAACTCATACAATGAGTGTCGGAAATCATTCAATTGAAGCTTACCGAGTCGGAATTTTAAGGATGACTAAATTTGGGTAAGAATTATGAGCAACGTTTGAGTGTCTATGTTGCGAGCAAGCGGACAATAATGCGAGTGTGAAAAAGGGAAAAAGGTGAAATGAAAATTTTTCTAAGTCCCCCCTTTAATAGTGTATGATGTGCACATTTGAAAGTGGGTTTTAAATTAATTTTGTCATTTAGTACATGAATACTGCCAACAATCCAATTTTAAATATTCCAGCATAAAGCATGCTCGATAAATTATATTACCCAAGCTTGCTTGTTCCAGAGTTTGCTCAGGTATTTAAAGTAATTAGAAATAAACTAAATGAATACAATGAAAGAAGCTTACTCGAATATACTAGATTGCTCGAGAAATTAATCACAAGTTAAATAATCAAGTATAATTGAACAAATAGGCAACCTTACTCGAGAACAATAAAGATCCCAAAAGGGTAACTTAGAGATATTTCTAAATGTCAAACTTACTCAAATACCTTATCAACCTTACTCGAATCTACTTAAAAAAGCAAAGATTTAGCTAATTTTTAGAAATTTACATCATGGTATATTCCAAAGCAAAGTTTACTCGACAATACTTTTAAAGTGAAAAGTGTGCTTGATATATTAATTTTGATATATAAGTGTACTCAAAGCATACAGTGTACTCGGAAAGTAAAGTTTGCTTGAAAACTTCTGAAATATGCAAGTATGCTTGGAGAACACTTGAACTATTAAATAAATATACAAGTGTGCTCTAAGCATGAAGTTTGCTCGATAAACAAAGTTTACTTGAAAACAACTTGCAATTTCAGACATAAACAACATATGATTAAATCAATATTAAACAAGTATGCTTGAAAATGTACCAAGTTTACTCGATAAAGATAAACAACAAGTAATTAGTCAAGAATACAAATAGTATTTAATTTGATCAAATTCAATCCTAAGTCAGGAAGTATGCTTTACAAACACATATTTCAGTTAAAACACCCAAGTTTACTCGAAACAAATATTTAAAGCATATTCAGACAATTTTATCACATATTCATCAAGTGTGCTTGAAATTTGAATGAGATGACCTTCTAAAAAACCATATTTACTCGAAGGTGCATAATCATCAAATTGTACTCGATAATACATGAATACTCATTTTCAAAACAAAATAAGTATCAAGTATGATCGAACGTTTAAAAACATTAAAGTTTACTCGAAATAACATATGTAGACATATTCAAAATGAAAATGCAACACCTTTTGACTTAAACTTTACATTAAACAGTTTTCTCATTAAAAGTTCAAATTTTAAGAGCAAATGTTGCATAATGAGATCAAATTTCAGTTTAATCCTTTTCTCTTTTATGAAAATATCTCAACATGGGATCATATTGATTAAGTCACCTTTCAATACTTCATTATCAGCATTATTATGACATAATAGGCAGGTTAATAGCAGGTATTAACTTAGCATGAATTTCATTACTTTGGTGATATGCTTAAAGTTCAATTAAGAGCATAATACAAAAACACACAAAACGTATTGCACCATAATGTTCCATATCTTTTCTCAAGGATTATTTGGCTTTCTTCAGATCACCCCAATTTGAATTCAAACCCCTGATATTTGGTCAAAATATTTTATGACAAAACATTTAAGCATTCTTATTGAGCTTTTCTTTTCAAAACATATCAAACATTTGAGGTTGAACGTTGGACTTACATGCCCCGAAGTTCGGACTTACAAGCATTCCATTTAAGGTGTGTAGGACTTAAAATGATACCCCACCTCTGTAGTTCTAGTTTAAACCCTCATGTTTGATTTATTTAAAACTTTTGAACATTTATTAACTTTTGGTTGATATATAATTAATGTGCAAAAACTTTTTATTTTTCATATTAATAAGATGTTTCATTTTGAGTTACCAAATATCAACAGGCTTGTGTATGACTATGTAGTCACTTTTCTACCTATCATTCGGATAGATTTATATTGAAACATGCATATTTCAAAAATGTATCTCCACATTAAGTTAAGCATATTTATTATGTTTATATCACCTTAATTTTTACACATCATGGAAAGAAACCATATTTATCAATGACTACACTAATAGTCTTTTTAGCCTATTAAATCCATATGATTGGCATAAATAATCAATCTACTATCATTTCCCAAAGGTTGGATCAAATTTCAAAGAAAACCTTTTAAGCTTCTATAAAGCCTTGAACTGAATAATCTTATCATTTCTCAATACTAGTAAGTTGCTCAGCTTGCCAAAAAATGATTTTCTTTGAAAAATTTCTTTGTAAAGTATTCATTTGAGCAGATCAGTTTGATTTTCAAAGCACGGTTTTTGACACTAGCATTCAATAACATATTCAAGAATAATAAAAATTGAATGGCATGCATTAACATAATCAGACTAACATAAGGTACAACCAAGACTAATTATGAAAAGTCTATCCTGTTCTAGGCACATCATCATTTCAGATCATTAATCAGCAGCAAGATATCTGATAAGCATGTAGATTCAACCATTCAAAGCATTTGTAAACACATCTAACAAGACATCATGATCAATCACTGAAAACAAACCTAATCGTCATAGATACCTAAATCAGATATACTTTCAAGTAAAGCACGTATCAGTTTAACCAGATTCACACATTCAAACATATGCCAGTTTCAGTTTCAGTTACATACCTTGATTGAACGTTGTAACTATCCATACAATCTTGTTCCAAACTTTTAATTTGGTTCTCATATGCCAGATCACTCATTTCATACACATTTATTATGCTTTGTTTTTTAAAGAACTCACTTTGAAATTTTCCAACTTTCTTTCTCAAAGAATCATTCATTTCAAGTAATTCAAGGTTTATGAGATTTGAATGTACCTGAGATGAAGAGGACTCAACTTCATTTCCAGTTTTTGCCATGAATGCCACATTTGCCTTCTCTATATCCTCAGCATGATTACTCCAGTCAAACACACCATCTTGCTGTGGTTGAGCTAAAGAAACATTTCCTTGATTTCTTGGCTGATTGGCATTGTTTCTATTCTGATTGGTAGGAGCTTGTGGAGGGATTTTCTGATTTCTATGAAATGGCTGTTGTGGGATGATTTGTTGATGATTATGTTGTTGAAATTTGTTGTTGTTGTTAATCTGCTTTTGTTAACCTTTATTCTGATTTTGGAATTGAAACTGGTTTCTTTGTTGGTTGTTGTTTTGGAACTGTCTTGGCTTGTTGCTATTTTGGAACTGTCCAGAGACCAAAGACCTACCACTTCAGATCCATGTCTTCCAAATCATCAACATCAATCTGTTCAAGGTCTTCTTGTACTACACTTGTGTGAATCAGATTCTTGGCCATAAATGTGTTGTAAGACTCAGTAAACATAGAGAAGAGATCTTGATATTCATTTCCATAATTCACATTTCCAGCAACATAGGGTGCTTGTCCACTAGCCATTGATGATGTATCACTATCATCAATCAATTGAACATTGAATCTTGACTGTCCACCTTGATTTCCTGACTGACCAACAACAAACACTCTTGGGGTTTCAACACCATACTCAGGTTGTTCTTCGATTATAGGTACTTTTTGTTGGTTCTTGGTTGGCATATTCCCCATAGGTGCAATAAGAGCATTTGCCACATGGAAGCTTGGCTTGTATTCCTTGGTCATATGATTTTCAATCATTTCATGCTCAGCAGCTTGCAAAAAGCAGCTAACATCGCAATGCTTGAATGTTGGGAAATTAGCTTTTTCTTTGATAAACTTGCTTGCAGTGTACCATTCTCCAGACAAAGATGATAACAGTTTCTTTTTAAGATCAAAATCTTTTATTCAAGGTCAGTGATTCTGATTTCATTGATAATAGCAACAAACCATTGCAAAACAGATTTCAACCTCTCTCATTCCTTGAACGTGAATCTATCTAGCTGTTTCTTCAATTTGTCTTTCTTGATGTCTTTAAGCTCAGTATTTCCTTCAAACATCTCCACAATGGCATCGAACATAGCTTTTGTAGTAGGGTGATGAGCCACACTAGTCAAAATCTCCCAAGACAGACCAAGTTTTAGCATAGACAGTGCCCTATCATCTTTCTTTTTCATTTGTCTTTCCACGGTTTGATTATTTGTTGTGCCATCAGGAACATATGGACCATTCTTAATTGAATTTCGTATGTTAACATCGTTATAGCACACAACTGCTTCAAATAGAACTTTCCACTTAATGTAAATTTTATGTCCTAACAATCTCGGAATTTTGTTAGTTGACACTTCTTGTTCATCCATTACTCAAGACATGTTTTTGGTATTTTGAAAAGCTTTCAGAACTGAAAAATTACTTAAAATTTGACAAACTTTTCAAAAACAACAAGATCTGTGGATTAAATCATCAGATCTGATGAATCTGGATGGATAATAACAAGACCTTGACTCAAAAGAAAATAAATCAATGTAAATATAAGTAAATAGCACTTTTGAACCTCAATAAAACAGTAGATCTGAGAAAATGAAAACAGAGCAGCTGACGTCACAAATTAATGGAACACCTGTCAGCTAACGTCATTCTTCATCTTCAAAATCAACAGTATTCAGCAACAAATCAACAACAATTCTTCATAAATGCAGAGAAAATGGCTCTAATTTCACTTGTCAGGTCCCGATTTACTCACCCAAACACACATCAATCAGTCTCTTAACCAACACAAACGTGTTGACAAGACGGTTAAGAGTTCTGCTTTTGTGAATAATCAATGAATATTAAAGGAGGAATCAATAATACTCAAATTGTTGCCAAACTGACAGAAATGTGACAAACACATAAAGTAACTCAAAAGATTTTCATTTATATTTTGAATGATACAATGAAAATAGATTACGGTTTCTAGGTGGAATGTTTGTATTTGTTTCAGATTTTCCGTACAAAGATATTCTTTTCAGGAAAGAGATAGTTGTCAAATCACAATATTCGCTCTGTGTCTGTCGTCATAAATGTGCCCTAAAGTTTCCTTAAATAGGCATGTTCTGACACCTTCTAGAAACCCTAATGATTGATTCTTAACATATTCAAACATATTACAAAATAATACAAGTGTAAATAGGTCTTCGAGTAAGCTTGTAAACTTTTGTCCTTGTCGAGCAAACCTGGTAACTACAAGTGTGATTGGAACAGTTCTCCGATTAAGCTTTACTAGGATATTTCAAGCAAAATTCAATCTTCATGATAATATCAAACTTTGCTCGATATATATCCTACGAGAAAACTTGTTCTTCTTGGATCCCTTCAACCTTTTGTTACTTAACTTAGTAGAACAAGTTAAGTGTGCTAGTGACACTGTAGCTTGCTCGAGGCTGAACCTTGCTTTATGGAAGTCCTTAGGATAATTTCTTCAATAACTTCCTTCAAGTGTGCTTGGGCCACTGTTTATTAATAAACCTTGCTCGATCCACCAGAATACTTGGTTTTAGCTTGGTTTAGTCAAGGGTTTGCTCTAAAACAAACCGTGCTTGACTTGAAGAACAACGTTGCTTGATGAAGTGTAGCTTGCTCGAGCTAACACTTAGAAGACTTCTAGAAGATAACTTTGCTCGTTGAGTAAAATACCTAGCTTGAATTAAGTTTAGGCTTGCTCAAAAGCCTAAGTTTGCTCGGTTTCCATACGTTATAAACATGAGTATAAGCCTAGTCCTCAGGCTGTAGTTTACATTTTTCTGGATCCTTACATATGTGGTATACGCGGTGGGCACACCGCACCACACCTGGTCGTATTACGCTTTCCTGCGGGGAGCACGACCATGTGTATACATACAGGTACTTAACTAAGTCGAACGTTGCGATGTTTGTTAAGGTGTTTAGAGTAGAGACTCGAGTTTACAATTGTGTTGTTTTAGCTTTTTTTATTCCTAAGCCACGATGGGACGAGACATGCGTAGTCTTGAGGGGTAATAAAGTAAAAGAAAATATTTATAGCATCAGCATATTCACCAGCATTCGTTGCTGACGTATTTTCTTAACATTTTGCAGGTGAATAAAGTTAGAGCTTGAAAGACGAAGTTTTCAAGATATTCGATGGCTCGGATCTTTTTGTATAAACTTAATATAAAAAATGGTGGTTTGTAATTAAACAAGTAATACTTTTGTTATAACTTAAAACGGGTATTTTATAATCCCGCCTTTTATAATGTAAATATTATATCCACAAGTTTTAAAAGACTTCCACTTTAAACACGTAACTCTGATTTATTTGCAAATGTGGTGCCAACTGTTGGTCATACGCCCAGGCCTAAGATGGGGGTGTGACAAGTTGGTATCAGAGCCATCGATCTTAGCAAAATAGGTATTACAAGATAATACCTAAGCTTCGATCCAAGTATAGGAAAAATATTTTTATTACTTGTTCTATTTGAATAGGGATAAGATAGGCTGTTAAACCTTTTCTTTCCCTCCTCACTCTAAACCACCCAACGTATTAGATGTCTTTCAAGAAGATGATGAATAGCTATGTACGTGAAGCAAAGAAGGCTGGAATTGCTGAACCTCTACCAAAAGATAACATGAGCGAGGACTACTATGAGGCTTTCTTCAACCAAGACCAATACATAGACCTAACCAAGCCAATATATTTCCCCAGAACCGAGCATTGTCCAATCAACCTACCCTATAGTCCACCAATGCCAATAAATGATCCCCCAATACGTTCGAGCTACCACCCGTCAAGGATACCCATGTACCACCCATCCGAAGTCCTAACATATCACCCTTCCGAGATTCCAACATATCAACCACCTGAGATCCCACCATATTACCCAGCTCCGACATACCTACCTCCTAATCCTCACCCACCATACACTTTCCTCTCCAACCGACTAATCAAGGAGGAACCAATGTCTGACTTATCCGATTGGATGCAATGCCATTCTTACCAACGAATGTGGCACATCGGAACATCTGCCTACGATTTTGTTGATTCTCACCTCAACAATGAAGGACCATCCCGCAAGCCCAAAATGAGAGTCATGATGCCCTACGAAAGTTTTCGCATGCCCTCGATAGTGAAGGAGACTGCTCAACTAATGGAGGAAAAGGGCCCTGAGGAAGAAGAGGATCCGGAAGAAGAATCCGAAGAGGACCCTGAAGAGGAATACCCAGAAAACCCCAATAAAATGACAACACCGTTGGAGGAACCGTTCTTTCCCCATAATCCAAGCTATGGCTCCGTTGATCCTTATGTGCAATACCTCGAGGAGCTCAGAAAAAATCGTCATCAAGTTTTCCACCCTACCAAGGCACGATCCCGACGGAGGAAGAGAAAGCAAATGAAATCCACGAACAAAATGAAGCGGCCGAAGCTTTCTTCCATTACTCATCTGATGTGACCGCATCTCCATATCCGGACCCGAAGAACCACTATGATGTAGTAATGATGGGTTCCGCGATCCACCACCAAGATATGGTTATCCAAACGAGATCCCTCAGTCACAAGAGGAGCATTTGGACCGAGCCTTGCATGTAATCGACGACTTGAGACAGAATATAGTTGTGGATGGAAAGAAGAAGAAAAAGATGGGAGAAAAACTTCTGAGAAAATGAAACAAGATGACAAAGCTGGTCAAGAAGTTTATCATGGATTGATGAGATGAAAGAAGAACGAATATGGAAGAGTTGCGTGTGTGTTTGATGTAACTTGATGTTATGTGTGTAATATGTGTAATATTCAGGATAGGTACATATGTATATCAAGTAAATGATATACATATGAATGTTGTAAAAATAAAATATATATATCATGTTATGATATATATATATATATATATATATATATATATATATATATATATATATATATATATATATATATATTGTGACATAAATAAAATGTGTGTTTCAAAAAAAGAAATTTGTTAAATTTCAGTTAAAAAGAAACGTTGAAAAAGAAAAGGAAAAATGTCACAACAAAGTAATAATATTGAAAATGCTCGAAAAGAAGATGAAATAAGAAAAGAAAAAGGGAAAGACCATGAGAAAAATCAAGAAGAGAAAATTCCTGACAAATACATGAATCAAATACAGAAAATGATAAAAATAAGCCGTTAGGGCTGAAACCGACGCTAGATCTCAATCTAAGAACTCTAAACATTCACAATCTGTTGAACTCTCCCGTAAATCCATCAAATCTCGCCCGAAACCATCCCATGTTGAAGAGAGTGTTCATGAGTCAAATGCTAGAGATGGTGTTAGACAAGAATTCAAGAAACTGAAGATAAGGGGTTGTTCGTTTAAAGATTTCAAATACTTTGGACCCAAGGAGTTTCATGGTGGCTAGAAGAGATGGAATTAATAGTTATCATAAGCAAATGTTCGGATCAAGAGAAGATACAATATTCTGCCCAAATGTTCAAAGGCGAAGCACTAGAATGGTGGAACACGATGATAATGAGCAAAGGAAGACAAGTGTTGTATAATCTCTCGTGGGAAGAATTCAAAGAGAAGTTTTTGGCGAAATTCTGTCCAATGCATGAAACCGACCAGATCTAAACCAAATTTCTCAATCATAAGGTCATCAGAACAAATCTCCGTGAATATATCACTAAGTTTCATGAGTATTGTCGCCTTGTTCCCCAGCTGGTTAACCCTGAGTCCAGCAAAGTGACACGCTACATATGGGGATTGCCGCGGGAAATCCATGACATGGTGAGGTCTCATCTCCCTCAAACCGTCGACTCCGCGATGGATTTAGCTGGCTATCTAATGGGCGGTATGATCCGCAATAAGGAAGAGGACAAGAAGGTCGTGTCAACCAACAACAAAAGGAGAACTGGAGAAAGCGCCCGATTCAAGGGCAAAAGCGTAAACCAACACCAAACTATATTCAATTCTAATACCACGCCATGTAAAACATGCAAAAGGTATCACAAAGGTCGATGCCACTTCGCTCCGTCTTCCACTGCAACTGTCTATGAATCATGTAATAGACCTAGCCACGCAACGGCCGTCTGCTGGAAAAAGAAAATGACTTGCTACACTTGTAAGGAAATGGGGCATCTAAGCTTCGAGTGCCCCAAGAACAAACCCGCGACTGGTGGTGCGGATGGAAGTGGTCAGGCCAAAAAGGGCAACACAAGAGTCTTCGACCTCCACACCGAAAAGGCTGCTGACATGCCGGAAACCATCACCGGTACATTTCTAGTCAGTGACACCTATGCTAGAGTTTTGTTTGATTCGGGTGCCAATTTAAGTTTTATAGACTATAACTTTTGTAGTATATTAAACGAACCTTTAACAAAACTAAATAAAACTCTAAGCGTCGAGACTGCTAGCGGCGAAATAGTCGAAATCTCTGAAGCCTTTGAAAACGAAAAAAATCCTTTTAGCTGGTTATATTCTGCCCATTCAACTTTTACCAATGACTCTTGCAGGTTTTTACACTGTACTTGGTATGGATTGGTTATCCAACAACCATGCTCGTATCATTTGCAACAGCAAAACCGTCGAACTTCAAACCCTCGATAAACGAACCATTCGAATTGAAGGGGATAAAGAAGTTGGCCAAGTTAGCATAATTTCAATGATTAGGGCTAAAAAATGTTTGAATCAAGGATGCTTAATATTCATGGCCTACGTCACTAAAAAATCCAAACCAAAGCAGATAAAGGTCGTTCCTATCGTCTCCGACTTTACCAATGTTTTTCCCAATGAACTTCCTAGAATTCCTCCCGATCGTGAAGTAGAGCTTAGGATCGATCTCATTCCCGGTACTGCTCCAATCGCCAAGGCATTGTATCGCTTAGCGCCAACTGAGATGAAAGAATTGAAGAAACAACTCAACGAACTTCTTGAGAAGGGTTTTATCCGACCGAGTTCTTCACCATGGGGAGCGCCAATACTTTTTGTCAAAAAGAAGGATGGATCCATGAGGATGTGCATCGACTACCGAGCTCTCAACAAAGTCACAATAAAAAATCGATATCCACTCCCTCGAATCGATGATCTCTTTGACCAACTCCAATTCGCAAGCTTCTTTTCCAAAATCGATCTTTGTTCTGGTTACCATCAACTCAACGTCCAATCTGAGGATATTCTGAAAACCGCATTCCGAACAAGGTATGGCCATTATGAGTTCACCGTTATGCCATTTGGACTTACTAATGCACCAGTTGCGTTCATGGATATGATGAATCGAATATGCAAGCCTTACTTAGATAAATTTGGTATCGTATTCATCGACGACATACTCATTTATTCTAAGTCTAAGGTTGATCATGAAATTCACCTCCGAACCTTACTTGAAATACTTAGAACCGAGAAGTTGTATGCAAAGTTCTCAAAATGCGAAATCTGGTTGCACGAAGTGCAATTTCTTGGACATATCATAAATGTGAATGGTATTCAAGTGGATCCCGCTAAGATTGAAGCCATCACTAAGTGGAAATTTCCAAATTCGCCAACCGAGATCCTAAGTTTCTTAGGTTTGGCCGGCTACTATCAAAGGTTCATTGAAAACTTCTCTCGTATAGCTGTTCCCCTAACTTCTTTGACTCGCAAAAACATTAAGTATGAGCAGGGAACAAAACAACAAGAGGTGTTCGATATACTTAAACGAAAACTCACCCAAGCACCTATACTGGCTTTGCCAGAAGGTACTGAGGACTTTGTTGTCTTTAGTGATGCGTCTCATTCTGGTACCTCGGATGGCACCAGAAGGATGACGAACAACGAGTTGGTAGGAGCCGAAACAATAAGACCGAATTAGAGGTTATAAACAGTTTGTTTGTGAGACATTATGTTCGAAAAACATTTAGGAGAATATTATCGTCCTATTTATAGTGTCAATTGATTCGATTGATGTTTAATTCGCTTTAATGATGTTTTTATTATAATCCGGTTATTGGTTGATTAATACCCGTTAAATGGATCGTAAATGGTGAATTAATTTACATAATAATGTTTAGGAGTTGTGGAGACGTCGTTTGGTGGGATTAACGGATTAAAACAATATGTATACGCGTATATTAAAGGTTGTCGATGCCGGAATTCCGGCGGCCGGACTTGCGTCGGAAAAACGAAGAGGAAGGGGGCGGGGGTCAGGCTGGGTTGGGATATTATATTATTATTATTTTTATTATAAATTAAATTTACATTTTGGGCCTCTCTACTTTATAAGTACATTAAAATTAATTCTAAAGTTTAATTACTTTTAACCCTTGATCTTTATAAATATAATAAACTTGATAAAACTTTTTATACTTTAATTTTTGATTTGTTTATGTTATATACTCGAATAGTTTCAAACTTTTAAGGCTCGGAGATTCATTAATTGAACACTACAAATAGAAAGTAAACATAAACGAACTTTAAATATTTGAATATGACATAAATTGATAACTTTCAAAAACAAGTACATTGAAACGACACAATGGGTCGGTTCAACAAAAACAAAAACAATTACGAATACGAAAAATTGACAAATGTCATAGCATTCCCTACTTTTGAGAATTTCGTCCTGAAATTCAGTAGAAGAATCCATAACAAAAAGTTGAGGATAGTTTGTTCGTAGTTGATCTTCTAGTTCCCATAGCGCCACACTTGGATTCCCAACGAACCTTTACCAAAGGTATACGGGTTCATTTAGTTTCTTTGTCTTTGCGATCCATGATTTCCACCGGTTTCTCGACAAAGTGCGTTGTTTCATCGATGCTCACTTCGTCGAGTGGTACATGGAGGTTTCCCTCCGCAAGAAATTTCTTCAGATTTGAAACATGAAATATTGGATGAACGTTAGAAAGCTCTTGAGGAAGTTCGAGTGTGTAAGCAACACTACCAACACGAGCAAGAATCTTAAAAGGTCCAACAAAACGAGGAGATAGTTTGCCTTTCTTTCCAAAACGAATAACACCTTTCCAAGGAGATACCTTGATAAGGACACCGTCACCAACATTAAACTCAATAGGTCGTCGTCGGTTATCGGTGTAACTCTTTTGACGGCTACGAGTGGTTAAGAGGTTTTGTTAGATTTGAGCAATTAAATTAGTAGTCTCTTGAACAAGTTCCGGACCGGTGATTTGGGTTTGACCAATTTCGTTCCAACAGATAGGTGATCGACATTTACGACCATAGAGTGCTTGGAACGGAATCATACCGATACTCGAATGAAAGCTATTGCTGTACGAGAACTCAATCAAATGAAGATGAGAATCCCAGTTTCCACTGAAATCCATGACACAAGACCTAAGCATGTCTTCAATCGTTTGAATCGTGCGCTCGGATTGTCCATCGTTTTGAGGATGATAGGCGGTGCTAAGATCCAATAGAGTTCCTAACACATTTTGAAGCGATGACCAGAATTGAGAAGTAAAACGGCTATCACGGTCGGAAATGATACGCAAAGGTGAACCATGACGACAAACAATACGCTGAACATTAATCTGAGCGAGTTGATTAACTAAAATTTTTCATTGATCAGAACGAAATGAGCACATTTAGTCAAACTGTCAACTATAACCCATATACCGTCGTGACGGTTTCGAGTAGTCGGGAGCTTGAACACAAAATCCATAGAGATATCCTCCCATTTCCAAACAGGGATGTGTGGTTGAACGAGAAAACCGAATGGTCACTGGTGCTCAGCCTTGACTTTAGCGCAAGTAAGGCATTTTCCCACATATAACGCGATATCTTTCTTCATACCGGGCCACCAAAATGTGGACCGTAGATCGAAATACATCTTATCAGCACCGTGATGAATGTAATATCGACACTTATGAGCTTCGTCCAAGATGAATATGCGAAGATCGTCACGATTAGGAACCCACAAACGATTGAGGTAATACAACAAACCATCACGCTTAGTTTCAAGTTGATTCTTGACACCACATGACATTTCATCATACATATTCCCCTCGGTGACAGAGACATGTTGGGCTTCAAAGATACGAAGTTGAAGATCGGTTTGAACGGTCACACAATGAAGCAGAATTGATTTCACATGGGTCTTTCGACTAAGGGCGTCGGCTACAATATTTGCTTTACCAGGATGATAACGAATTTCACACTCGTCGTCGCTAAGTAGTTTAGCCCATCGTCGTTGCCGCATGTTTAGATCTTTTTGGTTAAAAATATGTTGAAGACTCTTGTTGTCGGTGAATACCATACACTTACTGCCATAGAGGTAATGTCTCCAAATATTCAACGCGAATACAACGGCACCTAGTTCAAGATCATGCGTTGTATAATTCTTTTCATTAACCTTAAGTTGCCGTGAAGCATAAGTGATACCTTTACCTCGTTGCATAAGGACACAAAAGAGGCCTTGATTGGAAGCATCGCAATAGACAACAAAATCCTCATTGCCTTCGGGAAGTGCAAAGATTGGTGCATCGCAAAGCATGCGCTTAAGAGTTTGAAAAGCTTCATCTTGCTTTGGCCCCCATTCATAAGGTTTATCCTTGTGAGGTTAGGGGCAAAGCGATCTTGGGAAAATTAAGAATGAAGCGACGATAGTAACCCGCAAGTCCAAGAAATGAACGAATTTCGGTAGGAGTGGTTGGAATTTTCCAATTCTTAACGGCTTCGATTTTGGCTGGGTCAACGTGTATACCCTTTTCGTTTACTATGTGCCCTAACAACGAAATTTCTTTCAACCAGAACTCGTACTTTGAAGCGACGATAGTAACCCGCAAGTCCAAGAAATGAACAAATTTCGGTAGGAGTGGTTGGAATTTTCCATTACTTAACGGCTTCGATTTTGGCTTGGTCAACGTGGATACCCTTTTTGTTTACTATGTGCCCTAACAATGAAATTTCTTTCAACCAGAACTCGTACTTTGAAAACTTAGCATAAAGTTCTTCCTTCCTTGAGAGATCAAGGATGGAATGAAGATGTTTCTCATGCTCGGCTTTGGACTTGGAAAAAATAAGAATGTCGTCAATAAAAACAATCACGAATTTATCTCGGTAAGGTTTGAATACGCGGTTCATAAGATCCATAAATACCGCGGGTGCATTGGTTAGCCCAAAAGGCATAACCCTAAATTCGTAATGCCCATGACGAGTCCGAAAAGCCGTTGGGTATGTCATCTTCATGCAAACGTAGTTGATGATAACCCGAACGAAGATCAATCTTTGAGAAGCATGAAGCTCCTTGGAGTTGATAAAAAAGATCGTCAATACGAGGCAAAGGATAACGATTCTTGATTGTGAGCTTGTTGAGCTCACGATAATCAACGCACATACGGAAGGATCCATCTTTCTTCTTGACGAAAAGAATGGGTGCACCCCATGGAGATGAACTAGGGCGAATGAATCCTTTGTCCAATAGTTCTTGGAGCTAGTTAGACAATTCTTGCATCTCGGAGGGTGCAAGACGATAAGGACCCCTCGCAATTGGGGTTGCACCAGGCACGAGATAGATTCGAATTTCAACATCACGAATAGGAGGAAGACCAGAAACATCATCGGGAAACACCTCAGGATACTCGCGAACAACAGGATTGTCCTCAATTTTCCGTTCCTTCTTTTCTACCACATGGGCTACAAATGCTACATACTTCTTGCGTAAGTACGCTTGGGCTTGAAAACAAGTGATAATATTTAGGCTAGAGGGAGAAGGCTTTTCACCCGAGACACGAAGGCTTCGACCATCGGCAAGCGGAATACGGATGAACTTCTCAAAACAAACATTTTCAGCACGATGAACAGACAACCAGTCCATACCTACTATGATGTCAAAACTTCCCAATTGCATAGGATTGAGGTCGATTAAGAACTTGTGGCCGTTTAGATTTAATTTGCAATTTCGAATAACCGAGTCAATTGTTACAGATTTACCATTAGCTACCACAACAGAATACGAGTTCTTAAGCTTAGAATGGGGTTTAGAAAGTAAAGGCTAAAATTCAAAAGACACAAAGCTCATACCGACACCGGTATCAAATAAAGAGGTTGCAAAGTGGTCATTTACGAGAAACGTACCATTCACCATATCGCCGTTTTGCTGAGCTTGATTGGCGTTAATCATGAAAGCACGCCCACGATTTTGTTGAGGAACTTGAGAAGCTTGAACGATCTGACCACCTTATGGTGCAGGAGCTAAGATGGTGGGATGCGGCCGAACTTGAGCTTGGTTAGCCAACAATGGTGGAACCTGTGGCTGATAAGCTTGCTGGGTTTGGTACGTCTGAACCTGGTACAACGGAGCTGGAGCAAGCTAAAGGGTGTTCACATGTGCGAGTCGTGGACATGCATTGCGAATGTGGTTAGGATCACCACAATTATAGCAAGCTCGCATCTGATTTATAGGTTGAACATATGGCACAGGACGGGGGTTGGGTTTAGAAAACCGCTGAGGGGCAGTTGGTACAATAGCAGTCTCACGAAAAACGGTGCTAAGGTGCCCAAAACGGTTGCAATGTGTGCATTGGCGGCAAGCAGCATTGGCGGGGTGATGACGTCGGCAAAAGTTGCAATACGGATGGGTTCCGTTGTAGAGTTTCTTGGGTGTTGATGCGAGGTTAAGTTGAGGTTGAGGTGTGATTTGTTGAGTTAACGCATTGTTCTTGCGCTTCTTGCTATGGTGGTGTGAGGAGAAAGCAAGCTTGGATGACTCGGGTTTCGATTCTTTGGGTTCAGTAGAGGGTTTATCAGCAGGTTTCTTCGATTTCTTCAATGTCAAAGTCCCGGCTTTAACATAATTATTAGTTAAAGTTGCAGCAAGGTTAATCACGTCACCTAGTTCCTTGGAGCACTACTTAAGACACTATCTTAAATTTGTCTCGGTAGTCCCCGAATGTACTTATCGATGGCACGCGTGGTCGGGGTAACAAATTGAGGTACCAGCATACTAAGTTCATTGAAACGAATAGTGTAAGTTGTGTGCTCACCACTCTCTTGTTTGAGGTTCCAAAACTAAGCTTTCTAAATTCATAAGCTCACTTGGAGGGCAGAACTGCTTGGTCATCAGTTCTTTCAATTCGTCCCATGGCATAGTCATGGCAGCTTCGGCATCACGAGTTGTCTTTTCCTTCACCCACCAGGTAAGTGCCCCTTTTGCAAAGACACTTGTAGCAAAACGGGTTCGCTTGTCATTGAGACACTCAATGTGGAGGAATTTTCTTTCCATTTGTTCGTACCACCGAAGTAGGGTAGTGGCACCTTCAGTCCCGTCAAAATCTGGGGGTTTGGTATTGGTGAAAGTCTTAAACGAACAGTGAGATGCTTTAGGCTCACTTGAAGAAGAGGTGGCATTAGAAGAAAGATTCTGGTGAATTTGGGTCATCATGTCGGGAAGGACCGTAGCTAGTTGTTTGGTGATCTGAGCGGTCAACTTGCAGCTTGAAGAACGGCGCTTGTTGAAATGGAGAGACATTCGGCGAACAATGGTGGCGAAATCGTGAGACTTGGAATAGGGTGTGGTATAAAAATCCTTGTTAAAGTTTGCTTTGAAAGAAATAAATAAATAAACATAAATAAATAAATAAAAATTATAACAACAGTAATAAATCTTGTGTGGAACTTTAGAGTTCGCATGAACCACCATGGACTCTTATTTTCCAAACATCAAAGAAACTCAAAATCAAATCGATCGGAAAGCTGAGTATTCATGCATAGACTTCCAGTTAAAACACATTGTAAAACATTGAGGGTCGGAGTCACATGTCGCATGAACCACCATGACTTGCGTGACATCCTTAGGAATATAACCATATTCGTTTAACAAAGAGAACATAGTCACGTTTGAAAACTTAAAGTTTTGATTCATATGGCGTTGAAAGTGGTATGCTTTGGCTTAATAGAGTTCATGCCCTATCCTAACTCTCCAGGTAAGCAACTGGGTCCCGTGTCAGATTGTGATTTATGCTCATTGCTTATCCTTAGGTTTCAATAACCTTGGTGTCAAGAGTTTCAGAAAACAAGCACGCCCCCCTTAAAGTTTAATACATACCCGCCATATAGAACCATCTTTAAGAAGAATAAATATCGGAACACCACAATGAAAATAAATAATTGAAAATGTTTGAGAAATCTTTGTTTTTAGGCATAAGCCTTGGACTTGTGTGTGCTTTGTGTACATGAGGCGCAAATGAATTGACAATAAAATATTAAGCAAGTGCATTGAAAAATCACATAAGGCCCTCATAATTTTCTAATTATGCAACCTAAATAATTACCCAAATAAACTATAACTAACTAGAACACTACGTCTAATGTCTTATCTTATAGTCATGGCTCTGATACCAATCTGTACCACCCCAGCTAAAGCGGAATACGCCCGGGTGTGACGTGCAAATGCCCAAAACACATGTGACACTATTAAGTGGCAATAATATCATTAATTCATTCAAATCCCAAGAACACAATTTTATCAAATGAACAAACACAAGGAAGAAGGAACAAAACAAATGTCTTCTTGTTTATTATTTAAATAACCTAACTTATAGTATCTTCGTTATTTCATCCTCTAATGAAAGTACCTGTAGCATATATATATATATATATATATATATATATATATATATATATATATATATATATAAAGTCAACTAATTGAATAGTTGGTGAGTTCACACAAGTTTTGATAATAGTACATAAAAACCATACAATTCATTGAACAAGTGTAAATGAGCAAGTAAGGTCCTTTCCAGTTTGGATTGTGCACCAACGTACTCTGATAATAGCCCAAGTAAGTGTCTTTTCCGTTGGTAACAACCAACGTACTTAGATCGGGGGTCCCTATTCCACTCATAACATCGAGGTCCTGAGTGCATAGGGGGGGCGTATGATCATACTTATTGAGAAAACCATGAAGAAGTAATCTTTGAGAAAGTAAACAAACAAACACACAAGTCCATGTAACAAATTGTAGTTTATAAATAATAAGTAACCGAAATTGAATGTTGATAGGATATATATGCTACCTCCAGAATAGTTAAAAATGGTAAAAAAAGGGGTGTGTAAGAAACTCACCTTTGGAATTGGATGAAAACTTGGAAATGAAACAGAAAGCGCGTTATATGAAACCGAAGGACTAAATCTCGCGAGCTAAAATAATAAACACGATAATTACTAACTAAATAATGGATATAACAGGTCGGTCTTAAAGTTCATGTATTATTGTTTGTATATATAGTTATATACTTTTACACCTTTTAACGTATAATAATGCTTCAGTTTAATGGATTTAACGATTTGTTATTATAATATTATTTATGAGTTTACTATTAAATTTGTATATAATAATGTTTACGGGGTTCTAGTGTTATATGTATATTTTAATATATGTTTTTCCGGTTTTAGATTTTTATTAAGGTTACCACGATATTATGTTTTATACATATATATATAGCGATTTTACGAGTTGTAATGATTTGGTTCGGGTTTGTAAAAGTTGGATTCTTTGATATGAATGCTAATGAAATTTAAAACAAATTTTATTTAACCATAAAAATAATTCTATTGATTTTGAAATGATTTATAAGTATATATATGATTTATTATAATTAATAGAAATGGTTTTTAAAAATATATAAAATGGGTCTGTTGTGACCCGGGTTTGTACTGGGTCTCCACGACCACAGTGAACATACACAACCACTCGACCAAATCAGTTTGTTATTAAAAGATGGAATTTATAACTTAAAAACATATTCTCATGTTCATCTTCCTCCTCACAAAAACCCTATATTCAATTCTTCAAATCTGATCCAGGTTTCTTAAATTAATGTTAGGGGTTTTGTTTGTCGAGTTAAAACAAATCACAAACATGAAAAATTACCTCGGATGGCACCGGAAGGACGACGAACAACGAGTTGGCCGGAGCTGAAAGAATAAGTCCGAATTAGAGGTTATAAACAATTTGTTTGTGAGATATTATGTTCAAAAAACATTTAGGAGAAGATTATTGTCCTATTTATAGTGTCAATTGATCCGATTGATGTTTACTTCGTGTTAATGATGTTTTTATTATAATCTGGTTATTGGTTGATTAATACGCGTTAAATAGATCGTAAATGGTGAATTAATTTACATAATAATGTTTAAGAGTTTTAGACACGCCGTTTGGTGGGATTAACGGATTAAAACGATATGTATACGCGTATATTAAAGGTTGCTAGCGCCGGAATTCCGGTTGCCAGACTTGCATCGGAAAACCGAAAAGGAAGGGGGCGTGGGTTAGGCTGGGTTGGGATTTTATATTATTATTATTATTATTATTATTATTATTATTATTATTATTATTATTATTATTATTATTATTATTATTATTATTATTATTATTATTGTAAATTATACTTATATTTTGGACCCCTCAACTTTATAAGTATATAAAAATTAATTCTAAAGTTTATTTACTTTTAACCCTTGATATTTATAAATATACTAAACTTGATAAAACTTTTTATACTTTAATATTTTTTATTTGTTTACATTATATACTTGAATAGTTTCAAACTTTTATAAACTTTTAAGGCTCGGAGATTCACTAATTGAACAATACAAATATAAAGTGAACATTAACGAACTTGAAATATTTCAATATGACATAAATTGATAACTTTCAAAAACATGTACATTGAAATGACACAACAGGTCGGTTCAACAAAAACAAATACAAATACGAATACGAAAAATTGACAAATGTCACAATGGGGTTGTCTGACAAAGACACACGTGTCTCTCCACGTGTCCACACGTGGCATTGAGTCCACCACGTGTAACCACGTGGCACCGCGTTCGCCACGTGGTGCCACGTGGCAGCCCTAGTGGTGACTGGCCAACCCTACTTCGCGATACGCGACGGGGTTCTCTGATGACCATCGCCTATCGTGATGGGTCACCAGATTTGCCTATAAAAGGAGGCCATCGGCCTCTCATTCCATCACACACAAATTCACATACTCTTTCTCTCTCTCTAAAACATCTCTCTACCTCAAAGAAACGTGTCACCGATCCTACCTCGTAAACCGTGCCAAAATCATATGTTTCCTCGTTTTCTGTGCTACACACCAACGACGATATCTCGAAGAGTGTGACATCCCAAGACTAGCCGACGCCCGCCTCAAAGTACATGCCAAGTGGGATTGAAGAAATGACGTGCCTCGATTCGCGTGTCAAGATTTGAAGTCAAATGTCCTCAGTGTGAAAGAATAAGTAAATCATTAAAATCCATGGTTGAAAGTCGAGTCACTAAATTAGTATAAAATCCGATAAGTGAAATTTTAAGAATAAGAACTCCGATAAAAAGGAAATGAGAAATCCAATAAATGAAAACGAGAATCTAAAGAGTGAAAATGAAAAAAAAAAATCTGATAAGTTTAAAAGAGAAAAACCCAATAAGTGAGTACATGAGGTCGGGATAAACAACGTTACAATTAATAATAGCATACGATGAGTGTCATACGTGAACAACTTGAGGTTATAAGCAATTGAGAAAACGATTGCGTGAAATGTAATAATATGAGAAAAGAGGTGAGTTCCTTGGGGTGATGCATGCATGTATCAAACTTAAGATAAATAGGATCTGACTATCAACCAAGCAATCGATAAAATGTGATAAAACGTGAATACGACCACTATTGTGAAACCATTTATATAATCGTCATTATAGTAACGATTTCTAATAGTGTCAAAACTTGCAGTCAACCACACATAGGCCGCTTAATAGATTAAATGAAATGATGTAGAAAAATGCATAGAATCGTGTTTTGCATAAATGCTCAAATATGAATAACATAGTCAAGAAAATATATCGTTTAAAAGATAAACGAATTTTTTTAGCAAAATTGAGGTTTGAAGGTATTACGCAAGTTGTTATTGAATAACTTGAATTTGGTCATAATCAAAACATCAAAATGATATCTCATGTGCATAATATTGTCATCGAAACATCTCATCAAATGAAAGAAATCGTAAAAATCAGTGAGACTCGAATAAACAACGAATATATAAGTCGCGTGTCATATAGGATGAAATTGAAAAATGAAGTCTTTAAGTAAAACCGTTCATTCGTTTCCAAGAAAAAATGAATATAATAATAACATAGCCTCGCGGTAACGCGTAACTAAAGAAAAGTTTGCTCATTATCAAAAGTGAATCTTGTAAGCCAAATAGTTAAAGGAATTTGTATACATAAATTTGTTGTGATGAAAATAATTTATATGAAGTAATGATGCTTGCGATAATATGAGGTAATAATTCGCATGAATCGTTGTCGAACGAAAATTTGTGTCACAATATCTAGTATAGAGTATTTATAAATGCTTTGTAACATCCCGTTTTTCGAGTTTCGGTTAATAAAATGAAATTAGAGTTATTATGAGTCGGGCTAGTGTTAGGTTAAATGGATATGGGTTATGGACTTGGGTTATGAGGGAAAGAAGGAAAGACCATGGGCTTAAGCCCATGATCCATAATTATATAAACCTTAAATCACCCATTTAATTCATTTCACACATTTTCCATACACCACCAAAACACACACTTAAGCTCTCTCTCTCTCTCTAATTTCTCTCGTTTCTCTAGCCGAATCAAGATAGAAAACTGATACCGATCCAAAGTAATGATAGTATGATGTTGTTTGAGCTTAAACCCGTTAGAACGTTAAACCGTTAAACCATTTAAGTCACGAGATCCGGGTGGAATCGGGTAAAAACCGAGTCGAAGATGAGCTTAGGGATCACCCTAGATCAGATCTTGTAAGGCCCTGTTACCGGTGCCCCACATTGGACGTTGGATTTACTCATAAACGCAGTTTTAAATATCAGAGTTAATTAACACTTTCGGGGAATAATATATAACATCAACCATTCGTTACAAATATCCATAATTTGTCTTTTAAAACATAACATAAATTATAACATTCAAAACATCATGACAATCTTCGGATGCCGGGCTCTTCAATCCTTCCATGTGTCCATCTCAAACCAGTTGTCTCAATCTGTTAACCTGCGTGCATACTAAAAGTCAGCTATGCTGAGTGAGTTCTAGTTAATCACATAACTTACTTTACATACATATATACGTGCCCGAGTTACGCATTACATACATAACCTGTACTTCATTCGTCCATACACATTTATAGATAACCTTACGTTATAAAGGGAATTTCACCATACATACCTCGGATATTATTAGGGTTCGGTACCCTCCATCCTCGGATATTACTAGGGTCTGGTCTCCCATCATCCTCAAATATTATTAAGGTCCGGTACCCTTCATCCTCGGATTTTATTAGGGTCCGGTCACCCTTTCTTCCATACCTTCTTACCATACCTTTCTACATATATAATTGTAAGTTTCACACATACATACATCATTCATTCTTCATACACAACAATTTTATTATCAAACCTTTACCTGGAAGTACATGCAATATCCGAAGATCGTTCATGTACCGACAAGCAGTCAATCATAACTTTCACATAAAATATATATGGCATACACTTATCACTAAGGATAAGTGTATTAACTAATCACATCGAGTATGCACACAGCCCCGAAAACATAACAAGGAATGGGGCTAGAAAAATCACCTGAACTTGGTTACGTTCATCGTTAATCGTTATTCCCTTCTTGAGCTGTGCACGAGTAACTGTATAACAATTATACGTATCAATAAACTAACACTACACGCATCGTGTTTCTAGTCTAGTTATAACCCTCAACAAATGGGGGTCCGGGGGCAGCGCCCCTAGCAGCGGGGTCTAGGGGCGGAAGCCCCTAGCAAGGTCTAAGGGGCAGATCCCCTGGCAGGGTCTAGGGGCGGCACAGACCCTAGCACTATCTTATCACATTTTCCATTAGGATTTTGAATCATTACTTAATTTGCTAACTTAAAAGTCCAGGGGCTTCTTTGTCATTAAATCATTCTTTTCTAAGTCCAGGGACCATTTTGTCATTCTTTCAAACTCTAGTTCGTTAATACGCTCTATAACGAATTGGGGTTCATTCATTACCTTTGTCTTCCATAACTAATTGGCTAATTCGTTACTTCATAATGAATTGGCCTTTATAGCGAATTGATCCTTATAACGAACTGGACCTTATTCGTTTGGTCTGTTTAACGAATTGAACTTCCTAGCGAATTGAACCCTTATAAAGAACCAGTCCTCATAACGAATTAGACTATATAACGAACTGGTCATTATACAAATTCGACTTAACGAACTGAGCTAGTTCGTCAGTCTTTCCTTAACGAATCAGTTCACGAATCGAAGCTAGTTCGTTAGACCTCCGCTAACGAATTAGGGTTAGGTCAGAGAATGTAAGAACATTCTCTGACATTCCTTTTAACCTCGTACCACTTTCCGGCGCCGCCTTTCCAGCGCCGCCTTTCCGGCGTTGTCGCCAGAAAAATGCGGTTTCGCCGGAAAAAACGAGTTTTGACTCGTTTTTCACCGTTTTTCGCCCCGTTCGATCCAAATCTGAGCTAGGGTGATCCCTAAGCTCATCTTAGGTTCGGTCTATACCCTATTCCACCCGGATCTCGTAACTTAAATGGTTTAACGGTGTCGGCTCGTTGTTTCGTGACCATATCAAACGGATTTGAGCTTATACAATATCATACTAACATTACCTTGGATCAGGATCGGTTTTCCTTGGTGATTTCGGCTAGAGAAAGAGATCAAGATGAGAGAGAGCTAAGTGTGTGTTTTCATGGTGTATGGAATATGTGTAAATGAATGGAAAATGGGTAATTAAGGTTTATATAATTATGGATCATGGGCTTAAGCTCATGGTCCTTTCCTCTTCCTCTCATAACCCAAGTCCATAACCCATATCCATTTAACCCAACACTAGCCCGACTCATAATAACTCATATTTTCATTTATTAACCGAAACTAAAAAACGAGATGTTACAGATCTGGATCGAACGGGGCGAAAAACGGTGAAAAACGAGTCAAAACTCGTTTTTCTGGAGAAATCGCGTTTTTCCGACGACCGCACCGGAAAGTATATACGAGGTAAGGGAATGTCAGAGAATGTTTTTGACATTCTCTGACCTAACCCTAATTCGTTAACGGGAATTTAACGAACTAAGGGTGATTCGCCAACTAATTCGTTAAAGGAAACATAACGAACTAGCTTAAGTTCGTATTCAATTCGTTAAGGGGAAAAGATAACGAATTACTCTGATTCGTTATAGTCATTGGTTAAAAGATATAACGAATTAAAAGATCCAATTCGCTACATGGACCGGTTCGCTAAATGGACTAATTCGTTAAGGGTCCTGTTCGTTATAAGGTCCAAATCATTATAAGGACCAGTTCGTTAGAGGGTCCAATTCGTTACAAGGACCAGTTCGTTATGATAACCTAATTCGCTAAGACTAGTGTAACGAACTAGAAGTTTAACAAAATGACAGAATGGCCCCTGGACTTAGAAAAAGAATGATTTAATTACAAAGAAGCCCTTAAACTTTTAAGTTAGCAAATTAATTAATGATTCAAAATTCTAATGGAAAATTTGATAAGACAGTTAATGAAAATAAAAATTTTCCAAGCTAACCTGGCAGCTCGACCCCAACCATGGACTCTGCCCCTTGGACCTTGCTAGGGGCACAGCTAAAGAAGGGAATAACTATTAACGGTGAACGTAACAGCGTTCAGGTGAGTTTCTAGCCCCACTTCCTTGTTTTGTTTTCGGGGTTGTGTGCATACTCGATGTGATAGTTAATACACTTACCTTAAGTGGTAAGTGTATTCCTTGTATGAATTATGTATGATAATTGCTTGACGGTACATGAACGATCTTCGAATATTGCATGGACCATCAGGTGGTAGCTAAAGATATGAATGATATATATAATGTATGAATGATGTATGTATGACTGATGTATGTATGATGTATGAACGATGTATGTATGGTATGCTAATAGTACGTTAACGATCTTTGGATATTGCACGTGTTACTAAGGTAAGTATGTAAGGGACAGGTATGTTACAGTAGTACGATACAAAGGGACCAGACCCCAATAATATCTATGAGGATAGGGACCAGACCCTAATAATATCTATGAGGATAGGGACCATACCCTAATAATATCTATGATGGTAGGGACCAGACCCTAGTAATATCTATGATGGTAAGGACCAGACCCTAGTAATATCTATGATGTTGGGGACCAGACCCTTATAATATCTGTGAGGTTATAGGGCGGAAGGCTCTTTATATAGTATGGATAGTTATGCAAGTAACGTAAAGTATGAATAATGTACACACCTTCGGGCTCATGTGCAAGTATGAGGACAGATTGTATGGCGTATGATTAACTAGAACTCACTTAGCGTAGCTGACTTTTAGTATGCACGCAGGTGAGTAGAATGAGGCAGCTTGCATTAGGGGAAGCACATGGCGTGAACTTGAAGAAGCTGGAATCTCAAGGAAATGTTATGTTATTTGAAAGACAGTGTTTTATGTTTAAAAGATTTGAATGTTCTTAAAGACAAGAAATGATGGTTATGTAATATATGGTTGAATGTTTTTGATATTCCGCGAATGTTTTTATTAACTCTAATATTTAGAGCTAGGTTAATGAGTAAATCCAACGTTAAAGTGAGGCACCGGTAACGGGGCTTACAAGTTGGTATTAGAGCAAAGTTCTAGAGATTTAAGCATCCTACATGCTTAGACTCGAACAGAGAATGGGAATAAAGAAAGAAAAGGAAAAAAAAAGATGCCAGTACGAGAATGCCATGTGTCACTCAAGCAAGCTATGTAAAGGTAAAGTATGTGATTAATTTCACATGTAAAGTAGAAAAATATATGAATGGTTGCGTAATTTCTAAATAAAGAATGTATGAATTCTAGCTTAATTGCTAGGGATAGGAGTATATGATGATATGAATTGTTTGATTTTCTAACTATTAGAAGTAGAACTAGCACAAGTGGACTCACAAAGGGAAGTGTATAGGACACGGAGAGTAACGTGATCAGCTAATCACAGCTGGCCACTGTTATTACCTGTTAGCCTTACTATCCTTGTACTAAATGGTTCCTTAAGTGATGACGTTTGTGTTTCCTTATAGAATACGTATGGCTAGAGCTAAGAAATATGCTGGAAGGGGAGGACGTGTGAGACGTCGTGGTAGACCACGCATTGTCCGAGAACCGTCAGGAGAGGCAGCCACTAACAATGAAGACGAAGGAAGTGCAGTTGGTCGAAATCTGAGTAACAACGAAAGGGTTCAACTAGATACCGCAATTCAAACTGCCATTGCCCAAGCGGTAGCGGCTGCTGTGAAAAAAATGAATCCCGAAGCGTTTGCTGAGAAGTCTGGGGAAAAGAGTAAGAAGGATGATGAGGAAGAGAAAGAGGAATCAAGTGTGGCTAAGTCGGTAAAAGTCGATAATAGGAAAAGAGGCCGAGGCGGATGCAACTTCATGTCCTTCAAGGGTTGTGATCCACCGAAGCTAACTGGCTTGGGAGATGCAATCGCTACTCTCCAATGGATAACCGCGATGGGCAAGATTATCTGAATTAGCGAGTGTCGTCCCGACCAAGCTGTGGGTTACGCTACTCAGTCAATCGGTGAAAAATCAATGTACCGGTGGGAGTCAGTTGAGCAGAGGAAGAGTCGAGAAGAGATCAAGGCTTTGAGATGGGATGATCTAAAGGAGTTAGTGATGAAGCGATTCTGTGCGGATGCTGAGGTTGAAAGGGTTGAAATGAAATTTCTGAGTCTGAAAGCGGTTAAGATGACACACTACGAATACACCACTGACTTCAACCGTATGTCAAGGTTGGTGCCAGACATGGTGAACACTGAGGCCAAGCGGATCAAGAGTTACCTTAGGGGATTGCCGCAGAATGTTCGCGTGTTGGTCAAGGCTGGTAGACCAAGTACTTTTGATTCTATTGTAGGGTTGGCAGAAATGGTCTATGATGACTTGTCAACAGAAAAGGTGCTAGTGGAAGAAAGGAAGGATAAGAAGTGGGTCTCTCCTGCTGAGCGACCCGGTACTCAGTTGTGGAACCCCAAGAATAAGTAGCCGAGAGTTTGGGAGAGGAGGTCGTGCAAGACCTACGGAAAGATGCATGGTGGTGAGTGCAAGTGGAGTCGGAGTTTTGATGTTTGTAGAAAATGTGGAAAGGCTCATGGTGGGGAATGCGGGATAGGGTCTAATGCATGTTACAAGTGTGGGAAGGTAGGGCATTATGCCAATGAGTGCGGTGTGAAGCCAGAATGTTACAAATGTGGCAAAACATGCCATATGGCAAGAGAGTGGACCGAAGGTGAAGCTGGAGGAAGTGGAAAGAAAGATGCTGATCAAGTGAGGCCAAGGACAAGAGCCTACATGCTGACCCAGGAACAAGCCAGACAGATTCCTGATGTTGTTACCGGTACGTTCTAAGTAAACGGTATTTCTGATTCAGTATTATTTGATTCGGGTGTGAATAGAAGTTTTGTAGCTACGACATTTAGTAAACTAGCTAAAATAAAATGTTGCCAAGTGTCTGAAACCTTTATAGTAGAAACCGCTAGTGATACTTCAGTTAAAATAACGAAAATGGTTAAGGACTGTAAGATAGAGTTAGAGGGGCATGAGTTCCCTGTTATGTTGTATGTTATGACCTTGGGAGGGTTCGATATAGTTATGGGAATGGATTGGTTGTCTGATTTCGAAGCTCAGATAGTGTGTAAGAGTAGGATAATAAAGCTAAACTCCTTGGATGGTAGTGCGGTGATGGTTTATGGTGATAAAGAAAGTTCAGGACTTAACGTCATTTCGATGATAAAAGCCGAAGGGTTATTGAGACGAGGGTGTGGTGTCTACCTGGCGTATGTTGTCAACGCTACGGCCGAGCCGAAAGAAATGAAAGATGTTCCTATCGTGTGCGACTACCCAGAAGTATTCCCTGAGGATCTTCCGGGGTTGCCACCGGAGCGTGAGATAAAATTCCAGATAGACTTAATACCAGGAGCCCAGCCCGTCGCGAAAGCGCCTTACCGTCTAGCGTCGTCCGAGATGAAAGAACTGATGTCCCAACTGCAAGAACTCCTCGAAAAAGGTTTGATAAGACCGAGTGTTTCTCCATGGGGCGCGCCAGTGTTGTTCATGAAGAAGAAGGATGGAAGTATGAGAATGTGCATAGACTATCGTGAGTTGAACAAGCTTACGGTAAAGAATTGATATCCGTTGCAAAGGATTGATGATCTGTTTGACCAATTGCAAGGTTCAGGTTGGTTCTCACGAATAGATCTCAGGTCAGGCTATCATCAATTGAAAGTGAAAGAGGCAGACATCCCTAAAACAGCATTTTGGACGCGGTATGGACACTACGAGTTCCTTGTAATGTCATTCGGTATAACAAATGTTCCTGTAGCATTTATGGATATGATGAATAGGGTATGTCAGGCGATGTTGGATAAGTCAGTTATCGTCTTCATCGATGATATATTGATTTATTCCAAAAGCGAGTCTGATCATGCCGAGCATCTGAGAGAAGTAATGGAGACTCTGAACAGAGATAAGTTGTACGCTAAGTTTTTGAAATGCGCGTTCTGATTGCGAGAAGTACAATTTCTAGGTCATGTGATTAATCCGGAAGGGATTTTAGTGGACCCAGCTAAGATTGAGGCGATAACAAATTGGAAGACCCTACGGAATCCGACTGATATACGAAGTTTCTTAGGGTTAGCTGGCTACTATAAGAGATTCATTGAAGGTTTCTCCAAGATAGCCGCACCGTTGACCGGTATGACCCGAAAGTCGATAGTGTTCAGTTGGGGTAAGTTTCAAGAAGACGCTTTTGAGGAATTAAAGAAAAGACTCACGCAAGCTCCAATCCTTGCTTTGCCCGATGGTGACGAGGATTTGGTTGTTTGTACCGATGCTTCGTATCGTGGGTTAGGTTGTGTGTTAATGCAACGAGGGAAGGTGATAGCTTACGCGTCTAGAAAGTTGAAATTCCACGAGAGTACTTATCCGATGCATGATTTAGAGCTAGCAGCAGTAGTAAATGATCTCAAGATATGGAGACATTACCTGTACGGTACTAAGTGTACCATCTATACAGATCATAAAAGTTTAAAGTACTTCTTTGAACAGAAAGAGCTGAACACGAGGCAGAGAAGATGGTTAGAATTGATAAAGGATTACGACTGCAACATTAAGTACTACCCTGGTAAAGCTAATGTGGTCTCCGACGCGCTAAGCCGCAAGAATGCAGAAGTCATTGCAATAGTGAAGTCATACCAGTTGATTATGAATTCAAGTCTTTTTGAAGAAATTATCAAAGTGCAGTCATAGGTGCTGGTAGATGAAGGGCTAGTGAAGAAAGAAAGGATGTTCGGTTAGAAAAACGAGTTGATGGAAAACACTCATGGTGTTAAGACTAGGTTTGACCGTATGTGGATCTCACGTCATGGAGATCTCAGAGGTCAAATCTTAGACGAAGCCCATAAGTCAAGGTATTCGATTCATCCAGGAACTACTAAGATGTATCAAGACTTGAAAAGAGACTACTGGTGGCCAGGAATGAAGAATGATGTGGTAGATTATGTCAGTAAGTGCTTAACTTGTTTACAAGTTAAAGCCGAACATCAGAAGCCTTATGGAAAGATACAACCCTTGGAGACACCTGAATTGAAATGGGAACACATCACCATGGATTTCATAACTATGCTGCCTCGTACAGCTAAGCATCATGATACCATCTGGGTGATTGTGGATCGTTTGACCAAGAGTGCTCACTTTCTACCTATACGAGAGGCTATCTCGTCAAAAACGTTAGCAAGCTTGTTCATAAAAGAGGTTGTATCTAAGCATGGAGTACCGTTATGGATCGTGTCTGATAGAGATACTCGGTTTACTTCGAGATTTTGGAAGAAGTTCCATGTAGCTATGGGAATGAGATTGAACATCAGTACGGCGTATCATCCTCAAACATATGGACAGTCTGAAAGGACGATCCAAACCCTTGAGGATATGCTACGTGCTTGTGTTTTAGATTTTGGAGGAAGTTGGGATGATCATCTGCATCTGGCAGAGTTCTCTTATAACAACAGCTACCATTCAAGTATTGGTATGCCACCGTTCGAGATGTTGTATGGAAGACGTTGTAGAACCCCGGAATGTTGGGGAGAGATTAGTCAGAAAGAGATGGGAAGTTTAGAAGTTGTGCAAGAGACTTCTTCAATGTTCGATCAGATCGAAGCAAGAATGAAAGCTACTCAAGACCGACAGAATTCGTATGCTGATAAGTGGCGACG
The DNA here is from genome assembly GCF_021521415.1 of Bidens hawaiensis. Classification (NCBI taxonomy): domain Eukaryota; kingdom Viridiplantae; phylum Streptophyta; class Magnoliopsida; order Asterales; family Asteraceae; genus Bidens; species Bidens hawaiensis. The sequence continues at coordinate 110,102 of NW_027504868.1, forward strand.
ACCAATCTTATGCTCAAAGTCTCACCTTGGAAAAGAATTATTCATTTTAGGAAGAGAGGAAAACTGAGTCCGAGGTACATTGGGTCGTTAGAGATTTTAGATTGAGTAGGTGAAGTGGCTTACAAGTTAGATTTACCAGAAGAGTTGCAAGGAATTCGTTCTACATTTCATGTCTCTCATATGAGAAAGTGTCTAGTCGATGACACATCTCATGTGCCATTACTGGATACTGAGGTTGATGAACAGTTGAACTAAATTGAGCAACCAATCGAGATAGTTGACCGCAAGGAAAAGCAACTCCGACACAAGGTTATACCCCTAGTGAAAGTGATATGAGAACATCTCAAAGGATCGGATGCCACCTGGGAAGTTGAAGAAGAGATGCGTAAGTTGTATCCAAATTTGTTTATGTAACAATTAGGTTTCGGGGACGAAACCTCTTTAAGGGGGGGGGAAGACTTGTAACATCCCATTTTTCGAGTTTCGGTTAATAAAATGAAATAAGAGTTATTATGAGTCGGGCTAGTTTTCAGTTAAATGGATATGTGTTGTGGACTTGGGTTATGAGGGAAAGAAGGAAAGACCATGGGCTTAAGCCCATGATCCATAATTATGTAAACCTTAAATCACCCATTTAATTCATTTCACACATATTCCATACACCACCAAAACACACACTTGAGCTCTCTCTCTAATTTCTCTCCTTTCTCTAGCCGAATCAAGATAGAAAATTGATCCCGATCCAAGGTAATGATAGTATGATGTTGTTTGAGCTTAAAGCCGTTAGATATGGTCACGAAACGACGAGCGACACCATTAAACCGTTTAAGTCACGAGATCCAGATGGAATCGAGTATAAATCGAGCCTAAGATGAGCTTAGGGATCACCCTAGCTTAGATTTGGATCGAGCTGGGCGAAAAACGGTGAAAAACGAGTCAAACCTCATTTTTCCGGCGAAACCGCGTTTTTCTGGCAACAGCGCCGGAAAGGTGGCGTTGGAAAGTATGTACGAGGTAAGGGAATGTCAGAGAATGTTTCCGACATTCCTAACCTAACCCTAATTCGTTAACGGGAAGTTAACGAACTAAGGGTGATTCGCCAAGTAATTCGTTAAAGGATGCATAACGAACTAGCTTCAGTTCGTATTCAATTCGTTCAGGGGAAAAGATAACGAATTACCCCTGATTCGTTATAGTCATTCGTTAAAAGATATAACAAATTAAAAGATCCAATTCGCTACATGGACTGGTTCGCTAAATGGACTGATTCGTCAAGGGTCCAGTTCGTTATAAGGTCAAAATCGTTATAAGGACCAGTTCGTTAGAGGGTCCAATTCGTTACAAGGACCCGTTCCTTATGATTACCCAATTCGTTAAGAGCAGTGTAACAAACTAGAAGTTTAACAAAATGACATAATGGTACTTGGACTTAGAAAAAGAATGATTTAATTACAAAGAAGCCCTTGAACTTTTAAGTTAGCAAATTAATTAATGATTCAAAATTCTAATGGAAAATGTGATAAGATAGTTAATGGAAATATATTTTTTCCAAGCTAACCTGGCAGCTCGACCCTAGCCAGGGGCTCTGCTCCTTGGACCTTGCTAGGGGATGTCGCCCCTATAACTCCGCTGCCAGGGGCGCTGCCCCCAGACCCCCATCCGTTGAGGGATATATTTAGACTAGAAACGCGATATGGGTAGTGATAGTTAATTGATACGTGTAATTGTTATATAGTTAGTCGTGCACAGCTAAAGAAGGGAATAACTATTAACGGTGAACGTAACCGCGTTCAGGGGAGTTTCTAGCCCCACTTCCTTGTTATGTTTTCGGGGCTGCGTGCATACTCAATGTGATAGTTAATACACTTACCTTAAGTGGTAAGTGTATGCGTCGTATTAGTTATGTATGATGATTGCTTGACGGTGCATTAACGATCTTTGGATATTGCATGGACCTTCAGGTGGTGGCTAAAGATATGAATGATATATATAATGTATGAATGATGTATGTATGAAGTATGTATGATTCATGAACGATGTATGTATGGTATGTTAATAGTACGTGAACGATCTTCGGATATTTCACGTGTTATTAAGGTAAGTATGTAAGGGACAGGTATGTTACAGTATTACGATACAAAGGGACCAGACCCTAATAATATCTGTGAGGATAGGGACCAGACCCTACTTTTAAATTATTTCACAAACACAAACTTCCTGTTCACGAGTATACATAATTACCTTCATGAGCATGCTAGACCATTGTCATGCTCATGAGTAAGAAGTGTGCTCAAGAGTAAAAAGATATGCAGTGATTTGTCATGAAGGTTTTCTTCACGAGCATACTCGTGAGCAAAGGTGTGCTCGAGACACAAACTTGAATTTCCTCTTCACAAGCATAACTGTTCATGAAAGAATAAAGTATGCTCGAAAAAGAGTATGCTCAATTAAGGACAAGATGTTCTAGAGACCAAAAAGATAGTTTTCTTAAGAAGACCAAGGATATGCTCTGGGTTTCACAAATCATGTGCTCGAAACTAGAACTTGATGTGCTCGAGATTAGATGTGCTCGAGCAAAACAAAAATGTGTCTGGGCTAAACACATCATGTGCTCTAAGCAACACTTAATCATTATAAATACTCGAGTTCAATCCTTTATGTTCACGGTGAAAGTTGTATGGTCGAGACATCAAAACTTCTTTTCTGCATCATCAGTCACTGATTTGCCCCTGCAGAACTTGCTTGAATATTCACTTTGCATCTGCTGCAACAAACTATGATGATATTGCCTCTAGTACATGTGCATTCCTGACTTGTACCTTCTCCATCTAAGTTTGTACCAATGGCAATGTTTGTCCAACAAATCATGTACAGTTTAAGAAACACACTTATCATAAACAATATTGAGCACCCAAAACCCTGAATCTTTCTGATCGAAAAACTAGTTTCATCAATTGAGATCAATCGTTGTAGCAATATCCAAGTTATCTAAAAAACCAAATCTATCTTCAATATATATATCAACAACCGTTACATATCTAAAAATCATCACATGTGTCGGGATGAGCAAATATGCTAAGTGAAGATTGGAATCTTCCCAACTCCTGAAAATGGCTAAGTATGAATACCGAGCACACTTGTACCTCCCAGCAAGGTTTTACTTATCCTAGCAAGGTATTTTGCTCTCCGAGAAAGGTTATCTTCTAGAAATCCTCTTAAATGTTAATCTGAGTAGGGTTCACTTTCTCTAGCAAGTTTTTTCTTCATGTCAAGCAAGGTTTGTTTCCTAGCAAACTCTTGACAAAACCAAGCTAATACCAAGTAATTTGGAAGTTCTAGCAAGTTTATGATTAATAAACAGTGGTCCCAGCAAGCTTGTAGAAAGTTGATCCAGAAATATTCTAAGGAGTTTCTCTAACAAGGTACAACTCCGAGCAAGCTACAGTGCTCCTAGAACAGTCTACAGTGCTCCCAGCACACTTGGAGTTTGTTCAATAAGTTATTCACTAACAAAGAGTTGAAGGGATTCTGAAGAACAAGTTTGCTCGTAGTATCATATCGAGCAAAAGTTTCTATGGTCAAGAGGATTGAAGTCTACTAGGAGAATATTTTCTAAGGAAAATATTCTAAGTAAAGTCTACCCCGAAAACTATTCACCAGCACATTTAAAGGTTACCAGGTCTGCTCGAAGATGACAAAAGTTGCAAAGCTTACTCAAAGACCTGTTTTACACTTAGAATCTTTTTGTAATATGTTTCTGATTATGTATTAATGATTAGGGTTTCTAGAAAGAATAACAGCTGTCAGGGAACGCCTATAAAAGGAATAATTTAGGGTGTGACGGTGACAACACACGACACCTGAACATTCATTGAAAACGATTTTACGGCTGACATATTCGTACGGATATTGTGCCTATAATCAATTCATTCCTTTCTTTGAGCCCTAAATGATTTCTTTTTTGTAATTGATCCTTTCTATAAATCTTTTGAGCTTAAGAGTGTGTCTGTCTTTATTGTGTCATTTACGCAACAATTAGTGTGTTATTGATTCCCCCTTTAATACACTATTATTCTTTTCCAATCTAGCCCAACGTTAACCTTCCTGTCAACACTTTTAGTGTGGGTTGCGACATCTATGGATTGAGTGAGTATACAGGACCGAAAAGTGGTATCAGAGCTTGCTTGGCTAACTAGGTGAAGAATAGTTGTTGAATATGATTGATTTGAGGATGAAGGGTGATGTCAGCTATGCACTGTTCCATTGAAGAGCGACGTCAGCAATTATGCTCTTCTTTACTCAGATCTAGTCTGTTTTACGGTTTAAAAGTTTCTTTTCCTTTAAATCTTCTTTACATTCACTCTTATCTTGCTTTAATCAGTCCAGATTCATCAGATCTGAGTATTTCATCTCAGATCTGATATATTTTTGAAAGTTTATTTTAGTTTTAGTTAAAATCCTTTTTCAAGTCTCTGTTTCTATTTTGAAAAGTATTTTTCAAAAATACCAAAAAAAAATATGTCTAATACAAGGAGTAGGAAGTCTCAACTAACAAAATTCCAAGGTTGTATGGACAGGAGAATTTTAGTAAGCGGAAAGTGTTATATGAGGTTGCGGTATGCTATAACGATGTAGAAATGTGCACCTCCATAAAAAGGGGACCACATGTGCCTAATGGGACTAAAAGAAATCAAACTGTTTAATTCAGATTGAAGAATGTCGATGACCGAGCATTGGCTATGTTGAAACTGGGATTGTCATGGGAGATCCTCACAAAGGTTGCTCATCATCAGACTGCGAAGGCTATGTATGATGCAATTCTTGAAATGTTTGAAGGGAACACCGAATTGAAGAACATAAAGAAGGAAAGGGTGAAGCAACATCTTGATAGATTCAAATACAAGGATGGTGAGAGGTTGAAGTCGGTGCTTGAAAGGTTCTTAGTAATTGTGAATGAAATTAGAACAACAAACTATGTGGAGACTGATGCTGATTTGAATACAAAATTGTTATCTTCTTTATCCAAAGAAGAGTACACTGGCAGCAAGTTTATCTGGCAGAAATCAAATTATGATTCACTCATATTGGATGATGTGATTTGCTTCTTACAAGCTGATGAGATAGAGATGATAGAGAATGAGATGATTAGGGAAGATAAGCCCTATTTTCAAGTGACAAATGCACTTATTGCTCCAATGGGAAACATATTCGTTAAGAACCAACAACAAATCCCAATCATTGAAAAACCAGTTAAGCATAGTGTTGATACTCCAAGAAGCTTTATTGCTGGAAGCTCAAGTCATCAAAATGGACCTTCAAGGTTCAATGTTCAACTAATAGATGATCAAGATTCTGTATCTATGGCTAGTGGTAATGCACCATTTGGTGATAACAATGGTGGTCAAGGGAATGAATACCAGACATTGTTTTCTATGTTCATAGATTCATATAATGCATTTGTAGCCAAAAATATGATCCATACCAGCATTGTTCATGATGATCTTGAACAGATTGATGTGGATGATCTTGAAGATATGGATCTTAAATGGTAGACAACAATGTCGGCCTTGAGAAACAAAAGATTGTTCAACAGGACAGAAAGATCATTGGTGTCAGGACCAAATGAGAGGATAGGTTTTCACAAATCAAAAGCAATATGCTATAACTGTTAACAACCTGGACACTTTGCAAGAGAATGCAACCAACCAAGGGACTTCTAGAACAATCAGTTCAATCAGCCAAGAAACAATTACCCATTCTAGCAAGAGCAGCAAAGAAACTACAACAACAACATCAATAACAACAACAACTTCAACCAACAACAAAATCCTAATCAACAAGTTATCCATCAGAATCAAAACCAAAATTTCCAGAGAAATCAAAATCCACCAACTCATAACAACAACTAGATAAACAATAATGCAAATCAGCCAAGAAATCAAGGAAATGTTGCATTGACAGCTCAGCAAGAAGGTGAATTTGACTGGAGTGATCATGTAAGTAAGATGGAAAAGGCTAATGTGGCTTTCATGGCCAAGATAGAAAATGAAGCTTGATCTTATTCAAGCCAAGTTCATTCAAAATCTACACTTGAATTAGTTGAAACAATTGATGCATTGAATCTGAAGGTAGGAAAGTTAGAAAGTGAACGCTTCAAAAAACAAAGCATGATTAATGTGTATCAAGCAAGTGATTTAACTTATGAAGACAGAATCAAAAGCCTTGAAGAAGATTGTATGAAAAGTAACAGAATTCAGTCAAGGTATGTAACTGAATTTGAAGGATTGAAGAAAATGGTGGTTGAAGAGAAGGTGAAGAATACCACTCTACAAGTTGAAAATGAGTTTCTGAAGAATCTAGTATCTACTGGAAATATTTGTGGCATTCTGAACAAGATCAAAGAAGAAGATAAATACAAAGTTGTTCCTCTACCTTTGAACAACAACTACTCACTTAAGGTTTAGAAGGAGAAAAGGGAGACATATCTTAATCAGTTCAGAGATGTGTTCAAAGACAAAGAAGACTTCATTGAGCATTATGGCAAGGTTATAGTTGATGGAGAATGAGAGTTTGTGTTGAAGGAAGATGTGAAAGAAGATAAGTCAATTGGTGTGCAAGTTTCAGAAGATGACTTTGATGAAGATTGTTTGAACAAGGTTGACTTAAGTGACTCAAGTGATCCAATCTCAAATGAAGAAATCCAAGCTGTGGAAAGAAACATTAGGCAAAAGAAGCCTGAATCAATTGACAAACTCCCTTATTTGCCCAAGATGACTCCCAAAATGATAAGAAACCATGAAAGAATGAGAAGAGATCATGTGTCATTTGACATATGTGAAGGGTCAAAGGTGAGATACAATGCTCATAGACCACCAAAGAAGGAACTGCTCCAGAAGAAAAAGGTTAATGGAGTCAATAAGACTAAAGAAACTAGTGAAAATGTTCCATTCATTCCTGTGTACCCTGTTTTCTCCAATCAATAACTGTTTGACGTTGGGGAAGTTGAAACTGTTGAAGAATATGAGAGAAGGTAGCCAAGATACGGAGGGAACTTAGATGAAGAGCCAATGAACTTAGAGAAAATTACATTTGTGAAAAGCAAAGTTGAAAGGCAAGACATTAAAATGAAGAGTTTGTGCCATTTTCAATTTAATATGATGGTCTCAAGACTCAGAAACCATTGGAATTGAACCCCCAAATCCAAGTGACAGATTTAAGAAGGGGAAGTCAAGTGAAAGTTTAAAAGGAAAGGTTTGGTATAAGCATTATGATGAATATGGCCACCACACTGATTCCTGTCATGAAAGGTTTACTTCCAAACCAATCCATATCCCAAATAAAACAAAGTTTGGTCAAGACTTTGGATTCTACAAAAAGAAATAAGATGAATATTTGGGAAAGGGAAATGTATATGCAAAGGAAGCCGTCAACAAGGCTGAACCAAAGGTTGTTAACAGTGTGAAGGAGGATAGGAATGCTGACGAGAAGCCAAAGAAGAATGTGTATAATCAAGTAAAAAGGAACAATATTCTCATCAAATATGAAATAGTTGTGAAAAGGAACACACACAACCTTTGAAAATTGTTCCCAATAGAGATCAAATTCAGTTAAGTCTTATGATTCAAAAAAATCACCAACAAGTGGAAAAAAAGGAAAGAAGGTTGTTTTCTCAAGAAAGAAACCAAGAGAATTGAATGGTGATGAAAATTTTCTACTAAAACATGGATTTAAACCCCATGGGTTTCTTTGGAAACCAAGGAGTGAAGTTCAAGTGTCAAGGGGAACAGATCTGAGAGATTTCTCAAGTAAAAAGTATTATGATGTTCAAGAATGCAAAAGCATAACTCCATATGTGAAAAGCCCAATGAGCAGTGGTTATGAAACAGATGAATCTGAATATTGTGAAGTTGTGCATGAATATCCTAAGCCTATTATTCTCAAATCCAATGCAACAAGTGTCATTGACATTGATGATTTGCAAGTTGATTCAGCTTGCATTTCATTTCCCAACTAATCAATTTCTTTGGTTTGTGCAGGAATAGCCACACCACTTAATGAAGTATGGTACATAAGTGGGTGTTCCAGGCACATGACTTGTGACAAAAGGTCAATTATTAATTATAAAGAGAATTTTGAGGGTCCAGTTGCATTTAGTAGCGATAAGAATAGTGGAAGGATAGTGGGCAAAGGAATCTTGACTAATGGAAAAGTTACATTTGATAACGTTTTTCATGTTTAAGGATTATAGTATAACCTTTTGAGCATCTCACAAACGTGTGATAAAGATTATAAAGTTGGGTTTAATGACTCTCATTGCTTTATTCTCAAACCTGACTTTGTATTTCCTCTAGACATGATCATGATGATGGCTCCAAGAAATGGTAATTTGGATGAATTAAATATGAAAGACGATGTTTCAAGAGGAGGTACTTGTTTCGTGTCAAATGCCACTGAAAATGAGACTAAATTGTTGCACAGAAAGCTTTGTCATGTAAACTTAAAGAACATGAACAAACTTGTGAAAGGCGAGCATGTAATTGGTTTACCTACAAGGGAGTTCAAGCTTGATAACAAATGCATCTCATGTCAAAAAGGAAAGCAGCACAAGTCATCATACAAAACAAAACTTATAAATTCAATTGAAAGTGTACTGGAAATGCTTCATATGGATCTTTTTGGTCATGTGAGTGTTCCTAGTGTAGGGAAGAAGAGGTATTGCTTGGTGATTATTGATGAGATATACATGGGTTTATTTCCTGAACTCCAAAGATGAAGCTTCTGAACTGATTAAAAGCTGTGTGACAAGGCTTGAGAATCAGTTGGATGCAAGGGTAAAAGTGATGAGAAGTGACAATGAAACTGAGTTCAAGAATGGGGTAATGGATGAGTTTTGCAATGCAAAAGGAATTCTACAACAATTCAGTGCTCCTAGAACTGCTAAACAAAATGGGATTGCAGAAAGAAGGAATTGAACACTCATTGAAGCTGCATGAACCATGCTAGCAGATGCTTTCTTGCCTATTACTTTTTGGGCAGAAGCTATTAACATTTCTTGGTATGTTCAGAACATGGTTCTTCTCAAGAAAAGTCATAACAAGACCTCATAAGAGATGTTGTTCAAAAGGAAGCCCTACATCAAGTTTCTCAAGCCATTTGGATGCAAATGTTCACTCTTGAACACCAAGGACTACCTTAACAAGTTTCAATCAAAGTCCTTGGATTGCTTCTTTGTTGGTTACTCAACACACTCAAAATCCTATAGCGTCTATGTTAAAGACCATTTGAGTGTTGTTGAATCCTCTGATGTGATTTTCAATGAAAATCAGTTTAATAATGTAGATGGAGCTTCATGGCTGTTTGACCTTGAAAAGTTAATCAAATCCTTCAAGATTTATCCTGAAGATTTTGATGAAACTTATTACAAGAGAAGTGTTCAAGAAGAAAATTCAGTGAAAAAAATGGACTTGGACAAGTTGTGGTCAAAGGTTGCTGGAAAAAGGAATGAATGAGGACCAAGGAAATGATCAAGGACAAGATCAAGAGCATGCTGATCAAGAGCATGCTAATCAAGACCATTTCTTGAATGAGGAGGATCCAAGCAATCAAAACAGTCAATATGATGCTGCAAGAGAGGCAAGATTTGAAGATTTGTTTCAAAGCCTAAATCTTGGAAACAATGATGCATCCACTTCAAATCAAAATGATGAAGAAGCACCTGAATTTCATTATGCAACAAATGATTTGGTGACTGATGAACCTGATCTCAATGACACAAATCTGGATTCTAAGTTGTCAACTGATGTGATAGTACAATCCTCTTATGTTGAGGAAAATCATCCTCCTGAAAACATCATTGGTAATATTAATGAAAGGGTTACAAGAAGTCAACCTGAATCTACAAACATTTGTTTGTACTCCTGCTTCTTATCCCAAATTGAACCCAAGAACGTTGTACAAGCATTGAAAGACAATTTTTGGGTAGAAGCAATGCAAGAGGAGTTGGCTCAATTCAGGGATTTGCGAGTGTGGGAACTTGTAGATAAGCCAAGAAACTGATATGAAATTGGAACAAAATGGGTTTTCAGAAACAAGAGGGATGAGAGAGGAATTGTGATCACGAATAAAGCAAGACTTGTGGCTTTGGGATGCTTACAAGAAGAAGGGATTGACTATGAGGAGTCTTTGCTTCAGTAGCAAGACTTGAAGCAATAAGAATTTTCTTTTCTTATGCTGCCTCAAAGAACATAAGAGTATTCCAGTAGGATGTCAAGTCTGCATTTCGAAATATAAAAAATGAAGAGGAGATGTATGTGACTCAGCCACCAGTATTTGAGGACCCTGATTATCCTAACAGAATGTATAAGTTGAATAAAGCTTTTTATGGACTACATCAAGCTCCAAGAGCTTGGTATGATGAGTTATCAAACCACCTGCTTGCTAATGGATTCCGAAGGGGAGCCATTGACAAGACCCTCTTTTACAAGACGAGAGGAAGAGATTTGTTCCTACTTCAAGTCTATGTTTTTGATATAATTTTTGGTTCCACAAATGAACAAATCTGTCGGGAATTTGAAGAAGTGATGAAATCCAAGTACTCAATGAGCTCAATGGGAGAAATGAGTTTCTTTCTAGGATTGCAAGTTCAACAGAAAGCTGATTGGATTTTCTTATGTCAGGCAAAGTATGTACAGGACATATTGAACAAGTTCAAGTGTCAAGATCTTAAAACTGCTTAAACTCCAATGGACACACATGAGAAAGTGATAGCAGATGAAAAGGGGGAGCCTGTTGATGAACATGAGTATAGAGCCAAAATTGGATCCTTGATGTACTTAACTGCTTCCTTACTAGATATTATGTTTGATGTATGTGTATGTGCAAGATTCCAATCATCTCCAAAGGTCTCTCATATGACTGCTATCAAGAGGATCATCAAATACATGAAAGGAAAACCAGATTTGGTGATATGGTATCCAAAGAACCATTTCTTTGATCTAATTGCTTATACTAACAGTGATTATGATGGATGAAACATGAGCAGAAAGTCAACTTCTGGTGCATATCAATTTTTGGGAGACAGGCTAGTGTCTTGGCAGCGCAAGAAACAAACCACAGTGTCCATCTCAACTGCTAAAGCTGAGTACATTGCTGCATCTTCCTACTGTGCACAAGTTCTATGGATTCAGAATAAAAATGCTGGATTATGGTCTGAATTTCTTGAACACTCCCATTTTTATTGATAATACTGCTGCATTTTTCATTGTTAAGAATTCAGTTCAACAGTCTAAGACCAAGCACATTGAAATCAGACATCATTTTATAAGGGATTGCAGTGAGAAAGGTCTCATTGAAATTAAAAGGGTTGATACAAGTGACAACTTGGCTGAACTATTCCCCAAGGCACTTAATAAGACCAGATTCCACTTTCTCCTGAAAGCTTTAGGAATGATCAACTCAAATGAGGTCTGATTAATGATGTGTGCTCATCTTTGCCAACTGACTATCTTTTTGGTCTTGAGTGATCTTGTTTGTTTGATGTGTGAAATTGTGATGACTGTTTGCTGATGTGGGCTTTAAATGACTATGTGTGTGACTTAGGTATCTTTGATGCTTAGGTTAATGATCAGTGACTGTGTGTGATGTTAGGATGAGTACTTGAATTGTTCTATTTGCAAGTGTGCTTATTTGATATCTTGATTATGTGAATTATCTGATATGATGTTGTTGTTAGGATTTGTTAGACTATACATTATGTAGAGTCTGCTTGTTTTGATGATGTGATTCATATTGTGATTTGAATATGTTACAACTATTGGTGTCAAAATGTGTCTTTATGTCAAAATTGAATGCTCAAATGAACATCTTTTAAAAGAAGATTTTACATGAAACATTTTTTGACAAAACAGAGCAAGTAGACATGGTTCTGGAGATATGATAAGATTATTCTGTTCAAGCTTTAGAGAAGCTAAAAAGCTTTCAATGAAAATTGATCCAACCTTTTGGGAAATGATAGTACATTGGTTACTTATGCTAATCATATGGATTTAATAGGCTAAAATGACTATCAGTTCAATAGTTGATAAGTATTGTCACTTTGTATGATGTGTAAAAACTGAGGTGATAGAAACATAATGAATATGCTAAACTTAATGTGGAGGTTCATTGTTGTCTATGCATGTTCCAATATACATATTTCCGCATGATAGACAGAAAAGTGAATATCCAGTCATACACGAGCCTGTTGCTATTTGGTCACACGAGAATGAATTATTTTATGCAAATGACAAAGAACAATTGTGAGCAAAATGTCTATTTTTAATCAACCAATGTTGATCAATGTTCACAAGTTTTAAAGAATGAAATTCCAAACATGAGGGCTAATAATAGAACTACAGAGATGGGGCATAAAACCACTCATGCATACATTCATACATACACAAGAAATATCAGTCACCCAGGGAGAGCTCATCTTAGGGAGGAGACTCTCTCATAGAGATAAAACCCTAGATCACAAACAATACATAATACACTTAATCATACTAGACAAATGAATAAAAACATTTATTTATACTAGTCTAGCATGACTTGGTCTTCAAGCCATTCACCCTTGGTTGGGACCAAACAATATATTTTTCACCCACATATTAATTCGATGCGTCGGGCTAAAATATAATACCCAAACAATCTCCCCCTTAGACCGATGCCATCGAATTTTCTTCCATGATTACTTCATAATCCGTTGTCTTTCACTTAAATTCCCCCCTTGCACATGTTATTAAGGTAAGTATGTAAGGGACAGGTATGTTACAGTAGTACGATACAAAGGGACCAGACCCTAATAATATCTGTGAGGATAGGGACCAGACCCTTATAATATATGTGATGGTAGGGACCAAACCCTAATAATATCTGTGATACTGGGGACCAGACCCTTATAATATCTGTGAGGTTATAGGGCGGAAGGCTCTTTTAGTATGGACAGTTATGCAAGTAAAGTAAAGTATGAATAATGTATTCACCTTCGGGCTCCTGTGCAAGTATGAGGACAGATTGTATGTCGTACGATTAACTAGAACTCACTCAGCATGGCTGACTTTTAGTATGCATGCAGGTGAGTAGAATGAGGCAGCTTGCATGAGGGGAAGCACATGGCATGAACTTGAAGAAGCTGGCATCTCAAGGAAATGTTATGTTTTTTAAAAGACAGTGTTTTATGTTTAAAATATTTGAATGTTCTTAAAGACAAGAAATGATGGTTATGTAATATATGGTTGAATGTTTTTGATATTCCGCGAATGTTTTTATTAACTCTGATATTTAGAGCTATGTTAATGAGTAAATCCAACGTTAAAGTGAGGCACCGGTAACGGGGCCTTACATGCTTCCTAAAAAGATTTGTAAAGCCATGGTCACTGAGTTTATGCAAGCTGGTGAAAGTTGTAATTTTGTTACTTAATAAATCTCGAATTCGACAATCAAAATGAAACTTCGTACTATAAAGTTATTAAGAGATTTATCACCTCATCTTGAAAACACGTAAATAATCTTTTAATAATTCTCTTTGAAAACAAATCATCAGAATAGAATTTTGTTGTCATGACAATCTTAGATTTTATTTTATTTTTTCAAAGATGATTTATAAGATTTGGACATAATATGTAAGTCGTTAATCTTGAAAGAGTTTATAATCTATAAGTGATTATTTGACCACATGAGGTTGTTATGAAGATACTAGTTGTATATATATATATATAAGGGATTACTCCATAGAATAGTAACCAACTTTGAAAGTTGTTCCAATCAGTTCACTGATAAAAACTTTTGTTCCAATCAGGTCCCTAAACTTTCATTTTTGTTCCAATCCTAGATATTTTACCTGAATAGCAGGTAATCTAGGCTTTTCTTAATTTTTCAATGTTTTTACTTTTCATAATAACTTTTAAAGGTTGCGAAAATTAGTAAAAAACGCGAAATATAATTTTAAAATTCCGAAAATTTGCAAAAAAAATTCAAAAAACTACAATAAATTGCAAAAAATTGAAAAAAAAAATTGCAAAAATGTTCAAAAACATTTGGTCGAAATGGGTTAGGGTCGAAACAGTCACTTCAAAAAATGGTTGTTTTGGTTCGGGTCGGAACGGGTTAGGGTCGAAACGGTCACTTCAAAAAATGGTTGTTTTGGTTCGGGTCGGAACGGGTTAGGGTCAACAGGTTCGGGTTAGAACGGGTCAAGGTCAAAATGGGTTTCGGGTCAGTTTTTTTTTACCAACGAATCAGCGTGTTTTCAACACGTTACAGCTCGCTTTAACAGCAAAAGCTTGTTTAAGTGATTTTTTCCAGTTCGTTTCAGCACTTAACAGCTCGTTTAAGCGATTTTTAAGTTAGTTTCAGCACCTAACAGCTCGTTTAAGCAATTTTTCAGGTCGTTTCAGCACCTAACAGCTCGTTTAAGCGATTTTTTCAGTTCGTTTCAGCACCTAACAGCTCGTTTAAGCAAATTTTCAGTTCGTTTCAGCATCTACTAGCTCGTTTAAGAGATTTTTCAGTTCGTTTCAACACTTAACAGCTTGTTTCAGCACGTTTTGACCAAAATGGGTTGTTTTGGTTCGGGTCGTAACGGGTTAGGGTCAACAGGTTCGGGTCAAAACACGTCCGGGGCGGAATGGGTCCAGGTTGGAAAGGTTATAAAACGGGTTTCGGGTCGGTTCAACGAGCTGTTAGGTGCTGAAACGAACTGAAAATCACTTAAATGAGCTGTTAGGTGCTGAAATGAACTGAAAATTCGCTTAAACGAGCTGTTAGGTGCTGAAACGAACTAAAAAATCGCTTAAACGAGCTGTTCGGTGCTGAAACGAACTGAAAAATCGCTTAAACGAGCTATTAGGTGCTGAAACGAACTGAAAAATTGCTTAAACGAGCTGTTACGTGCTGAAACAAACTGAAAAATTGCATAAACGAGCTGTTAGGTGCTGAAACAAACTGAAAACTGAAAAATCGCATAAACGAGCTGTTAGGTGCTGAAACGAATGCTAAAACGAATTGAAAAATCGCTTAAACGAGCTGTTAAGTGCAGAAACGAACTAAAGAATCTCTTAACGAGCTTTCGCTGTTAAAACGAGCTGTAACGTGCTGAATACGCACTAATTCGTTGGTCCAAAAAAAACTTACCTGAAACCCGTTTTGACCCGTTCCGACCTTGACCCGTTCCGTCCTTAACCCGTTCTAGCCCGAACCTGTTTACCCTAATCCGTTCCGACCCGAAGCAAAACAACCTCTTTTTAGGTGACCCGTTTCGACCCTAACCTGTTCAACCCTAACCTGTTCCGAACCATGACCTGTTTTGACCCAACCCAACTCATTTGCCACCTTAACAATATAACTAAAAGGATTGTAATTTATAGTAATTTTCCAAAACAAAAAAAAAATTGAACATTTTTGCATTTTTTTTTCAATTTTTGCAATTTATTGCAATTTTCCGAACTTTTTTTTTCAAATTTTCGGAATTTTAAAATTATATTTCGCATTTTTATTAATTTTCGCAACCTTTTAAAAGTTATTATGCAAAGTAAAAACATTAAAAATTAAAAAAAAAACCTAGATTACCTGCTATCCAGGTAAAATATCTTGGATTGAAACAAAAATGAAAGTTTAGTGACCAGATTGGAACAAAAGTTTTTATCAGTGACCTGATTGGAACAACTTTCAAAGTTGGTTACTATTTTATGGGGTAATCCCATAAAATCAAGGAAAAATGAAACTCGCGCGCTTAGGAAGGGGCTTTAGGCTTCGAATGGTGAATGGTTTAGAAATTTGGTGAAGGGTGAGTGTGTTTTGGTTGTCTTGCGTAGTTGGGTTTTCTTGAGTTGGATTGATGAGGTTTGTTGAGTTAGGTCGTTTGAGTGGGTTAGGCTTAGATGATTTGTGTGATTAATGGTTGGGCTATTTAGGTGAAGTTTTGCTTATTTGAGCTCAGGTTAAGTTGATGGGTTGGATAATTTGATCTTGACTAGTTTGGGTTGAGATTCGGTTTATACATGTATTTTGTAAGGAGTGTTCGGGGTTGCTACTTTTGATATCAAACCCTATGGTTGGATGAGAATGGTGTGGCGACAGGTTTGTGATTTGACATAGCATGGATCGAAAGATTGAGTCATAGTTGGGTAAGCTTTGGTTTGTTTATGTCCAAGGCATTTGGTGAATGTGTTTGTCGTGTCTTTTAAGCATTTGGATGGTAAGTTTGATAGGTTTTCGTGGCGTAAAAGTGTCGATATTTAAGGCTTTTTGTTGGGTTAATGTTGTACATCTTGGATTTTGCATTGGGCTTGAGTTGGTGAGGGTATACTTTTGGATGTTTAGGTTTCGTTCATACTGAGGAAAGACTTGTGTACGTGGGAAAGCTTTTGTAGTGGAAGGATGGTTTGATTTGAGGCGGTAGTTTAAGAGGGAATACGAGTGTTTGGAAACTTGGGGTTGCGTCTCGGGAAATTTTTTACCAATAATAAGTATTAATTTGGAAATATCATAATTTATAAATAGTGTTTGAAACCTTCATATATCTTTTGATAATTAGAATTATAAGTTATTATGTGTAAAATAAAATATTGAGATTCAAGCTTGTGAATCACAACAATTTTTTTTATTGCTAAAAATTTCCACTAAAATGAGAGTCGTTACGATACGTCGGGTCGGCTCAAGTTGTAAAATAATTTATGAGAAAATTTTGAAATAAACCAATTTGCGTAACGTAAATCGTTCTCGAAATTAAAGTCTCGCCCTGAACCAGTGATAATGTAACCAACCAAATAAAACGCCTGTTCGGGAAGACCATCTAATGCCATTTTTTTAATATTCTTGAATAGCATGGCTGGGGGCTAAGATAACTCAAACGGAGAGCCGTGTTATGGGTGACCTTATTGCACGGTTCAGAGAGCACTTGTGTATTTGATGCAAGTGAACGTGTACGAAAAAGCTGTCGTAAAGTTTCGTTGTTCGTTCCGTCGTTAACCCTATCTATGTTTCTACGATGGCCCAAGAACACGCTCATTCTTCAGCCGTAGAGAGACTTTTGAATTGCTAGGTACCATTACGAGCTCAATATATACGAGTGTTATTCCGTGAAATAACTCGAATTTCAAATCATTCACTTGCTTTAACTACTCATGCTATGGATGTGGGAGCATCAACTCCGTTCTTGTGGGCTTTTGAGGAGCGGGAAAAATTGTTGGAATTCTATGAAAGAGTCTCGGGAGCCAGGATGCATGCCAGTTTCATACGACCAGGTGGAGTGGCACAAGATCTGCCTCTTGGCTTATGTCGAGATATTGATTCCTCCACACAACAATTTGCTTCTCGTATCGACGAATTAGAAGAGATGTCAACCGGCATAAAATCAAGTTGTGAGGAAATATCATGAGAAACTATAATCATAAGGTTTGCTAAATTTGAAGTTTATTGTAAAATAAAAGTAGATTGTCAAGAGGAAGCAAAATAAATTTTTATAAAGATTAAAATAAAAATTTGCTTATGAGGAAATTTAAAATAAGTAAATTGAATGTCAAAATTGTTATGAGGTATCAACATTGAATGATGAGTGTCGTTTTGGGAATATAAAGTTGCGAAATGAAAATTTTTACCAAGTTCGTTATTTAATATCGTATAACGAAGAAATATCATGGTAAGTTAAAATGATCGTCATTGTAAATCGAGAAATCACAAGTAAACGATTTTTGTCTTTAAAATAGAATTTCTATGAAGTTTTGCATGAGGATGTCAAGAAAATTACAAGCTATAAGTTTGTGAATTTCTTGAAAAATCATGGCAAAACTATCATAAGAATTTTAAAACATGGAAAATCGTTTGATGTAAAAAAAATTTTAATTTGTGAAAATTTATAATGAACCAAAGATTGCATGATGAAAGTTGTTATGAAAATAAATTCGGGTAACGAAAATTCTACCATGTTCTATATAATACGGTGTAAATTAAAATATCGTGAGAATTTAAATAATCAATATTGTAAAATGATAGTTCCAAAATGAACGAGATCGTTATAAATATTGAAAAATTGTTTAAATCTTTGAAATTTGTAAATAATGTCTTAAGATTTAAAGGCGGAAAAATCGTGCATGAGCCACCATAACTTGATATTCCTACAGTAAAACCTTTTTACAAAAAAAAAATAGCTTGTAGGAGTCTAAACAGGTGCACGTACCACCGCGTCTTTTTCATGTTTTCGACTCAAATAACGATTGTAACAAATATAATAAATCGGAATACAACGTCATGTCAAAACACTAGTCCACGAACCACCGTGGTTCTATTGTTTTAACACCGAAAATTAGGATGGCGACCGGAACGTTCGCATTCGACAACTTAAAGTGGTCATCTCATATGAGACAATCTTTAAGGAGATTTGAAACAATGGGATCCAAGTTAAGCTCGTGATCCATAAAACACAATATAAACTAATGTTTTGCGGTAAGATAATGATACCTTAGATTGTTATGAAAATTAATCTATGTGTATGTATAAAGTTAAACAGAAGATAGGTAAGGATACCATAGGATTTTTCAAGTGTTTGTGTATGTTTACGATTTGATGAAATAAATAAGTATGTATAAACAAGTGTATTGAACAATCAATTAGGGTAAACACGTATAAGCAACATGTATAAGGACCCTAAAGCAAAAACTATACTAGGTCATTACGTCTAACCACCTATCTTATAGTCTTGTGGCTCTGATACCAATCTGTCACACCCCGACCAAAGGCGGCGAAACATGCCGGGATGCAACGGATTTAGCCAGACAACGGAACATGCATGGCTATGGATTTATATACCAGACAACTAATACGTCATCGCTAGCGTCCTAATACAATCCCGCTATGAAGCGCGGGCTCTTCAACTATACAACCAGTGTCATTTAGCCATGCATGTCATACACATTTATCTTAATTATATTTAATGAGGGATATATCCAATCTTTACAATGTTGATGCATAAACAATAATTAATGAAACTCACACTCCATCAACACACCAGTTAACACCTATTGATGCATCCATTCAGTGACAATTTTATTTTCACCAACACCCCTATATGGTCCCAATCCTCATAATAAAAACTAGTTTTCACATTAATCGCCTCATTTCAGGTTACGTGCCATATTATTGCTCTTTGTTGTCAACATTTCATCTATAATTCTTCTTACAACGTTTTACTCATTGGTAATTTTAATCTTGGTAATACATACAATACTCTCAAGATGTCAGAAACTAACATCGCCTATGCTGCATTTCAAGAAGAAAACAGATACATCACAAAAATGCAATATGCTCTTTGATTATGACTTACTTCTATATATCACGTTACTAAAAAAACATCACAACGTTTCTGGAAATGGATGTGGCATGTTTGGGAACTGGGAACAGAAGAAACCAAGCCCTAAGAAAATGGTAACTACAAACGTTCATCTTAAGTATGTAGACGTGCCATTTTAGATCACATATTTAACAATGTACCAATGGAAAATCAAATCCCACGCCAACAAAGCACTATGAGAAAATAAAAACTTAACCCCCCCCCCCCAAGCAACACGTGTTTATATAATACTGTTTGTTTTTGTCACACCCCGACCAAAGACGGCGGAACATGCCGAGATGTAACGATCGCCCATAATCACATGACAATATTAAAGCGACAATATTTAATAAACTCATTTCACTTCACAACATCGAAAATGTCACATAACAATATTCATAACAAGTCTCAACAAAATATAACAAAATGTAGCAAATCAAATAATATTCATTTTTGCTAATATCCTAATGGTATTCGTGACGTTTTCTTCAAGCATCCAAAATCAACCAAGATATAAACATGTAACATTTCATAAAATAAATTTTTTCAACACAAAGGTTGGTGAGCAATTCATAAGTTTGAGCAACAATAGTATATAGTAAGAAAATCCACAAAACTAGTATACGAAACATTAAATAAGAGCTATAAACTTGGATAAAATAGTTATCGCTAACAAGTTAGCGACACCAAACTATAAGGGGATGCCAAATAGTTTATGATTTTATAGGTATCGTTAATTGCATTACGTTAACGACACCTTGCCATGAGGGGTTACAAAATGGTCTAGGATTTATAGTTCCACCATCCAAAAGAGATAAACACATAGGCAATTAAGCATAGAACACCAAATCGAGCAATTATTCAAGTAAAGTATACAATAACGTTTGTGGTTTAAGACCCAAGTATGAAACAATTAGTTTAGATAATATGAAATGTCACCCCCAAAACAAAAGATAGAAAACGGGGTATGAAGTTACTCACGTTCAAGTAATAAACTTGAAAGATTGATTATTTGGAGATTTGCCAGAACGACGAGTTTAACGTATGAAGCCTAAATAAAAGAAAGTCTTGGATTTAGAAAGGTTGTCTTGAAGATCTTTAAATAAAATAATTGTTGCAAAAAGTAAACAATTAAAGTTCAAGGTTTAAAATGTACCTATTTAAGAATTTATAATAATAACAATTTTAAAAATGTAAGTTTGCTCGAAACCGGGTTAAAGTATCTAACCTTAATATTTACTTAACCAATGTTAAGTAACAAGGTGGGTAAAATGCTAAAATGCAAGTTCCATTGGGCTAAAGATACCAAAACGGGTCTTTAACGAGTGTTCGGGTTGTTAGTTCGGGTGTTGACGAATGGTCAAACCCAAAGTCAACTTTCCAAAATATTAATTGTTATGAGATAACTCACAAAAACTTTATAAGCCTTAACAAAGTATGTAGATCTATTGTTTAGAACTAACAACGTACATTAAGCGAGTGTTTGGTTTTGTTGGTCCAAACTTTGTTATGAGATCAAGTTGGATCCAAAATTTCCAAGTACTCAAGAAAATAATAAAAATCAGTTTGTAAACTATTTTTAAAGAAATATACAAGTCTTGATAGCTAAAAACACACTTGTGTGTCTTAAGCGAGTAAAAATCGGGTCGGTTTCCATCTCACAACAAGTTCATAGATGGATTCCACATACCCATATATCATAGATCTTGAATAATAATGTACAAATGAAAATATTTAAGTTCTACAACTAAAAAGTCAACAACAAGTCTTTTTAACAAAAGTTCGGTTTGGTTCGGTTTCCATCTCACAATGAGTTCATCGATGGTCTCCACATACCCAAGACTTGTAAATGTGACTAACAAACTAAAATAAGCAGAAGTTAGCATAAATAATATGTATAAATAAGTTATGTGTGTGTATATATATATCAAGAACTCGAAGTCCTCCATGAAGCCTTGCCTTATGACGTTCGAAACTTAACCAACCGGAGTCGGTGAAGTAACTAACAAAGGTAACAAGGGGTGTGTATTATATATATGTTGTACCACCATATTCAAGTTTTAGTAATGTTAGATGAACAAGTTAGAATGAAAGACTATAGTTAGTTTGACTTGAGAAGTCAAACCTTCAAGAATACATAAATAAACAACCTTGAATCTATGGAGGGTTTGAGAGAGAATTTGGAGTAAGAGCAAGTGTAAAATGAAGAAGATGAGTGTGTATATATAGGGTAAGGGTCAAAGCTTATTTACAAGATTCTCTTTTATGTTTTGCATGAAAATAGGTTGGTTAAACAAACAAGCAAAGAACAAAACAACAAACAAAAACAAAATGGTGTACATGGGGCCCTAGATGCCATGCGGCCACCTCCTAGCCCTCTGGTCGCGCGGTGTGGCGTGCCCAGGGGGAGGGAGGCTGGCCCAGCTCGTCTAGTGGTTCATTTCGCGTTTCGAAGTTCGTTTTATGATGTAATTTGTTCGTTTTAAGTCCGTTTTCGAATCTGTAAAAGAGGTTCTTCAAATTAAACAAATAGGAACAATTTGGTAACATAAAATCCAATATTTTATATATCATGAGTTTCGGTTTACAAAATGGGTCGGTTTACAACGTAAAAAAATGCATAAACGAATAAAACAAGAACCGAAATTGAAGAATGTCACAGTATTCCCTACTTTAGGAAATTTCGTCTCGAAATTAAGATGAAGACGACGATGCAAAAAAAAGTGGATACTTCTCTTTCATTGCGTCTTCTCGTTCCCAAGTAAAATCCGTGCCACGCCGTGATTCCCATCGAACTTTGACTAACCGAATACGACTACGCTTGGTTTTCTTCTCGTTGCTATCCATGATCTCAACGAGTCGTTCAACCATGATCATCGACTCATCGACATGCACTTCGTCGAGAGGTATATGGAGATTACCCTCGGCTAGACACTTTTTAAGATTTGAAACATGAAATGTCGGATGAACACCGGCAAGTTCTTGCGGTAGTTCGAGTAGATACGCTACTTTCCCAACACTCTCAAAAATTTTGAAAGGACCAACGAAACGAGGAGCTAGCTTACCCTTCTTTCCGAAATGGACTACCCCCTTCCAAGGATATACTTTTAGAAGGACAAGATCGTCAACATTAAATTTGATCGGTTTTCGCCGTTTGTCGGCGTAACTCTTTTGACGCCTTCTAGCGGCTAAGAGGTTCTTACGGATTTGATTAATGACATCGGTAGCTTCTTGGATCATTTCGGGTCCTGTGATTTGAGCTTCACCGATTTCGTTCCAACAAATCAGGGAACGACATTTACGACCGTAGAGAGCTTGAAACGGAGCCACATTAATGCTAGAATGGTAGCTATTGTTATAGGAGAACTCGATGAACGGAAGATGAGAATCCCAATTCCCACCGAAATCAAGAACACACGCTCGTAACATATCCTCGAGTGTTTGGATTGTACGTTCGTATTGACCATCCGTTTGAGGATAATAAGCGGTGCTAAGATCGAGACGTGTTCCCAAAGCTTCTTGAAGAGATCGCCAAAAATGATAGGTAAAACGGGCATCGCGATCGGAGATGATAGACAATGGCAAACCGTGTCGGCACACGATTTCCCGAACATAGATTTGAGCAAGTTGCTCGACAGAATACTTCTCTCGGATCAGAATGAAATGAGCAGATTAGGTCAAACGATCGATGATCACCCAAATGCTATCGTTTCCTTTTTGAGTGTTGGGTAATTTGGTGATAAAGTCCATAGCAATGTCTTCCCATTTCCAAACAGGAATCGGTGGTTGCTCGAGTAGGCCAAAAGGTCTTTGATGTTCAGCTTTGAGTTTTGAGCAAGTAAGACATTTAGATACAAACAACGCTACGTCCTTTTTCATACTCGGCCACCAAAAGGTAGCAAGAAGATCGAAATACATCTTATCCGCACCGGGATGAACGGAATATCGGGAATTGTGAGCTTCGTCGAGTATACAAGTACGAAGGTCATCGCGATTAGGAACCCACAAACTATTGAGAAAGTACAAAAGACCATCGGGTTTGGTTTCAAGTTGAAGTTCAGCTCCACATGACATTTCGTCGTACATGTTACCTTCTTCAACGGAGGTACGTTGAGCTTGAAAGATACGAGTTTGAAGGTTGATTTGAACAATGACGCTTATAAGCAGAACGGATTTAGCATTAACCTTTCAACTAAGGGCGTCGGCGACAACATTCGCTTTAACGGGGTGGTAGCGAATCTCGCAGTCGTAATCACTAAGTAATAAGGCCCATCGTCGTTGTCTCATGTTGAGATCTTTTTGGTCAAAAATGTGTTGAAGGCTTTTATGATCGGTAAAAACCACACATTTTGTTCCATAAAGGTAATGTCTCCTGATTTTGAGAGCGAAAACGACGACAACAAGTTCGAGATCGTGAGCCGTATAGTTCTTCTCATTGACCTTAAGTTGCCTTGATGCGTATGCGATGACTTGACCCCGTTGCATGAGAACGCAACCAAGGCGTTGATGGGAGGCGTCACAAAATACTACAAAATCGTCGTTTCCATCGGGAAGGATTAGAACGGGAGCATTGCAAAGCATGTCCTTGAGAGTTTAAAAAGCTTCCTCTTGCTTCGAACCCCATTCGAATGGTTTCCCTTTATGAATGAGGGAGGTAAGAGGCAAGGAAATCTTAGAAAAGTTTCGATTGAAACGCCGAAAATATCCGGCCAAACCAAGGAAGGATCGAATTTCCGTGGGAGTCGTTGAAGTTTTCCAATCCTTAACGGCCTCAATTTTAGCGGGATCAACATGAATACCTTTGTCGTTTACGATGTGTCCTAAAAATTGAACTTCCTCTAGCCAAAATTCACATTTGGAGAACTTGGCATAGAGTTGTTTGTTTCTAAGGAACTCGAGAATGGAACGCAAATGATGTTCATGTTCGGCTTTGGATTTAGAAAAGATAAGGATGTCATCAATAAAGACAATAACGAATTTGTCAAGGAATGGTTTGCAAAGGCGGTTCATGAGGTCCATAAATACCGCGGGTGCATTTGTTAACCCGAAGGGCATAACCAAAAATTCGAAATGTCCATATCGAGTACGAAAAGCGGTTTTCGGAATGTCTTCTTCGCGAACACGCAATTGATGATAACCCGATCGAAGATCGATTTTGGAGAAACAATTTGCGCCTTGAAGTTGGTCGAATAGGTCGTCGATACGTGGCAAAGGATAACGATTTTTAATGGTGAGTTTGCTAAGTTCTCGGTAATCGATGCACATACGAAACGAACCATCCTTCTTTTTCAGGAATAAGACGGGAGTGCCCCAAGCAGAAGAGCTTGGACAAATGAAACCTTTGTCGGAAAGTTCTTCGAGTTGATTTGATAGTTCTTGCATTTCTGACGGGGCTAGACGATAAGGAGCCTTGGCCACGGGCATTTCGCCGGGCACAAGAATGATTTGGAATTCAATCGGACGAACGGGAGGAAGACCGGTAACATCGTCGGGAAAGACATCGGGGAAATCACGAACAATGGAAATATCTTAGCTTTTCCTTTCCATATTGTCTTTTGTCACCGAGAGAGCTAAAAACGGAACATACTTTTGGCGTAAGTACTTTTGCGATTGGGAGCACGACATAAGATTTAGCCTTCGAGAAGTAGCGTTTCCAAAGACCTTGAGAATTTTACCATTGACGAGCGGAATGCGAATGAATTTATCGAAACAAACAACTTCGGCACGGTGCAAAGATAACCAATCCATGCCTACTATGACATCGAAGCTACCCATTTGCATCGGGATGATATCGATGGGGAATTTATGCTTAGAAAGAATAAGAGAATAATCGCGGACGACGGAATCGATGGTAATAGAATTGCCATTGACGAATTCAACAGAGAATGGTCGGGAAAGCTTAGTTCAAGGCATCGCAAGTTTCGACTCAAACTTCAAAGAAATAAAACTTCTATCGGCACCGGTATCAAATAAAATAGAAGCCAAATGATAGTTGACCATAAACATACCGTTTACGACATCGTTTTCCACTTGAGCTTGATTCGCGTTCATCATAAACGCTCGCCCTTGATTACCATGGTTGACTTGAGGTGCTTGTTGTGGAGATGGAGGTGGTGCTTGGATTGCTTGGATGGGTTGGATGAGTGGTGCATTGAGTTGGGGTGGTTGGAGTTGATAGGTTTGAACTTGGTAAGCTTGTGTTTGGTAGTATGGTATGGTTACGGTTTGAGCTTGGTTGGCAAAGGTTAAAGGAGGGCAATTGTATCGGAAATGGTTTGGATCGTCACAATTAAAGCAAGCTCGGTGTTGTTGGAGTTGGTTTGGTGGGTAGGGTGCATAGCGGTTTTGGGCATTTTGGGGAAAATTTCTCGGTTGGTTTGGTTGGTTAGGTTGGTCGGGTTGGTTTCGTTGGGTGGATCGGCATGTGTTAGGGAAATGACCAAGTCGGTTACAATTTGTACAACGACGACACGTCGAGTTTGTTGGGTGGTGAAGTTGGCAAGTGTTACATAGCGGGGAGTTACCAACATAAGGTCTTCGGTTTTGGGGAAGGGTTTGGGCTTGTTGTTGTGGTTGAGGTTGGGTGACGGCATAGTTTCGGTAGTTGGTTTTGGGTTTCTTTTTGTTGTTGTTGTTGTTGTTGTGACGGGATGAGTTGAAGTAGTTGATGGCTTATGGTGCGGGTTCAACCTTGGCTTGGGGAGCGGCCTCGGCTTTGGCTTTCTCGATCGTTTTCTTAATGGTGAGGGTACCCGCTTTCACATGATTTTCCGACAGCGCGCCGGCCAAAATGATGGCATCCTCGAGGGTCACGGGTTTGCTACTCATGGCAGAGTCCTGGATTTGCATTGGTAAACCCCCAATGTATTTATCGATTTCACGTTCGGTTGGGGTAACCAAATGAGGAACAAGGATGCTCAACTCATGGAAGCGGAGTGAGTAAGCGGCGTTATTACCACTTTCTTGTTTAAGATTCCAAAATTCCTCCTCGAGTTTTTGAAGTTCGTGCTTGGGGCAAAACTTCTTCATCATGAGTGCTTTGAGATCTGACCATGGGAGAGCATAGCCATTTTCGAACCTTGGAGGTGCATAACACTACTCCACCATGTTAGAGTGGTTTCTCTAAACATGCTTGACGCGAAATTTGTCTTTTTTTCGTCAGGGCATTCGCTGTGTCGGAACACACTCTCAGTCGATTCGAACCATTGCAACAAGGTAGTCGCACAATTGGTTCCAAGGAATTTGGACGGGTTGGCACTAGTAAATTGCTTAAGTAGGTAACATGCGGCTTTGGGTTCAATGGGTGCAACAACGGGTGCGGGTTGGGCAGCTTGGATTTGGGTTATATTTTCGGGAATCACAGCGGCCAATTGTTTGGCGATGAGAGCGGCCATACGTCGGGTGGAATTCTTGCGCGGTTGGCGTCTTCGCAGAGGCATGCTAAAATTTATAAAGAAAATGGAATAAGTTTTGGGTAGAATGAAATGAATATAAAGGTGTATAAAATAAAATAAGATTTTGATTTTGATTTGTGAATCCTAGAGTTAGCAAGGAGTAGATGTTAGTGTTAGATAAAATATATAAAACTTTGTTTATAATTAACATACCGAAAACAAACGTAAAAGATTTTGAGAAGGTTAAAGCTTAAGAATTTTGAGAATTTGAGATTTATAGAGTCGGGAAAATCATGCATGATCCACCATGACTTGATATCCCCACACTAAAAAGATTATAAAACACCACGTTGGAGTCTAAACATGTGTACGTACCACCGAAACTTTTTCATGTTTTCGACTCAAATAACGATAATAACACAATAAATCGAGATACAACGTCATGTCAAAACGCTAGAACACGTACCACCGCAGTTCTATTGTTTTGACACCGAAAATAAGGATGGCGACCGGAACGCTCGCATTCGACTACTTAAAGTATTGACATTTATAACACGATTTATGGCCTAGAAAACGAGCATTATAACTCAACCATCCCAGGTAAGTATATCACCTTCGATTCTTGGAATCTTTTTGTCAAATGGTCATTTTATAATGTCTCGTTTCCTATGATGGCTACAAACCCGAAATAAACGCAACCTTTAAGGGATTTGAAACAACGGGTTCCAAGTTAATCTTGAAATCCATAAAACACAATGAAAATCTACTTTTTGCGTTTTAAGGTAAGGATACCTTGGAAATACTATGAAAGTGTGTGTATGTGAACATTTAGGATATTGTTGAATTTTAAACAAGTTTATAAATAAATAACATGCGATATGAATAATCAATTATAGAGTAAACACGTATAAGCACACGTATAGGATCCTAAGCATAACAATTCTAGGTCGTTACGTCTAACCACATATCCTAATTGTCATGGCTCTGATACCAATCTGTCACACCCCGACCAAAGACGGCGGAACATGCCGAGATGTAACGATCGACCATAATCACATGACACTATTAAAGCGACAATATTTAATAAACTCATTTCATTTCACAACATCGAAAATGTCACATAACAATATTCATAACAAGTCTCAACAAAATATAACAAAATATAGGAAATCAAATATTGTTCATTTTGGCTAATATCCTAATAGTATTCGTGACGTTTTCTTCAAGCATCCAAAATCAACCAAGATGTAAACCTGTAACATTTCATAAAATAAAGTTTGTCAACACAAAGGTTGGTAAGCAATTCATAAGTTTGATCAACAATAGTATATAGTAAGAAAAGCCACAAAACTAGTCTACGAAACATTAAATAAGAGCTATAAACTTGGATAAAATAGTTATCGCTAACAAGTTAGCGACACCCAACTATAAGGGGATGCCAAATAGTTTAGGATTTTATAGGTATCGTTAATTGCATTACGTTAACGACACCTTGCCATGAGGGGTTGCCAAATGGTCTAGGATTTATAGTTCCACCATCCAAAAGTGATAAACACATAGGCAAATAAACATAGAACACCAAATCGAGCAATTATTCAAGTAAAGTATACAACAACGTTTGTGGTTTAAGACCCAAGTATGAAACATTTAGTTTAGATAAGATGAAATGTCACCCCCAAAACAAAAGATAGAAAACGGGGTATGAAGTTACTCGCGTTCAAGTAATAAACTTGAAAAATTGATTATTTGGAGATTTGCCGGAACGACGAGTTTAACGTATGAAGCCTAAATAAAAGAAAGTCTTGGATTTAGAAAGGTTGTCTTGAAGATCTTTAAATAAAATAATTGTTGCAAAAAGTAAACAATTAAAGTTCAAGGTTTAACGTATTATATATATGTTGTACCACCATATTCAAGTGTTAGTAATGTTAGATGAACAAGTTAGAATGAAAGACTATAGTTAGTTTGACTTGAGAAGTCAAACCTTCAAGAATACATAAATAAACAACCTTGAATCTATGGAGGATTTGAGAGAGAATTTGGAGTAAGAGCAAGTGTAAAATGAAGAAGATGAGTATGTGTATATATAGGGTAAGGGTCAAAGCTTATTTACAAGATTCTCTTTTATGTTTTGCATGAAAATAGGTTGGTTAAACAAATAAGCAAAGCACAAAACAATAAACAAAAACTAAATGGTGTACAGGGGGGCCTAGATGTCGCGCGGCCACCTCCTAGCCCTCTGGCGCGGCGTGCCTAGAGGGAGGGGGGCTGGCCCAG
Organism: Bidens hawaiensis; assembly: GCF_021521415.1. Classification (NCBI taxonomy): domain Eukaryota; kingdom Viridiplantae; phylum Streptophyta; class Magnoliopsida; order Asterales; family Asteraceae; genus Bidens; species Bidens hawaiensis. The sequence goes on from NW_027504868.1 coordinate 139,133, forward strand.
CTCGTCTAGTGGTTCGTTTCGCGTTCAGAAGTTCGTTTTCAATGTAATTTGCTCGTTTTAAGTCCGTTTTCGAATCTATAAAAAAGGTTTTTCAAATTAAACAAATGGGAACAATTTGGTAACATAAAAATCCAATATTTTATATATCATGAGTTTCGGATTACAAAACGGGTCGGTTTACAACGTAAAACAATGCATAAACGAATACAAACAAGACCCGAAATTGACGAATGTCACTGTTTTTATTAACAAAAATAACATTCTTAGTTCTCAGCAGCATCCACACCCACACCCACTAGCAACACAACTAACGAAGAAGGCAATAGCATTGCATGTATTGACACCACCCACATCCGTAACCGTCATACCGGCATGCCCAACTAACGACAACGAGTAGGATGACGCATGGTGGGTTTAGGGTTCAAGGCATGGTGGGCAGGCATGCAATCTGGGCATGGTCATCCAGGCCTGCAAACCTTACGACACCAAGTGATCCTCTTTTGAGATGCTTATGGAATTATTAATATTTAGTATCTACTTCGCCATTACATTTATAATAATATGAGGTATAATAAGTCCTTATATTTACTTAATGGTAACCTGTTGAAGTTTTTTTTAACCTAATATCGAATGAACAAAAATATACTACCTAATCACACTTTTACAACTATGAAATGTGTATTCATATAGAAAATAAAAACCTGTTAACGGTCATTGCAAATATATCACATGTCTTGTCCTTATATTTACCACTAAAATCTAGATTACATATTATTTTTGTTACTCAACTATAACAAACGATGGTTAACAAAATGAAAACTGTCATAACAAAAGGCAAATTTATATCACCAACCTCCCAAAACCTTAAGACTCAAACATATTGTCTTAGAATGTTACAATATATCACATGGGTGAAATGTTTTAAAATTGGACTGTAACAATAATGAATTTGATAAAAAAACATGTAGAAATCATAAATCGTTTAATAAAACCATTACACATTACAGCAAACACTACAAACCAATACGAGGAGATAACTTATGCTAACCCGCGGTAACGCACGGGCACTTTTGCTAGTATTAATAATGAATACATATAATAGTAAGTTAAACATAATAATACTAATAATAATTTTTATGTAGCGATATTAGTACTAATAGTAACAAAAATTTGTTAAGTATAAAAATAACACCAAAACCGGTCTAGGATGAGACTCGAACCCGTGACCTCTAGTTCAACAACTAACGTACAAACCAACTGAACCAAGATAACAATTGTTAATTAAACCCATAAGGAATTAATATATTCATTACCCGGCTGTTCATCTTTTCCCCAATTCAAACCAACTCCATACCCATCCAACCCGTTTCAAAGAATATAACCGATAATTAAAACCGATTATTAACAATTTAGATATGGTAATTGATATGTGAAAACTGATAGCACCAAAGCCTAAATTTATTTACCTATTAGCTGTTCATATGGTCGTGGCTCTACACCGGGAAGAAACCGAGTCGAAACCGCCGAAGACTGAGGACAACAGCCGGAGGGGGAGAGAGAGAGAGAGAGCTGAGGTTGGGGCACGGAGGCCGGTTTTCCAGTCGCCGGAAAAGCGACCAGGAGAGGGGAGGAGTTCGGTTTTGGGTGAAAGGGGTTACCGGGCCGCTGGAGAGCCGAGGGAGGGAAGGAGATGATGGCCGGAGCCGCGCCAGAAAAACGAGCCAGTGAGGGAGGACGGTACGGTTCGAACAAAGAAGGTTAGAGGGTTTGGAGTCGGAGGTGTTTGGGGTCGGAGGTCGGCGTCGCAGGCTTCTTGTCGGAAAATTGAGTTCGCCGGAAAACGGCTAAGGGGGGTGGCGGCTAGGTATATGTTGCTAGGGTTAGGGTTATATATATATATATATATATATTAGTTATTTACAGAAAGGCCCTCCAAGTTCTAAATATTATACTAAAGGGTATTAAACTTAAGAAATGTTAATATAGATTCGAAAATGGCAAGATTTACCCCTTACAATTTATAAACTAATTTTATGTTAAATGAACCACGATTAGTACATGCCTACATGATGGATTTTGATGAACTAAGTACGTGAAAAATTTAAAGATCGACTTATATGATTAATAAAATTACCGGGTCGGGGTTACAATACAATACGGGTTCGAAGTATAATTTATTAAAATAAAGTGTGAAAAATCGAAATGTTACAGTTTATAAAATAAATGAATACAATAACGAAAACGAATTGGACCCAAAATTGACGAAGTCACAACTCAACCTAAATACTGAAGGTGTGTTACATTTATTGATATAATAATCAATTTACAACCCATAGAAGGAAAGAAGAACATTACTTTATGATGACGAATGTTCTTCAAGAACTATGTTTTTCTGAGCTAAACCATAAAAAATATTTTGATAAGTTTGACAACATAAAAAATAGCATGTTAACTCATTCAATTTTGTAGATATGTTGCTTCATTTGAGCATAGTTTTGCATGACATGTCTCTCATACAACGTTCTGATCACCATTGAAGGAAAATTTATTGCTGACGCAAATATTTCAAATTTGATACAAGTTATAAGCAATGATAGGCCTGGGGGTGGCATGTCGTAAGTGTTCACTATTTATTCTGAAATTTTAATAGTCGATGGAATAATAGTCAATTTAACAAATCCTAAACCTTTTGATTTTTTCAAAAATGTCCTTGAAAATAAATTTGAAACCCAAATCATGTTTAAAATTCTAACTTTCATATATTTGACGTTTTCAAGCCAACACTTTGAACCCGTAACAAATTTGACGATAAATCTATTTGCATTCTCAAATTTTTAAAAATACTCAGATTTCTCGTTTTGACCCATAACAAATTTTGAAAGTTTGTACCAAACAATCTGTTTACCGATTTTTTACTGTAAAAAACAAATTTAAGTTCCACAAAACTCCAAACAATTCATAAAAAACCAAAGAAAATAAATATGATAAACTTTGTTATATATGAAAGTTATTGGTATATATTTACTAAATTAATTAAAATATATATATATATATATATTTATATATATAGTTTACTAAATTAACCGAAAAAATAAATTGATAGATTTAAAGCATATATAATTTATAAATTTATATGACAATTTACAAAAATAATAATAATAATAATAATAGATAAATGGATTGATTTAAAAAAAATGAAAATCAACTTTTAAGCATAGATTTATAATTTAATAATTAAAAAAATTACTTTGTAAAATGAAAGCATGTTCGAGTTTTATTTTTTCTTTATAATATTCAACAATATACATAGTAAATATGTTAATAATAACATTTTAAATTACATATTCTTTTCAATCTTTAACAAACATGGTTTGTTGTTAATTTTTGGATTTCACCAAGTATTTTAGAATATAATAAAATAATATGTTAATATTTATTTTTATAAAAATGTATAAATATAATATAAATAAAATATAGATGAAAAGTAAACATGGACATGTATTATTGTCAATTAAGATTTTAGAGGGAAAAAAGTTGTGAGCTTTAATCATAAACTGACACGTGTCATAATTATTTTACTTTTTTAGTATACGTAGATAGATTTTGTTGGCGTACATGTCTCTGTAGCCTTTTGTGTTTATAAAATTTTCCACATCCGAGAGAGAAATATTACACAAACTAAGAAATCATTAAAATTAAATAATAAAATGTCGGTGGAGTTGTCCAACGGTCGAAAAACAAGTAACGTTAACCCCATCTCCCTCGTATCTATTTCCTTTCCTTTCCTTCCTTGATTAAATTAATTATTTTCACTTTGACTTCACTCTGAAACAATCCGCCATCGATGGACGTTGCGGTGATCGACTGGACCGATTCCAAATTCGAAAAAGACTTACTCTACGAAGACTTCAACGCTCCTCAGTGGATCGATTTCTCCAATCCGCCTCTTGTTCATGATGATGATGCTTGGTTCTGCCGACCCGGTCAGATTCACCATGATTATATTTGATTCGGCTTCTAATTGATTTTTTTTCATAATAATGTTATGGATGTGGTTGCAGATTATAATCATCCTAAAACAGTGGAAGATTTCTTCAGAGAAAGGAGTCCGGCTTCATCCAAGGTTTTAATTCTGAAAGATTTGTTCATGTTTGATTCTATACAAGATGTGTTGACTGACTAATTGAGATTCGATTCAGTTTGAATGATTGAACAATTTAGTTTCTTTTTCTTTGGCAGCTTCAGATATCTGCTGGTGGTTCTCAGATCCTTCGGTCTGGTGATCGAAATAGGAGGTACATATAAACAAACTGACAATAATATATCTAATAGGTTCCGGTTGACATGTTTAACCAGTTTACTAAAATTGTCAGGTTTTAGGTTAGCATATCTAATCTTCGGATGACATGTTTAACTAAAATAGGTGAATTTTAGGTTTGCTAATCTAATTTGTATAGTTTAACCAGTTTCGTTAAACATGTGTTAAAATTACAACACAAATCATATTTGACTTGTTTAACCCACTTATTACTATCCGCCAACTAGTTTTTGACCTATAAATGTGTTAAAATTAGAATAAAAAATATATTTGAATTGTTTGACAACTATAACCCAACCAATTTATTACAATCCGCCAACTAGTTGTCCAACTGCAGGCTCGGAAAACTGAATAGGCTACAGCCAATCGCTTCCCTTTCATTGATTTATGGCACGTTTAACAAGTTTGCGGGTTGGCATTGTCAACTGTATCGGGTTGGGGTGGGTGGATATATTTGACATGAATAATATGTGGGTCGCATTCGGGTCAACCCACAAACCCAACACACTTGAAACTATCGGTTTTAAGTTGCTTTTAAATCCTAAATCAATGTTCTATTTCTTATTCCCAGAGATGCAGCACTGAAGAAAAGAGGCATTCCATTAAACAAAGATTCAAAATATATTCAGGATGATGAGAATCAGAATCCTAATTTCTCAACCCCTCCTGTAAACAAGGCTAAATCAAATAAAGAAATGATCAAATCGAGCGCAGAGAAGGGTCATTTAGAAAATATTCCATTAGAGAAGGAAGAAGCCCCAAAATTATCTGCACAAAGTGTGTTTACAGGAAGAGATATATTAAACCAGGTGACCGAGTTCTGCAATGAGTTAAAAAGATTGGCAATAATAAGGACAAAGGAAATGGGAGCTTTGAAGGAAAGTCAAAGTCAAAGGGAGCCATTGCAAGAGAAAAGTAAAGGAATTGAGAATCACAACAATGATAAGCAGAAGCTTACAAAGAAAATGTAAGTTTGATCACGTAGTTTTAACTTAACAATGGCAAAACTGACCATCTTTGAGGTGAAAAATAAAATCGCAAAAGGGTCATATTGATCAATTTTTTAAAAACATATTTTACGTGATTTAAGGATTAGGTGTCAAAATTTCATGGATTAAACAAGATGGTGGCTCCATTATTGCCTTTTTAGCGCAAAATCAGTCATTTTTCGTTTAAGGATGCACCATTTTTATATTTATTATTTACAAGTTTATTGATTGGGTTGTGTCATTTCAGTTTAGTGATAAACGATCACCTGATTGGTTGCTGTCCATTTTCAATTCTAAGGCCAAGACCCGTGCAAATGCCAATTTTTAAGGCCAAAACTGCACATTTTGTTATGCATAAGTCCGTTGAGTGGATTATGCTTTTGTTTTTTTATTTATGTAATCAAATTTCTGACGGACACATATCATGTGAATTTTGTGTATATATAGTTTACTTGTGAAATAATGGACAGAATTCAATAATGCAATCTATGCTTGCTATGCTGCAGAACGAATGAAGAGTCCGAGAACAGCCCAATTACGTTAAACATGAAAAATATACGCAACAAAGATGAGCAAAGATTGTTACAGATCCGAACCAATCCTCCGTCACCTCAATGCTTTTCAGCTAAACATAAAGCAACCCCTCCAAAGGCTTCCGGCCTTAGACCTCAGGTATGTAACATGTTTAAAAGTGACTAATTTCTTAACTTTTAGTGACTGGAAATGTCTAATGAGGTGTATAATATGAATGTGATCAATAGGAGAGAGGGATACTTGAAGGAATAAGCAGCAGCAGCAGTAGCAGCAAGGAAGTCAAAGGCAGGAATACTAGTCAAAGTCAAACTGCTCTCCTTTCAAAACAGAATGAAGCAAAGGGGTTAGATGTCTTCTGGTTTCTCAAGCCCTGCACTCTTTCTAGATAATTTATTTTGAATAAAAGATTGATTGTATAATCTTGTTGAATTTATTGATTCTTTTCTTCTTTGGTATGTAAAGACAAGGCTTGATAATAAATAACCCGGGCCGGGAGTGCTATTTTGAACCCACAATGGGTTAATAAAAATGTTAATATTCTTTTGTGCATCAAGTGTCGTATTTGAAATATTACAAAACAAATTGTGTTTTTTTTTTTTTTGAAAGGCAAACAAAAAGCAAAATATATTAACCAACAAAGAAACCAAAACACCAAAACACTTGGACCATCCTAGCAAGCTGCCAAAAAACTACAAACACCCAACCATTACAAAACAAACAAACTCCAACTTGCCCACGAAATATCAGGCCCTCCCGACCTATTTTTGATCCAAAGGAAACTTAACGTTTTAACACTCTCCACCACGCTTCCAACAGTTACCGCAACCCCCTCGTGCACCATAATGTGACAAGACAAATCGCATGAAAGGACTTCGCCTTTCGTTTGGAGAATTGTGTATGCTTGTATAAATCAAGAACATCCCGGATACTAAAAACGAGCACCTGAGGAACCTTGCACCAGATAAAGATAGCCTGCCAAACCGCTTGGGCCAGGCCGCAAGACACAAAAATATGTTCGGTTGTTTCTTCAAGCAAACCACACGCGTGACACTCCAACGACTCAACAAAAATGTTAAGTTTCACCAAAGCGGTTAAAATCGGGATCCTATCCAACTCCGCCCTCCAAGCTAAAACACCGACTTTACCGGGAACCCAATTATTCCACTCGAACCTATAATCGACTGGAGTCAAAGTAAACTCTTTTAACCTTCTCTAATACTCGAAACAGAGAAAGCTCCGGACCCATCCAATCCCCACTCTGCCTTATCTTCACCAGCAACTAGGACCACATTTTGACAAAGAGTCAACAATTTCCTAAACTCTTCCACCTCCAACATCGAATTTGGAGACCTTTTCCAATCCCAAGTACTACAAATTACCTCATAGCCAAATATCCTAGGAAATTTTACTCTCAAGTTGTCATCCCCGATCCAAAAGTCTAGCCAAAACAAAGTCATATTTCCATTTTTTACAACTTGCTTTATTAACAAGTCTAATTTAAGCAATGTTGTTGAGACCTGACCGGTTCGACCGGGATTCGGTCCACCGACCGGTCCGGTTATTTACAGTTCGCTCGTCTCCCAGTGAACCGGCTGGTCCGACCGGGAAAACGGACCGGCTGAACCGGTTTTCTATGGAAAACAATATTTTTTTTCTAAAAACTTTTTTTCGGCCTTTCCCGTCATTTTTCCCCGAAATTGTTCGGCCGGTCCGACCGGTGACCCGGTGGCCTGTCCGGTTCGAGGTTCGATCCGGTTATGAAAACATTGAATTTAAGCCCCAATAAGCCAAGTTCATTCGAATTCCGATTCACATGTTTCCATGGACCCGGGATCGAAGACCTTGCAGGGATACTATTCCAACAATAAAACAAATTGGTTTTGAACCATCAAATTTATTTTCGGTTTAAAATTTCCTCACATCTTGGTTATAATGAATTTATGTTATCCAAATATGCTGGACCAAACACAATGTGACCAAAAGTAGTCGCAACATGTGATCAAGAGTCTCTTTCCACTATGCACCATATGTAATTGTAATATTCTCCAAGAGAAGAGTCCATCATGTAGCAGAAGAAACAAAAGAGGGCCATATAAATCATTTCCCAACAATTTTTGTTATTGTGAATTCGCAAGTGTGTAAATACACGGTTTAATTATAAAGAGCGAAATAAAAACAGTCTAGTACACTTATATTGAAATTTGAAAATGCATCATTTTCACTTTGGAGGATAGTGCTTATAGGCCAAGAGGGTAGTGTAACAAAGAGTTCACTTTAACGACTTTAACGATGGTAAGTGTCTAGTCAGAAGTCTCAACTTGTGTACGATGAACACATCAGGCTAACACTTATTTTTATACGAACACACTAATATCTGATGCTATATTAGGCTGTGTAGTGGTTGCTTTTAACGCCCTAATTAATGGTTCCCTAACTAATTCACATTCCCCCTTCTCTCGTTATGTTATTGTGAATTCGCAAGTGTGTAAATACACGGTTTAATTATAAAGAGCGAAATAAAACAGTCTAGTTTTGGAGGATAGTGGCTATAGTGTTGGGTTCCAGTGGTGATCAGTCAACGGTTTAACAATTAAACCCTGTTTTAATTATAAAGGTTTCATAATTTTAATCACATTTATAACAGAATACGCAGCGGAATACAAAATCGAGTAATCACCAATTTTAGGAACCATACAGGATCCGGTTACATACAATACGAGTACGAGACAAAACAACCAAAGAAACATAAATATTAACTGGCAATATTTAAGTTGGTTAATAAATAACCGGTTGAGACACCGAGAGCTAATGAGCAACGCTAGGTGACCAAACGAGATGGACAAACAACGGTGGCGGTGCACAAGTGGACCGGCAACGAGGATGACACGAGCACAGGAAGACGGCGGCGTGCGGCTCGCTGCGGGTGGCGGTGAGTGGAGCCGAGAGAGAGAGAGAGGGGAAGGGATGAGGTGGTTAGGGTTTGTATTACTTGAATAATAATAATCATTCCCTAATGACATATTAACTAGTTAATATAACTAGTTAATCATGTCGGGCCACCAAGCCCATATCAAGCCCAATCTCATTAAAAGTCCATATCTCGTTTATTAGTCCTTACCGGTTAACTAGTGTAAGCGGTCTATGTCCGTTACCCAAGGTGTAACTCTTACGGGTCATAACCCGGTTGGCCGCGTTGACTTACCTGAACCGGTCCATAATTCCAACAGTCTCCCATTTGGACGGATTCGGTTAAGTTTCTCAACGCTGACAGCCAGCGGTGCTCTAGCTACACATGGTATCCCCCAACAGGTTATGACATTTTAAATTCATTAACCGAAAGATCTTGGAATACCCTATTGCAAGATAATGAAAATATAGTAATTGTTGTCATCTATCCTTTCCGTATAAGACACCAATTGAACAATGATACATGGATCATATCAATCTCATATGGCGTTCAATCATTATCGATTTCGTTCTCGAGTCAAAATGGTCCAATCAAACACACAGTAAGTTTGGGTGAGGCCTCACACTTTACCAGTTTGAATCAACGAAGGCGCCAAGATGTCTAACTGTTACATATCATGTAAGAGTACAGAATCTCATCTTGATTACATACAACTCCCACTGAACTTCAAAATATTCCCAACCAATGCCTTTATGACTGGCAGTTACGCGACAGCGGTTGACACTGATCAAAGAATACCTATAGTAAACGAAAGTTCAAATATGTATCTCAGGTCTAAGGATACTAAATGAGCATACCAATATCAAATGCATCTTATGACTAAGATCCATGAAGATGATTTGATGCGAGTTACATCCAACGTCATTCATAATGAGGTCTGTGAGTTTGGAAGTCAATCCCTTGAGTCCAAAGTCAGAATAGTCTTAATTCAGAATCGTTCCCACGAGTCTGACTGACTACGGATAATTTAGAATACAATATTCATGGATTAAACGTATTAAAATGAACATGAACTCAAAAGTATAACTGTTTAAATGTTCATACATCCAAATACTAAGTCAAAACAAATTACTAGCTAATCTAACACCGATAGCATCCCTGTGTTGGTCATGCTTGTCCTGAGTCATCGGCTTAGTGAACGGGTCTGCTAGGTTTTGATCTGTGTATACTTTGCTTATTATGATGTCACATCATTCCAGTATCTCCCGTATGAGGTGGAACTTCCTTAGAATGTGCTTGGCTATGTGATGAGATCTGGGCTCTTTTGGCCTGAGCAATAGCACCTGTGTTATCACAGAACACCTCGATTGGTTTGCGAATACTCGGAACCACATCGAGGTCAGTGATGAACTTCTTCATCCAAGCAGCCTCCTTAGCAGCATCTGATGCAGCTATATATTCGAACTCAGTGGTGGAATCTGCCACCACACTCTGCTTGGAGCTTTTCCAGTAAATAGCTCTTCCATTGAGAGTGAATACGAATCCTGATTGTGAGCGAGAATCATCTCGGTTGGTCTGGAAGCTAGCATCAGTGTAACACCTTACAGTGAGCTCCTCTTCCACTCCTCCAAACACCAAGAATATGTCTTTGGTCCTCTTCAGGTACCTTAGAATGTTCTTCACTGCAGTCCAATGGGCAACGCCAGGACTTTGCTGAAAACGGCTAGTCATGCTTAGAGCATACGAGACGTCAGGTCTGGTGCATAACATAGCGTACATGATAGAGCCAATCGCTGAAGCATATGGAATTGCTTGCATGTGCTATGTCTCAATGTCCGTTGCCGGAGACTGCGATTTGCTTAATACGGTTCCTTTAGCAATGGGAACAGCTCCTTTCTTGGAGTTGTCCATTAAGAAGCGTGTCATGACCTTGTCTATGTATGTACTTTGACTTAGCCCTAGAAGCCGTTTAGACCTATCTCGGTAGATCTTGATTTCCAGAATATAAGCAGCTTCACCAAGATCTTTCATTGCGAAACAAGATTCCAACTAGTGCTTAACTTCCTTAAGCATAGGAATGTTGTTTCCAATAATTAATATATCATCCACATACAAGATGAGGAATGATATAGTGCTCCCACTAGCCTTTCTGTAAACACAAGGCTCATCTTCATTTTTGATAAAACCAACTCTTTGATTTTCTCATCAAAATGTAGATTCCAGCTTTGAGATGCTTGTTTGAGCCCATAAATGGACTTATTCAGTTTACAAACCCTATCAGGATATTTGGGATCGACAAAACCTTCAGGCTGAACCATATAAACATCTTCAGAAAGATGTCCATTAAGAAAAGCGGTTTTGACATCCATTTGCCATATCTCGTAGTCATAGTACACGCCTATGGCAAGTAATATCCTTATTGACTTAGTCATCGCAACAGGCGAGAAGGTTTCATCACAGTCAACTCCGTGAGTTTGAGTAAAACCTTTCGCTACTAGCCATGCTTTATAGGTTTGTACATTTCCATGCATGTCGGTTATTCTTTTGAAAATCAACTTGCTTTCTACTGCCCGACCATCGGGGGATAGCTCAACCAAGTTCCAGACTTGATTGTCATACATAGATTGCATCTCGATGTTTATGGCTTCTTGCCATTTCTCAGATTCCGGATCTAAGATAGCGAATTTGTAGTTGGTAGGTTCGTCATTTGACTCAGCTACTAATAGGACTTCGGGACCATCCAGATGCCATAGATATCTAGGATTTGGTACGGGAGTCCTACTACTTCTGCGAACGCTCGTGTTTATGTCTGTTGTATTAGCAACAACATCTTGTTGATCAGACGCTCCAACTTCCTCAGCGGTTTTTTGTGGTTCTCGAATTTCTTCAAGATCGACAATATTATTCCCAGTTCCTCGATCGAGAATTTCTTTATCGAGGAAGTGGCCCTTCCTTTTGATAGAAATCAAATTTGTATCAGGATGAAAGAAATAATATCTACTTTGGTTGTAGTATCCGACGAAAACAACTTTTACGCCGCGAGGATCGAGTTTGTCATTAGAATCACTGGTGACATATGCATCGCATCCCCATACTCTAAGGAAAGACAAATTGGGCTTACTCCCATGCCATATCTCATATGGTGTTTTGTTACCTTTTTAGTTGGAGCCATATTAACAATGAGGGCGGCGGTCATAAGGGCAAAGCTCCAAAAAGAGCGAGCAAGTTAGTTTTACACATCATCGATCAGACCATGTTTAGCAAGGTTCGATTTATCTTCTCGCTCACGCCATTATGTTGGGGTGTGCCGGGTGGAGTGAGCTGTGAAACAATTCCACGCTCTTTTAGATGATTGATGAACTCTGAGCTGAGATACTCTCCACCTTGATCTGATAGAAGCATTTTAATGGTTTTTCCGAGTTGGTTTTCCACTTCGTTTTGAAAATCTTTGAACTTTTCAAAAGTTTCATGTTTGTGTTTCATAAGATACACATAAGCAAATCGACTATAATCTTCAATAAAAGAAACGAAGTATCTTTCATGGTTTCTAGACATGGTTCTAAAAGGCCGCATACGTCAGTATGTATAAGTCCTAACAAATCCTTTGCTCGTTCACTTTTATGAGTGAAGGAGTCCTTGGCGAGTTTGCCTGCTAAACAAGACTAACAGTCTTCAAAAGAGTCTGGTCCCGTGGATTCAAGAATCCCTTCGGATTGGCGTCTTTTAACTAGTGCCTTGCTTATGTGGCCAAGTCGGCAATGCCATAGAAACGTATCATTGATGTCAGATCTGATACGTTTAGAAAGATTAAATACATTATTGTTAATTTGAACATCAATCTCATAAATACCATTTCGAGGTATAGCCTCAAAATAAAAGATATCATTCAAGTAGGCAGAAATAGAAATACCATTAAAAGCGTACTTAAATCCTTGTTCAAAAAGTAAAGAAACCAAAATAATGTTTCTGGTCAAACCAGGTGCAAACAAACAGTTATTCAAAGTAAATACAAGTCCAGACGGACAAGCAAAACGATATGTGCCAGTTGCCAGAACTGGGACTCTCTTCCCATCTCCAACGATGAGTTCCATGCTGCCTTGTTTCAGTTTCTTCCAGTTTTCAGGCTCCTGCAAGACATTAACGATGTGGTAACCACATCCGGTATCAAATACCCATGTGTTGCTAGAAACAGTGAAAAGTTCAATAACGTATATAGAAATACCTTTGGAGGAGCCTTCACCATTGGCCTTCCTCTTTGCTAGCTCAACTAGATGCTCGGGGCAGTTACGCATCCAGTGCCCCATCTTGTTGCACTTGTAGCACTGGCGCTCCTCAGGAGGCGGCGGTGGTGCCTTTGCAACATTCTTGTTAGTGTTGGTTGCATGCTTGGCAGCAACAGTAACCTTCTTCTTGCATTTACCGTTATAACCCTGGTTCTTGGGTTTAGGCTTTTTGGCACCAGCAGATCGAACCATCAGAACTTGATTAGTTTTAGCAGGAATGTTCATCTTAGCCGTTTTAAGCATACCATGTAGCTCCGGCACTGTCTTCACCCAAGCATTCATGCTAAAATTCATTACGAACTGGTCGTAAGAGCTGGAAAGAGAGTTCAAGATGAAGTCCGCTGCCATTTCATCTGACAGGGGATAATCAAGTTTCTTCAGTTGGTCGTGTAAGAATAAATATATTTTATATATTTATTTATATGGCCATCATTATCATTTATATAATAATAGATCAAAATAATTAATTATACCTTATTATATATTAGCTTAGTAATTGTTGATGGGCCATATTACTCTTAATAGCAGATAAAGGGTTTCCCCTTGGGTGTATATATATAGAGAGAATAAATTAACATCATAACCAAATCTCACACACATAAGAAATCATGTGTCTCCTCTCTCTTCTAAACCGGGTTCCTCTCAAGAACCCTAACCATCGTTAACTATACATCCTAAAGGGGAACTCGATCAAGATGACAAGCATGTCGACTACATCATATCCTGCTGCGGTTATAGGTTCATAGGTTTAATATATTTCATGTTTTTATTACTTACATGAAGAACTGATCAACATGTGGTATTAGAGCGATGTTGATTAATCAGTTCTTCATGTTTTCCCTAAATCTGGAATTGAATCAGAAGACATGGACTAAAACTTGATAAACCCTAATTTTTTCGGTTTCTTTTTCATTTTCTATTACGAAAACAATATATGATACTGTATAAAATCGCTAAAATTCATATTTAATAAACCCTAATATTTTCGAAATCTATTAAAATCATGTTTAAAGATTTCGATTCCAGTTTTTGTATATGTTTAATAATTAAAATTTTCAACGATGTTCTTCGTGTTTATCATAATTTTTTGAAAATTATAATATATTTTGGTTCAAATCTGGACTAAAAATCTGTTAAAGTTAATTTAGGGATATAATTTTTCAAATCTTGAATTAATTAAAAGTTTTGGTATTTTCTAAAAAGATTTGAATCCCATTAAAATAGGAAATAGATATAATTGTTAATTCTTAAAAGATTTGAACCAAATCTTATTATTATCCTTTTAGATTTCGAAATCAGTTTAGGGCAACTAGTTTACGGAATTAATTGTATGGGTTTTATTAATGTTTTTTGTGTTTTCAGTTTTATTAGGATAATATTAATTTTTGGATTTTAGAGTTCTCGGATTATAAACTTTATGGCCTTATACGGGATTTTTTTTTGGAATAGTTTTCCAATCTTTTTCCCACAAGCACACTAATTTTCCGAAAACTCATTACTTTACCCGAAAACCCATAATACTCGAAAAACTATTAACCAAAAAAACATATCATCCGAAAACTATAATTAACCCGAAAACGTTATTTCTCGAAATCCTTAATTTTACCCAGAAAGTTTTTGCTATTAACTTATTAAAATGTTTTGTAAATATTTAAACATTATAAAATTTTACAAAACATAAAGACTTAACTTGAATGAACTTTTGATGTATCACTTCTGCCCAAAGGTGATGAGTTACATTTACCATATCATTCAAGTCTAATTGAAAATTTTTGTTAGTTTTTGCGTAACATGATACAAATGTCTCACTTCTGCCCAAAGGTGATGTGTTACATTTATATCTAGCAAAACTAACCCGTGCATAATTAAAATAATTGTATCACTTTTGCCCAAAGGTGATGGGATACAATTGTTTTGCACACACACTTAAATAAATTTTACGTCTGCCCAAAGGTGATTTATTTTTTGTTTAAGTAGAACTTTTAATTATAGTCTATTAGTTTGATGTTAATAATAGACATATCACATCTTCAATAAAATATAATGATTCTCACATTAATGATCCTTCATTAATATAATGATCATAAGTTTTAATATGTATTATCTTAATATCCCATAACATTACTCACTATAATTTTCTTTTATAAATAATTATCTCATCTAAATAGTCCACTCTAATATTAAAACATAATATAAGTTTTACATCATAAAGAGTTTCATTAATATTTAGCTCTTCTCAGTTTTAGTTATCCCTTAAGACATGATATGACTATCTTACTACTCTTTATAATAACAATCATTCCATTGAAAATCAGAGCATAACAAATAGAATGAGTCAATCATAATGTCTCTTACGATAATGATAATCAAGAACTTATATAAATAAATGCTATCACTAGAGTTATTCTAGATTTAGTTTTTCCTAAGACTAATCAAAATAACTCCTAAGATTCATGCACTCCTTAAAAGTTCTAACTATAAGGTTAAATGACGGTACTGAATACATCATAATGTACAATACCATCACCCATAAAGTTAAGGGCTCACACATGGAAATAAGTACACTTTTCTAATGCATTACATACTAAAAGTTTCTATTATTACAATTTGTTGCCTTAAGTATCAACTATAACACTCATATATACAAAAGGAAAACGAGTATGTTGATTAGCAACACATGTAAAAGAAAACAATATGACAGTGGAACATAAGATGTTATCCAACTCACCACCATTAAAACCTTAAAGAGGATAATTCTAAGGTTCATAGACAAAATATAAGCATTACTTCCAGCTTTAAGTTCTCTAAGGAGAAGTCTCGTTGTAAAATTATGTCATTATATTAGGCATAAGTAACAAGGTTATCCATAATTCAAAAGAACATCTGGCTAAAACAGTAGTCGTATATTAATGATATTTAAGTCTGCTAAACCTAATATTCCAATTAATATGATAGGCTGAGTCTAGTTTTATAAGTTTCTTTACTGATATCAACAAATAACTAACATGAGTGTTGGTGACAAAATTTAAATGTTAAGGCTATTATAACCATGAAAAACTGTCTTCTAATTACGTTTTATGATATCTTAAATATTCTGGAGATCAATCAGAATTTAGTATCAATACTTAAGCTACATTATGACAGTTGTGAGGTTGGCATAGCCAACATAAAATCACTCTTACCCTAAAATCTCATATTATTTGTTATCAGTATCTAGATTGAAACATTTATAAAATAGAACTAGATGATACCACATGCTTTCACAACTTTTGTTATTATGCAATAAGAATTTAACAAAAGACAAATGAGACTTATAAAATTCATCCATTTTTTTTATAAGATAATCTTTCATTATATAGAAACATAGATATTACAACAACATAGCAGGTAGGCGGGCAACAAGCTGCGCCGCCACCCCTTTCTGAATTGCAAACCCTAATCTGCTAAAGACATACCCCTGACCCTTTGGAGTCGACACATTGCAATGCACAACCCGTTGGACTTTGGTTAGGAAACGGATAACTTCCGGTGCCAAGGAGCCAAATGTATCAAAAGCCAAAGGGACAAAAACATGTTGGTTCTCTTCGCAGGCTTTAGCATGTTTCTCCACCTTCTTCGTTTCAGCCCTTTTCATTGCTTGCCCAGCTACAAACCCATTATCCCTCAAACCAGCTAAGGAAGATACCCCTGTGAGGTCAACACAAGCGTGTTTTCCCCCGGCCCAACCAAAGACGAGCAAATCTGCCGGTCGTAGAGTGGATCTCCCTTCCGTGGGGTCTGTAAGGAAGTTTACGGGGGCTTCCTTTTTAGCTGATATCCCAGCTCGCCTTAAGATGTCCCAAAGAACGTCCCGCACCCAATCATGTCGGTATTTGAACCAAGGCATCTCCTTGCAATGAACCGCATGCTCTCCAAATTTATCCAGGCAAGCCTTACGGCAGATCGGACAAGTTTCGTCTTCTGGGTATATTGGGACCATCAAACGGTACTTGAGAATGGCCATATACTCGAGCGCATACATGCTTTGGCCCAAGCCATCAATCGGGATAATGGTCAGAAAATCTTGGGCATGAGGACCTTGTAAGCATTCATCCATTAAAACCAAATTTCATGAGAAATCATGACATGGTTGATGAGGGTGATTTTTTCATCTAATCTCATTCTTAGTGATTTTAATCATGTGTTAAATGCCATAAAACATTACTTGGCTTAAGGAATAAGTATGGGTCCACCATAAGTTATATTTTACTGACATTCGTGGAACTTATTCAAACAGAATATTCAGACATAAGTCTTTTATCATTTAAAAACCTATTTACTTGTATCTAATATGACGTCTATGATCCATGGTTTTAAAGAGATCCATTTATATATAACTAATACGATTTCTTCTAAATATGTCCCTAAGTTTATTATGACATCTGGACGTTAATGAAATCAAATCAAGTCTAACATATATATGAGAAATTCCCACATCACGTACATCATTGAAACTCCTTATGTAGTTTTTCTAGAGATATTAAAGATCAGTGGGAGCCTTAAGTGTCTCAATCATATCTTACAGAATTTGCAAGAGGTGGGGGAGTGAAAACTTGATATTATCTCACTTACACCTCTTGTACAAGACACTTCTCACAACACTATTTCATCAAAACTTATCTCTTTAGAATCTACTACTACTACTACTACTACTACTACTACTACTACTACTACTACTACTACTACTACTACTACTACTACTACTACTACTACTACTACTACTACTACTACTACTACTACTACTACCACCACCACTACCACCACCACCACCACCACCACCACCACTACTACTACTAATCTTACAAAAGTTTCAGTGTTGCTTAAATGTGGGCAAATTCAGATTTCTTACTAAACTAATCCTCACCAAGAGAAACTGCAATAACTTATATTATTAACTTGTTTCTCTGTTAGAATCTATTGGTCTTTAAATATTGACCATAAGCATGCTAATTTCCTAAAGGTTTCTAAGGTCAGTGGGAGCAGTAAAAGTCTTTATAATGACTTGACAAAAGTACAAGAGACGGGGGGAAGAGAGTCATTAAATTTTACTCCGAATTTAACTCCGATTACACCTCTTGTACACCATACTGTACCAACTCTTACACACTTAGAATCCTGAAAATGATGGCAACCTAACAAAGAGCTAATTTATGAAACTGAAACTTCAAATAAACCCAATAATCAACTCAGGATGTCATCTAGGTTTTAAAACCTACTAACTTTGATGATTATGTAACCTCTCTAACTAAGTTGAAATGTATGTTGGAAAGTTTAATGATCATACCCCCTATAATTAAACCATTAGCATGAATCATAATTGACTCCATAAGTCGGGCTAACGTTTTGAGATTTGGTTGAATCACCTAAAGGTGTTCATAACTAAACTAAATCCAAACACAAACATTAAGACGCTAAGAAGCATGACTAATTGTTAAAGGTTATATTCAAGAGGGAATAAATTATCAAAGAATCTTCTTACCTATATTACAAAAGATTTCCTTAAGTATCATTATTGTTCTAGTAGCTTATAATAGTTAAGAGCTACATTAGATGAACATTAATACAACTTTCCCTAACAATCGGCTTACATACTTATTTGTTCATAAAGCAACCTAAAAGTTATAAACTGAAGGTCAAAGAACATTTAGTCTATAAGTCAATAAAATTCATATATGGGTTAATGCAAACATCAAAATGTGATGGAATATTTATACAATTGTTTTTATTAAAAACCAAGTGGATTAATGTACATACCTCAAGATGAGTGGGAGCAACTAAAAACAAACTTGTCCTTATATAGATGACTGTCACACCCCAACCTACGGCGGAAATGCCGGGGCGCGAACTGATTATCACAGCTCTCAAGGTTATCATGCACAATATAAGTTTCAATATATATTTAATAATTTCAAATAATTCAAGTACAAAAATACAAATTATTAAACAAACAACAATTACAAATTTAAATCCTTGATCGTATCATTTCTAACTTAAATTCTTCACTAAGTCTTCACCAACCTGCATTAAATTTCTACGATAACCTACATATGCGTTTAAAATAGAATTTTTGTCAACAACACTTGTTGAGTGAGCAACACACCAGTTTAGTTGTACATATAGTATATAAAACAAAATACGTAGCTGCAACAAGTCATATGAGAATAACAAAATAACCAAATGAGCAAGTATAGCTGAGATGTCGAGAAGCACAAAGGATAACGACTTGCGTATGATCATACTTTTATGAGATTATGTTGGACCTCTCCGAATGCGGTTCACGTAAAGCATGTAAGCACATAAACAAGTAAGGTATAAGTTGTCAACAAATAAGAC
Source organism: Bidens hawaiensis (assembly GCF_021521415.1). NCBI lineage: Eukaryota > Viridiplantae > Streptophyta > Magnoliopsida > Asterales > Asteraceae > Bidens > Bidens hawaiensis. The sequence goes on from NW_027504868.1 coordinate 158,537, forward strand.
AAAAGTTGCAGTTTTGAGTATAAGTATATATGAGAAATATAAGTTTTACACATACGTCCCCAAAACGTGGAAAACAAATAAAATAGGGGAATGTGGTACTCACCTTGGCAATAAGCAAAAGATAAACGAATGCGGTAAGAACGGTAGTAAGCGAGAGTCACGCTCTTCGGAAGTTACCGACGAGAAATCCTATGTACCAATAGTTGAGGAAATAAATATGGATAGAACAACGAAGCTAACACTAAATAAAGGTTCGGGATTCGATATTGAGTGAAATCTTACAAAAGCTATTTATTATTAATGTTATTACTTTGAAATACAACTTTTATTTATCAACCTTTTAATTATATAAAATACATAAAGGTACTTAATTACATGTTTATAAATATTTCATAGTTTATATAAAGTGATTTCGTTTAAATATTTATTTTAAACTAATAATACGTTTAATGTATTCATATACGTTTTTATTAATAATAAAGCTTTCTTTTATGTAAATATTGAAAATAATAGATAACAAATAATAAATAATTATATTTATATAAAACAAGATCTTTCATTAAATACGTAAGCTATATTTTTAGTATGTGAATTATCAAAGTTATATTATGTATTCTAGACTAAAACCTTATAAAAATATTTATTAAAACCTTATAAAAATCTTTACTAAAACATTTGTAAATCATTTAATTATCTCTAATATATATATATATATATATATATATATATATATATAATTATGTACACATGTATATGGTTTTAATCAAAGGTCGGGAAAAATGACTCTATTAATATGCCGGTTTAATAAAAATATTGATCAATAATAAATAATATATATGATTATCATTATTAAATAGATTTAAACTAAAAATAAAACATAAACGGGTTCAATGGGGTTCGAACCTGGGTGGCCAGCACAAGAACGCAAACCCCTAGCCACTGGGCTAGGGGGTTTATTTGGTTTAGCTATGAGACGATTAAAACTTCAACAACCAGACGCGCAACATTAAGAACACATGAACCCTAAATCGTTAATCGATCAATCCGTTCATATATTGTTCAATTAACGATAGGGCTATTGGAAGGTGGATCAATACGAACAGAAAGAACACAAATAATTACCTTAAAGATTGCAGATTAAGGGTTAAATTGATCAACACAGGGCCGACTTAGCTGGGATTACGAACACAATCAAACTGTGATTTACAACACAATTAACCATAGGCTTAAAGACGGCGAGAATGAAATGACGCTATCTGCACGATTAATTGGATTAATATGGTCGATTACATGTATAATGAAGTAGGTTTAAAGTCGGCTAGGCTTAACGGAAATTACGGAGCGTTTATAATCGAATTAACATAATTAAAGCTGTCGGTAGTCCGATCTTGGTAAGTATGTCACAATAATTGATTCATTTACCATGTTTCTAGCGAGAATTGAGGACCAAGACACATTCGGGTTATGGTTAACGATATGAATACGGGTTTGGAGTTTAAGTTTGGATATGGATCATGGGTTAAATGGTTATAATTAATAATATAAATCAAATTTGCACAATGGTCCTCCTAATATAAAGATGGGAACAAAAATGGGTAAAAGATTTGTTTAGAGTTAAAGTTGTATATTCTGCAAACTTAAAGTTTATTATAATAATAATAATAATATTAGTTTTAATGATTATAATAATAATAATTATAGTAATCAATATAATAATTAAGAGAAAGATAAATAATGTTTTTTTATATTGATTTAAATTTCCTGAAAATGAAAACGGGTCGGGTAATTTGGTATTTGTTTATTATCAAAAAAATCCGAGTTGTTACAGTCTCCCCTACTTTAGGGAATTTCGTCCCGAAATTAAAGAATACTAAAACAAACCATTTAATTTTTGAGGAAAGGAAAATTTTAAAAATAAAGTTTAAAAATTTATCATAGCACAGAACTTTGAATAGGTAAAATAACGCTCTAAATGCAAATCCGATAAGGGCACTTATATATAGGATGTACCAGCGGCGTATCCACTATGTTCTTATCATCTTTACATTTGTACCGTTATCTTAACTACCTTTGATTCTATATTATGACACACAATCTTACGCATCATGATTTCCATGCGAGGACTTCAATAATTATGTTCCGGACCATAATTATTGTTATCATCGGATGGTCCACATGATTCGTCTCATCGTGTGGGTTTACAAAACATTTGAGTAAAACATGATTTTGAGGAAACAAATTTTTTTTCAAGAAGTTTTTATAATAAAACCAATGTATAAAACAGTTCGAAAGTTGTGGTTGATTTAAATGGAAGAGTTTCTAAAACATCTTTTAACACAAAAGTATAAGTATTTGAAAATTTAGATTATTTATTAATAGTTGAGGTTAATATAATGAGTTGTGATGAATGAAGGTAAGGAAATAGAACAGTGGTAGGCTCCAAACAACAATATATTTCACGAAAAGAAACATTATTTATAGAGTACGATACGTGAAGGATAAATAGTTCAAACTGAAATAATTCAAGGCCATAAAAAGGTGTTTATAATACGTAATTAATAAAAAAGACAAAATAAGGTAATACAGATAAAGGGAACGGCAAAGGTCTTCATGATCGTTGAGTGGCTTAATTGACGTGACTTGAAGCACCATGAGGAGTTGCATTTATAGGAGTTGTAGCAGTCGAGGTAGATTGACTCAGCATTGCTTGGATAACTTTAGCTTGAACGGTGTGCAAGAAGGTTGTTTGGTGGAAATATGTCTGATAAACTTGAGCTTATGGTTGCAAGGTTTGGTAGTGTTGGGTTAGGTAAGGTTGACCTTGGTTGATGGGAGGAGCTTGAGGGACATGAGGTTGATGGGTTTGAGCCTGGTAAACATGGGTCAAGTAGTATGGTGTAGTCGTGGATTGGGCTTGATGAGCTTGGTTAAGTTGAGGGCACGCATTACGGAGGTAATTTGGGTTTCCACAATGGTAGAAAGCGCGGGTATTAGGAACATCATATTGAGCATGATGGGTAGGTTGTTGTGAAACAACTTGTGTAATAGGCGGGACACGACAGGTGTTAGCAAGGCGGCCATGACGATTTCATTAGATGCGGCAACGACATAGGGATTTAACCGAGTGATGACGGTTACAAATGGAGAATGACGGAAAAGGACCGAGGTAAGGTTTCTTGTTTGAGGAGACTTGCGGGTGGGTAGGATTTGTTGCAGCAATGTTCTTATGTCTCTTGTTGTGTGGATGAGTCGAGGTATATGGTTTGTAGTCACCAATAGAGGTATTAGTGGGAAAAGTTGAATCGGTTGCATTGATGTTTTGGATTTGGGTCACCATCCTAGGGATTGTAGCAGTTAACTCTTTAGCTATACAAGCAGCTATACGGTGGTTGTGAGAATCAAACTATTGATGTCGAGAATTACGGTGGTTTCTTGAATGAGACATTCTAGCGATCAAGAATAAGGATTTATAAGATAAAGGATAAATTGAGGAAATCATAAGAATAGTAAAATGTTTAATTATATGGAGATAACAATGTTGTCTTAAGAAGTAAGAGGAATTGCGTCACCAGGATTAAAAGTAAAAGTTTATAAGATGAGGGGTTACATTGCGTAAATAGTTATTAAATGAGAGGTCAGGAAATAAACTAGGAGTACAGTTTCTATAGAAAGTTGTATTTTGAAAAGATAGATTTTATTGTATGAGCATAATCACTTAAAATCAATAAGCTATTAGAATAAAAAAATTTAAGTTCAAAGATTAAAGAAATATTTGTTATAATGAACGACCGAGAAAGATAAAATATGTTTAGATAAAATGACAAAAAAATCTTCTTTGATAAACTTAGTTATGATTGATTTGATTTATTTGTTTTAACATAAATTGATTAATTAGATCTATAAAAATTTGAATCATTGAAGTTGATTGAATTGAAATATTTTTTGATTAAGTTGCAAAGTAGGGTTCAATAGAGTAAGTTTAGAAATTCTGAGCTTGATGAATATGATTGAATCGGGAACATACATGGCGTAGGTGATTAAGATTTTCATAGTTATGACAAGTGTTAACAAGATAATCGAACGATTACATTGGGTACAAAACGTTATGGGGATTGAACTGAATAGTGATAGTGGCATGCGAAGCGTAATGAGTGAACTTTGACGTAAAGATTCTTATTTGAGGCGCTATAATTTTATTGAGATTGATTGTTAATTTGATTAACAGCGTATAATTTGATGTTTAGACTTGCGTTTGTTGTTGTTAAGGGAATGAGTAGGGGTAAATGAGTTAAAAATACCAACCATTAGTTTAATGAAAAAGATTGCATTTATGTTTTGGAAATTGAGTTGATATATTAGAGATCGTAAGAGCTATCTCCTTGACTAACATGTGGTCATGAGGCGGTTATAGAGAATAAATAATTGATGTTGTCTAATGTTGAAAAAAATCATTCTATGATTAATAAAGATGTGATTTAATGAGGAAATTGGATAATTGTTAAGATTTCATATGAGTTATTGTGTAAAACGAACCTTAGATATGTTATGTTGATTTTTATTTATAACTTAAGGATAAGTTAGAATCTAAATCGATAATCGATAAGTTGATTTGATGAGAGAAAAGTTTTATCAAAGTTTAATATGTTTTTAACGAATTAGAATTTGAGGTTTAATGCTTAAATATGTTTAAGGGTTTATATATATGATATCATGAGTATTAAATTGTGCTATATTATTTAAATCACTTGAGGTATTGATATTATAATAACGTGATCAAATGAATATGTGAAAATCGATAGAGTGTAAATTGTTTTGATTGGCCTATGATAACCGGGTTTTGATAAATGGAGAATTTGTATCCGATCAGGAGAATAAAAATGTTGAGTATATGAATAGATCGAATCAATAGATCTTGATTCAAAAATAATTTAGTAAGTAAGGAATTGATAAATTGCATAATTGAATAATAGAATAATTGAGTAATTAAATCAAGTCATAAATCATTTCGTATAAAATCAAATAAACAAATAACAAATGTTCTTCGATGTGTTGGGTTTCCCATGAGTTTTCCATGGCATTTTGTTTCCCAACTTTTAGCATACCAAAACCAAAACAAACGTGTAAGTTGGCTTCCCATGAGCGTTACATGGCAATTTGAATAGCCCAACTTAATTAACGAAATCAATGAATCGATTAAGTTTGTCAGCCCATGAGCTTTACATAGCGATTTAACCGACCAAACTAAATAACGAATAAACGAACTCAAACATAAGTAGTTGAAACACCTTGTGTACAATAACGGATGATAATTTTCCAACAAAATATCGCAAGTATAACAAATTATGCAAATGCATAGTTGGCGTGTCCATGGCGTCCCATGGGTTTTACACCCGACTAGACATTTTAAAAACAATAAAACGCAATAAAGGGTGTAACCGTTCAGCCGATTACGTTGAACGCTTAAAGTAGGAGCAAAAACAAAGCTAAGAAATTCTCAAGAAAATTTCCGATAATAAAAAAATACAATTTAATAAAATTAAATAGAAATACTTTGAGGTTGAGGTGTAGCCTCAGAGTTACAAAAATATTTTGAGGATGAGACATGGTCTCGGAGTAATAAAATATTTTAAGGGTGAAGCATAGCTTCGGAGTTGTGTGTGTTTGCATGACAAATAAAATAAACAATTAAATAAACAGTTAAATAAGTATTTAATCTAGCAAGTAATTACATAAGCTGTAAACAATCAAATAGAACACATCAGGTAAACAAATAAGCACGTATGGGGCTCCTAAGCATGTTACTAAGGCACCACTAACGACATATCTTAAACCTTCGGCTCTGATACCAATATGTCACACCCCAACCTACGGCGGAAATTCCGGGGCGCGAACTGATTGTCACAGCTCTCAAGGTTACTATGATGCACAATATAAGTTTCAATATCTATTTAATAATTTCAAATAATTCAAGTACAAAAATACAACTTATTAACAAACAACAATTACAAATTTAAATCCTTGATCGTATCATTTCTAACTTAAATTCTTCACTAAGTCTTCACCAACCTGCATTAAATTTCTACGATAACCTGCATATGCGTTTAAAATAGAATTTTTGTCAACAACACATGTTGAGTGAGCAACACACCAGTTTAGTTGTACATATAGTATATATAACAAAATACGTAGCTGCAACAAGTCATATGAGAATAACAAAATAACCAAATGAGCAAGTATAACTGAGATGTCGAGAAGCACAAAGGATAACGACTTGCGTATGATCATACTTTTATGAGATTATGTTGGACCTCTCCGAATGCGGTTCACGTAAAGCATGTAAGCACATAAACAAGTAAGGTATAAGTTGTCAACAAATAAGACAAAAGTTGCAGTTTTGAGTATAAGTATATATGAGAAATATAAGTTTTACAAATACGTCCCCAAAACGTGGAAAACAAATAAAATAGGGGAATGTGGTACTCACCTTGGCAATAAGCAAAAGATAAACGAATGCGGTAAGAACGGTAGTAAACGAGAGTCACGCTCTTCGGAAGTTACCGACAAGAAATCCTATGTACCAATAATTGAGGAAATAAATATGGATAGAACAACGAAGCTAACACTAAATAAAGGTTCGGGATTCGATATTGAGTGAAATCTTACAAAAGCTATTTATTATTAATGTTATTACTTTGAAATACAACTTTTATTTATCAACCTTTTAATTATATAAAATACATAAAGGTACTTAATTACATGTTTATAAATATTTCATAGTTTATATAAAGTGATTTCGTTTAAATATTTATTTTAAACTAATAATACGTTTAATGTATTCATATACGTTTTTATTAATAATAAAGCTTTCTTTTATGTAAATATTGAAAATAATAGATAACAAATAATAAATAATTATATTTATATAAAACAAGATCTTTCATTAAATACGTAAACTATATTTTTAGTATGTGAATTATCAAAGTTATATTATGTATTCTAGACTAAAACCTTATAAAAATATCTATTAAAACCTTATAAAAATCTTTACTAAAACATTTATAAATCATTTAATTATCTCTAATATATATATATATATAATTATGTACACATGTATATGGTTTTAATCAAAGGTCGGGAAAAATGACTCGATTAATATGCCGGTTTAATAAAAATATTGATCAATAATAAATAATATATATGATTATCATTATTAAATAGATTTAAACTAAAAATAAACACAAACGGGTTCAATGGGGTTCGAACCCGGGTGGCCAGCACAAGAACGCAAACCCCTAGCCACTGGGCTAGGGGGTTTAGTTGGTTTAGATATGAGACGATTAAAACTTCAACAACCAGACGCGCAACATTAAGAACACATGAACCCTAAATCGTTAATCGATCAATCTGTTCTTATATTGTTCAATTAACGATAGGGCTATTGGAAGGTGGATCAATACGAACAGAAAGAATACAAATAATTACCTTAAAGATTGCAGATTAAGGGTTAAATTGATCAACACAGGGCCGACTTAGCTGGGATTACGAACACAATCAAACTGTGATTTACAACACAATTAACCATAGGTTTAAGGACGGCGAGAATGAAATGACGCTATCTGCACGATTAATTGGATTAATATGGTCAATTACATGTATAATGAAGTAGGTTTAAGGTCGGCTAGGCTTAACGGAAATTACGGAGCGTTTATAATCGAATTAACATAATTAAAGCTGTCGGTAGTCCGATCTTGGTAAGTATGTCACAATAATTGATTCATTTACCATGTTTCTAGCGAGAATTGAGGACCAAGACACATTCGGGTTATGGTTAACGATATGAATACGGGTTTGGAGTTTAAGTTTGGATATGGATCATGGGTTAAATGGTTATAATTAATAATATAAATCAAATTTGCACAATGGTCCTCCTAATATAAAGATGGGAACAAAAATGGGTAAAAGATTTGTTTAGAGTTAAAGTTGTATATTCTGCAAACTTAAAGTTAATAATAATAATAATAATAGTTTTACTGATTATAATAATAATAATTATAATAATCAATATAATAATTAAGAGAAAGATAAATAATGTTTTTTTATATTGATTTAAATTTCCTGAAAATGAAAACGGGTTGGGTAATTTGGTATTTGTTTATTATCGAAAAAATCCGAGTTGTTACAATGACATTCTTCTTACAAGTATATGTTACATAAGTCAAAGCGTTTCTCACACATACTTTGATATTATAGATCTCAGAGATATTCCTTACACATGTAACAAACAATACTGCTCTATTTAGAGGATAATAGGATCATTGAGATTATTACCTTATGCTTCATTAAGTAGAAGCCTTATGTAGGTTCAAGTGAGATTATTACCTTATGCTTCATTAAGTAGAAGCCTTATGTAGGTTCAAGTCTATACTCGTTCAGGTATTACTTAAAATTGAAACACATTAGATATGTCTAGATGAATGTGAAGCATTTAAAAGAGTATTAAAATATCTTTAAAAGAAACGAAAGACTATAATTTAAAAGAAGAAGTGAGAATTCAAACCGGTAGATTACTCTAAACTTTGTTATATTCAAAGATAACCTAATGTAAATTTCGGGATATATTCTCATGTCAGCAGATAAATCTATCTCATGGAGGAGTCATAAAGAAATGATAACAACAATCTAAGTTATAATGACATGATATGTTGATTAATCACAGCGCAATTAGCAATAAATGTTGTTGAAAATTTATCAGTGGACTCATAAGTTTATCAACTCCATAATTATTATATATTGAAGACTTACTGTGATAAAGTCAGCTACCATGTTTTCTCAAACACTTACACTTTGAGAGGTGCTGCATTAAATTTCGATATGAAACTAGTTATTCATTTATGAACGAATTGAGGAATCTAAATTTTCGTATCGAATACATTCATGATATGCTTAAGGATCCTATAACTAAAGGTCTACCCGTAAGTATTATGAAAGCGCCTATAATCATGAGGGGTTTATTGATGACCATGTACAACTGCATATCGTACTATGAATTATTAACTATTAATATTTCCTCACTAATTTTGATTTTGTATGTCTCTTAATATGTTCTGCATGCATAATGACATATATACAAATTATTATACAAATCAAACGTTCTAAAGGGCTTACTTGAAAATTTTGATCATAACTACTTATGTTTTAAATAAGGACTGCAGTATGATTAATGGGGGTCTTGAGCTGATGTTCAATTCAATGACTGTATTTTCTGCTCAAGTTTAATTTTAAAGCTAAAATGAGTGTTAACTACTGATCAGGCTTATCTAATACTCATAATAAATGATTACTCGGCCAAGTGGGAGAATGTAAGAATAAATATATTTTATATATTTATTTATATGGCCATCATTATCATTTATATAATAATAGATCAAAATAATTAATTATACCTTATTATATATTAGCTTAGTAATTGTTGATGGGCCATATTACTCTTAATAGCTAATAAAGGGTTTCCCCTTGGGTGTATATATAGAGAGAATAAATTAACATCATAACCAAATCTCACACACATAAGAAATCATATGTCTCCTCTCTCTTCTAAACCGGGTTCCTCTCAAGAACCCTAACCATCCTTAACTATACATCCTAAAGGGGAACTCGATCAAGATGACAAGCATGTCGACTACATCATATCCTGCTGCGGTTACTACTCTCCATGCTGTAACAGGTTCATAATATATTTCATGTTTTTATTACTTACATGAAGAACTGATCAACAGGTCGATGTACCCTTTCATCTTGACGACATGCGCACTAACAGGGGATCCCTGTTCCATCTTGCAGCTGATAAGTTGTTTAATGGTGTCGAAACGTTCTTGACGGGCTTGTTTCTGAAACATGCCCTTGAGATGTTCAAGCATCTCATAGGCACCAAGATCTTCTAAGCCTTTAGCAAGCTCAGACAACATGGTGGCTAGCATAATGCAAGTGACTTCAGTGGAGTCATCATTATGCTTATCAAGAACCCTTCTGCAGCAGCTGTATTGTTTTCAGGCTCTAATGGAACCGGTCCATCGAGAACATAGAGCTTCTTAGCCATTTTGAGAACTAGTCTCAAATTGCGGTGCCACTCAAGAAAGTTAGTGCCATTCAGCTTTTCTTTCTCAAGAACTGTCTTGAGGGTGAATGATGAGTTATTTACATTTGACATCTGTTTAAATAAGCAAAAGTAATTTAATTAGTATTTTTGATGTTATTATCCTATTATTAATGACCCAATTAACATTAATAAAATTGGGATTTGAGAATATGACTTCCAGTTAGTAATGGCAGTTATAGCACACAACATTAGTAAGTGGTTAGGCATACTGATAGCGATTGCCAATTGTGAATAAAGCACAACTCTCGGTTATAAGGCCTATTAAGACAACAATTGCCTAAGTAGATACATTTAGTCTCATCCATGCCCATTTTAGTCTTCAGACAGCTGTAGCACGTACCAGAAGAGTAAAGTAATAGTCCCCCTAGTACAGACACGTGTGAAAGGGTCGGATGTGTCAACGAAACCCTTCACCTTGAAGGGATAGGCTAGAAAACAAGTGCAGTGCTGTAGCTCCAAACACTTGAAATTTTGCAGTATGCCTCAAGTGTGGCTTATAGTAGGATGGCATAAACTATTGATTTTAAAATTGGGATTAATTTTAGAATTTACCAAATAGAGTAAAAGCCCAGTTTTACTGTATTAATCGGGACAACTTGATGAGCTCTTTCATCTCTCAGGACACTTAGTTTTAAATAACCTATTAAAATTAAGTTTTTCACGATATGACTAACCAATTTTTAGTTAATAGTTAAACTATTAAGTTATAAGGTTTTGAAAAATCAAATTTAGTTTAATTTTGCAAAAACTTAATCGGTTAATAAAAATTTATTTTAATATATTTGGTATTAGGTTGGTAGTATTATAACCTATTATAATCAAGCAAGCAACCACAATAGCAAACAAGAATATGTAAATCTTAAATGACCAAAAAGGTAATTGGTCTTGCTAGAGCCTATTAGCAAGACCAATCTGGTCAAGGGGTCACAACACAAAACAACCACAAAGATGGACTCTTGGTGCATCCCGTCATCTTTGCTAACTCCTACTGACTTCAAGAACTCAGTGAGCTCGTCCTCGGTTTTCCTTCGGGTCTTCTTCATTACAATATTAAAAATACATATAATGGAAAACCAAACCCTATCTATTACAATTTTAAACCATCAAGGTGGCCAAAAACCATAAAATAAACCGAAAAATAAATACAACTTTGAACCATCCATGTGGTCAAAATCAAACAACCAATCACACAAGGTCGGGCCAGATTTACATATTCAATAAAAATAAAATTGAGCAATATTTTAGTCAAATAAAATAAATAAAAATTGACCAAACCAAGATTGCTCAAAAACATATCTAGATCAAAAACTTCAACTAGCTTGAAGCTTATGATGTAGATCCGATGAAAAGACCGGATTCGACTCGTATGTTGTAACCAAGGCTCTGATACCACTGTTGGGTTCTAGTGGAGATCAGTCAACGGTTTAACAATTAAACCCGGTTTTAATTATAAAGGTTTCATAATTATTAATCACACCACTGTTGGGTTCTAGTGGAGATCAGTCAACGGTTTAACAGTTAAACCCGGTTTTAATTATAAAGGTTTCATAATTATTAATCACATTAATAACAGAATATGCAGCGGAATACAAAATCGAGTAATCACCAACTTTGGGAACCATACAAGATCCGGTTACATACAATACGAGTACGAGACAAAACAACCAAAGAAACATAAATATTAACTGACAATATTTAAGTTTACCTCGGTTAATAAATAACCGGTTGAGACATCGAGAGCTAACGGGCAACGCTAGGTGACCAAACGGGTGGACAAACAACGGTGGCAGTGCACAAGTGGACCGGCAACGAGGATAACACGAGCACCGGAAGGCGGCGGCGTGCGGCTGGGCTGCGGCTGGCAGCGGCTTGCGGCTGGCTGCTGTTTGCAGCGGCTGCTGTTTTCTGCAGCTGTGTAAATTACCCGTTTTCATCTAAAAGTTTGAACCCATCCTCCTCGTTTATGATTTTTTAAAGTATGTTTTGAGCTCCCGGCCTCCCCCACCCCTGACGAACTCATCCAAGCTTCGCCACCGATTCTTGGGCTACAGGTACGATCGTGTATGGAGAACTGGGTATTGGCCATAACTGGGTCACGTATGAAATCCGTTATTGACTTTACAAACCATACCTGATTTTTCGGGTATAAATAGAGATTTTTTAGCTTGGTATTTTTTTTTCTCCAGGTATAGATCATATGCCACTTTTGATTTCAGGTACAGATCCGGGTTAGTTTCATGTAAGGGTTTTGTTACTGAAAAATTGTGGATCTTCAACAAAAGCAAGCAAGCAAGCTCGCTCCTGGCTGACGATGAGCTGATATCAAATGATAGCATAGTCAACCACCGACCTGAACATTGTCGTTTGATTCATCGATAGCACGCTAAACATATTCCTATTGCTAGTATTTTAGGTTTTACTTTTGAAAACCCTAATACAATTAGTAATCAATCAGTTAATTATAGAGGAATTTTGGTATTTGGTGGATGGTCTCATGGGGGCTACGGGGTCTAAGCTCGAGAAGGCTCTAGGAGACCACTTTCCCGAAGGCGAACGTTATTTCGGTCTCGAAAACTTTGGCAACACTTGCTATTGCAACAGCGTCTTGCAGGTCTTTGTATTCATTTTGTTGATTTCATGCTTCATTTTCATTTTCATTTGTTACCGTTTGTGTGAATTATTAATGTGTTAGTCTTAGGATCTCGATTATATTATAGCAAAACACAATCAAAGTGCACAAGTGTTTGTTTGGTCTAAGGAATTTATTTGTTATTGCCTGATATAATATTAATGCCTTTATATATAGATTAGTCTAGGGTTACAAACTTAGCTAGCAAGAAAGCATTGTACTTTCTGTTTCTTGGTTAAATTTGAGATATAATTTTGTCTTGTTTTTGGGATTTTCACCCATGTTTTAAAAGATAAATTTTAACTTGTACAAGGTTGGACCAAAAAATGGTACAATTGGTTGTACTTGGAGGTTCAACTGGGTTAGGTAGTTTACCATATAGTTTCATACAAATACAACTTCAACTCTAAGTAATCCAAAAGTACATGGTTTCATAATAAAATGTTTTACCAAGTACATGACTCCTTAACTGGAATGGCCGTTTCAAGTTTCCATAGCTAGGTTAAATGCTTTATTCTAATCGCAGCCTCAAAGGTGAATTTTAAAAAATATGGGCCGCTAATTACCAAAATGCTCTTGGGCTTAGAGCAGTTTGCCGGTTTAAACCGGTATTTTAATAAAAAGCGGCGGTTTGATGTTCAAATCAATTGCCCAAAATTACCGGGCTCAAATTATTGGCTTCCTGTAAGAAAAACGGCATAACTGGTTCAACCGGCTGATTTGTACTGGTTTTTAAATCATTGATTTTCACTTATTAGGGTTTTCTTTTGGTTGAATCATATCTTCATTTCATGTTTGTTGACGGTTAATTGAACATTTTTAATTTCATGATACACTAATTACTTTGGCATTTAGGCATTGTGTATTAGGATCTTGGTTATGGTAAACACACACACAATTAATATGCAGAAATTGAACGAACACGAGACACAAGGTTTTACGAGGTTCGGTCTAAACTGACCTATGTCCACAGGCTACAACTAAGAATTTATTATTGCCTCACAACACTCGTGACGAGGAATTACAATGTTGTGAATATAGAAATAAATCTAGGGTTTCCAACTTAGAGAACAAGAAAAGTAAACGGGATAAGGGTGGGCTCACAAGCCTCCCTTGTCTTTAATCTCCATTAAGTCCAATAGCCAATATCTTGTCCTGTCTAGTTGTCTTCATCAAACCGAGCCAAAACCCGAGAATGGGCCTCCACAAACCGAACGTTGTGATGCTTATCTTTTCATGTGGCAGTTTTGATCATTAATATGTTTTTTGTTTCTATGAAAGTGCTTTGTGTGATTAGTGTATCATACTTCTGGCTTTTGTACCCTGACATTCTGTTTTGGTGTTGTTTTGACTTTCAGGCTCTTTATTTCTGTGTTCCGTTTCGTGAACAGCTGCTTGAATATTATGGAAACGGTAAAAATACAGGAGATGTGGAAGAGAACCTTCTTACATGTTTAGCCGAATTGTTTATGCAGGTAACAAAGTTAGTTAGAAAAGTGCTCGTTTTTTGTTTTGCTATCAGTATATATACTGTATCTGCTTTTCTGTTACTTAAAAGCTGTTTTCCAACTGTTTTCACAGAAGTTAATGATTTAATAAAGCGGTCATCAAATTTGACATTGTTTTGGTAGTGTTTATAAAGTTGTATGTTTTCATTAAATATGTGAAATTGGATTTCTTCTACTTGTTTAGATTAGTACACAAAAAAAGAAAACAGGCGTTATTGCTCCTAAGCGGTTTGTACAAAGAGTGAAGAAAGAAAACGAGCTCTTTCGTGGTTACATGCATCAGGTACGTTCGGGGTTTAATTATGTAAACTTTATGATGGTAACTTAAATATTTTTGACATTTTCTGAGCAGTCCTATCTAAAATGTTATGTAGGATGCACATGAGTTTTTGAACTTTTTGTTAAACGATCTTGTTGACATACTAGAGAAAGAAGCAGCAAAAGGTCCAGCAGAAAGCTTATCACCTCCTCAAAAGATCGTTAACGGGCCACATGTTGACCAGGTCAATGGTGTAAAGAAAGAGCCCCTAGTTACCTGGGTTCACAAAAACTTTCAAGTTAGTTTGAAGTTTTAATATTAATTTATACTATGCTAGTAGCAATATTTTATCATTAAAATCCCTATGCCAATAATCTTGAGATGGTAGAGGTGGTAAAGCAAGGGTGTGCTATACCGAATTAACCGACCCATAACAGAATTAACTGAACCAATATAACCGAACATAACCAATAACTGATGGGCCGGTTTTATTTATGTATATTTTTGAATCCGATATTTGTGGGTTGGCTTTAGTTAGTCATATTCCCATAACCGACAAAACTGAAGTGACCCACGATTTAGTACAACCACAGTTAACCGACCCGGCTCGCTACATTTGCCATTTTTTACAAAAGTTATGGTAAAACTCAAGTTATCAAATGTCTAATAACAATTTATAAAGTGGTTAAATGATTTCAGTCCCAAACTCTCAGGTCCAATCACATTGTTCTGGGCTATTTTAGTCAGGCTCACACATTTAATGACCATTTCTAATTCATAGATAACCGGCCCATAACTGAACCGGATTAGCATGACCGTGTAAGAGGAGTTAATCTTTTGTGGGTCAAGTTGTGTTAATTTGAAACTTTTTTTTGGCGAACATTTTTACTTTTTATTATATATAAATAACCATATTCAAATATGATTTTAAAAGACATTTCTTTTCAATAATGATCTAATTTTATTTAATATAATGATTTGGAAGTGTTTTATGCTTCATGAATACACCTTTGGCGACTTTTACCTGTTCTTTTAGCTATTTTTATGTTTGACCATACTAATTCGTTTTCTGTTCTTAAATGGCAACTTTAATGATATATTTAATTCGTTTTCTGTTCTTAAATATGCAGGGCATACTTACAAATGAAACACGATGTTTAAGGTGTGAGACCGTGACTGCACGGGACGAGACTTTCTTAGATTTAAGCCTTGATATAGAGCAAAACAGTTCAATTACAAGCTGTTTGAAAAACTTCAGCTCAACCGAAACCTTAAACGCAGAGGATAAGTTTTTCTGTGATAAATGCTGCAGGTTGGTACTCTCTGCAAACATCAGTATTTGACTTGTGACATAGTTCAATTATTAATCAGTGTTGGCTAAAAAGGAAATGGGTCAAACAGGCTGAAACTCATCCAGAGTGTATTCAAAGTTTCAAATGCATAACAAGATTCTAGATTATTTTTATTAGAAACGTACGATTATTTAGTAATAATATGCCACTTAAAAAAATTCAAAAGTAAAAAATGTTACTCATTTGACCACTCTTTGTAGGGATGTGCTTGACTCGGTTTTGGGCTCAAAACCAAGCCAAAAAATGAATATTCGGATTTTTGATTTTTAAAACCGTTTTGTTTCGTGTTTTGGGCTTGAAATTTTTGGGCCAAAAAAATGGGCCCTAGATAATAAATTTGCTTTTAAAACTTCAGGCCTAAATCTTTTTGTTATTTCATAATTGATTGTTTCTTATATACATTTGGGCTTGAAATTTTTGGGTTGATGAAAGTTGGCTCAAAGTTATGAATTTGCTTCTAAAACTTTTCTCTAAATCTTTCGGTTAATTAATAATGAATTGATTACTGTACATTTGTACTATAATATTTCGGTTACGCAATATATTAAATTCTTATAAATTACTTAACATTCAAAATTAAAAAATGAAAATCCACAAATTCGGTCTTTTTGGTTATAATTACATGCAAAACTGAAACTGAAACCAAAAATCCGGATTTTACGAAGTATATGACCAAACCATTGGTTTTTGTTGGGGTTATGTTATTTCGCTTACGGATTGGTTCATTCGGCTTTATGCAACAGTTTGCAGGAAGCACAAAAGAGAATGAAGATTAAAAAACCGCCCCATATTTTAGTCATACATTTAAAACGTTTCAAGTACATGGAACAACTCGGTAGGTACAAAAAGCTATCATATCGTGTAGTATTCCCTCTGGAGCTAAAGCTAACAAACACCATGGAAGACGCGGACTGTGAATATTCATTATTTGCAGTGGTGGTTCATGTGGGCAGTGGGCCCAACCATGGTCATTATGTCAGTCTGGTTAAAAGTCATAACCATTGGTTGTTTTTTGATGATGAGAATGTGGAAATGATTGAGGAATCGGCTATTCAGACCGCGTTTGGTTCGGCTCAGGAGTATGCAAGTAATACTGATCATGGTTATATTCTGTTCTATGAAAGTTTGGCTAACAACTCGAGTTGATAACGGGTGCGTTGGTTATGGTATAACTGTTTTGGTTGATTGTGTTCTGTATTTTGTGTTAGCTGAACTAGATTAGAGAGACTATAAGAATATTCATGTGGTTAGATGTACAGTTGATTAATGCTTTGACATTTTTCAAAGTACTTGTAATGCAATGGCTGCTATGATTGTTTTGTTTTTCAGTGACTGGTTTTGTAAAACAAAGCGCACCAACCGGACCGCTTGGTTGAAACGGTGAACTGGGTTAAAATGGGTTGAAACGTCTCTGATTGCAAGTGTAGGTTGTGAATGTGGTCATGCTTTTGGGGTCAAATTAATTGTTTCTGCAACATCTATCTATATCTAAGAAAATCTAAGAAAATTTGAAGGACCTCTTAATTATTAAGAGGTATAGTTAGTTATGTATGTTACATGTACAACAACTTTTAATGCTTATATTTTTAAGAATTTAAGGGCATTTGTGTCTTTACTCACTTATAACTTTTCATTCTCATTCTATAGCTATAATAAATATTTTTAAACTTTACATATTCCCTACCATTACGATGTGCTATTTCGTTTTTCAACATTTCGGTATAAAAATTTTTCAAATAACCAATGTGTAGATATAATGTACAAGTCAATGAAACATTAAAGTACAAATTAGATATGCAATTATAAACCTATAAAATGTTTCCCCATTTTGTCTATTCTCCTCTCGCAACTCAAGGATTTGTCCACAAGCTTCCTTTATTCCCAAATTGTCCATGAAATATACTGGCGGTTCCTTCTTTATTTTCCGACAACCGACGGTGTTTATAGCCACACCTGTCCGTTTTAATGACCGATCCGACGGAAAGTTCTAGCAAAGACGAGGTGACGACCTTATTGTGCTCCATATGTCCCCGTCGGAACCGACGGTATCTTTTCTCCGGCAATAAAGTTGGTTCCATAATGTTTTCCGGCGGCCTTGGTTATTTCCATGTTTTCCACTCTCGGTATCAGTCGCCGGACATGTTGATGTTACCATATAAGAGACATCAAGAAGGGTGTTAAGATTATTAGTATTATATACGAGAGAGCGAGAGAGAGTTATGATCTTTTTTTATTAATTCATCTTCAACTTATCTTCCTCTCATATTCTACAAGCACTCAAGCATCATCCTGAAATTTCAACCTGCAAAAAAACGGGCCATGACCAGCTTGTTCCCTTAGCAGATCCGTCTTTTTTGCTTCAATTATAAAATATCGTCGCCGACGATAACATTATTGTCAGACGACGGGAACATTAACCAGCAATCTCCGTCGCCAATGCTTATATTCTTTACTTTCCCGGCGGAGCGACAATATCGGGTATACGTGGCGATCACCTACTGGCTTAGAAAAAGTTCGTTCGGCATGAAATAGGTTTGGATCCGACTGAATTGAGTGTGGACAATTTGGGAACAAATTGGTTAAAATCGACATTTTGGGGATTTGCCCAATATTTAAATACATAAAGATACCCCCATTATAAACCTATAAAATGTTTAAATACATAAAAGATACCCCCGTTCTGTAAATCTGAAATTACAAAACTGAGTCCTTACCTTTAAACAATTCAAATTACAAAACCAAAATAATAAAAATTAACTCCGATTAATATGAGTTCTAATTCTTGGCTAAACATTTGATGATATAATACAAGACTAAAGTGCACCATGGAAAACAACAAAGCACCTAAATTGTAGTCTTTTAACTATGCCTTCATGTCATGGAAAACGTAAATATGCAGCCACTGTTTCTTCATGGTCCAACAAATATACCAAGAGGTTAGCTTTAACAGGCTGTTTCTTGGCATTGCTTTAAAGTTGAAGCTCAAGGGTGGCAATTTGCTTCACCACTTTAGCTTTGCCCGATTCAAAATGTTCACCGGCTGCAAAGGGATTATATTATAAACTTAAGCATCTTGTTACAGTAGCATAAACTGAAATAATCAAATAAGAAAAAAGACCTTTTTGTCTCTGTTTTCCATACCACAGCTTACCACCAACATCTCGAGAGATCCAGATTTGATATCTTTCGATAACTTATTCATCTCACAGAGAATAAATATTGCTGTCTCGGCCCAACCAGAAACCGTCAACTTATGTTAAACAGTTGCAGTCTGTGTCTGAAAAATATAAACAAAGAAAATTAACCATTTGGCATCAAAAACTATAAAAGCAATAATGCATGAAAAGTAAATAATAAAATGGTAAATTCTAATTACCTCCACTCCACCACATTTGTAGTAGACACCAATACTATGTAGAAAGGACAAAGGGTCTGAATTTGAGATCCATCATTAGTAGTACAGTAACCAATATCTTTCAAAACTGTATAGGCTAACAATTAACCAAGAGTATCAATGTGAGATCCGATAACATAATAATATAGTTTCACAAAAAGAACGCACTAACTGGCCATGGATATGGCGACACAGAGTTGGCGGTAATCTGATTTTTGATAAATTGAAGATGGAGATGATGACATAGTTATGTTATACCCGTTTAACCCATCTTAGACCCGTCTCAAAATACAGGTTATAAAATTACAAGTAACGTGGGCGTGCCACATAAAAAAAAGGGTGGACAAGCAACATGAGCGCGCCACGTCAGAAAAAAGGTGGGAAGCAATGTAAGACGTCACAATAGTTTTTTTGTTATCCTTTTATCCTTTTATATAGAGTATAGATATAAATTTTCCAATTTCTATCCATATTTATGAACACGTGAATTCGAGTTATGTTCATATCTCTAATGGATCAAATGGATTGAACAAGTACAAAGTTGCCCGTAATATATATTCCGTGAATAAAAGATAGAGAAAATGATTGTTCGTATTCATGTGGTTTCAAGGCGGATGCACAATGAGTCCTCAAAAGAAAATATAAATTGGTTGAGTTCTTGTGGTTTCAAAAATGAACCATTTGAGTCCCTGCTAGATCTGAAATTAATAGTTTACCCTTTTTTATGATCCATTTGAGTCTTTATTGTCAAGTAATTCCTCAGTTTTAGTCACTCTTTAAAAATTACCTTCAAGTTACATAATTAACCTCCAAACTATAATCAACCAAGCCATAATCAACTAACCAAACCATAATCAACAAAAAATAAATGAATCGAACTTTTTCTTAACAAAAATAAAAAAACTGAAAAAAAACAAACTAAACTAATTTTTTTAACAAAAATAGACGAACCAGACTTTTTTTTAACTGAAATACAAACCGAACTACATTTTAATAAAAATAAACGAACCAGATTACTTTTTTAACAAAAATAAACAACCGAAGTACCTTTTTAGCGAAAATAAACGAACAATTTTGGTTCATCTATTTTTGGTAAAAAAAAAAGTAGTTCGATCTGTTTTTTTATTTTTGTTAAAAATAAGCTTGGTTCGTTTTTTTAAAGTAATTATATGTTTGTTATTGTTTAAGAGAATTGTTCAGTTCATTTAGTTTAGTAAAAAAAAAGTAGTTCATTTTGTTTATTTGTTAAAAAAAAAGTATTTCGGTGTTTTCTTTTTGTTAAAAATTGTTTAATTACTTTATTTTTGTCAAAAAAGTAGTTTGGTTAGTTTATTTTTGTTCAAAAATAAATTTGATTCATTTTTTTTGTTTAGTTCAAATGTAGTTGAATTCGTTTATTTTTGTTAAATGAAATGAACTAAACTGCTTGTTAAAAAAGTGGCTCGTTTCTTTTAGTTTAGTAGAAAAAAAGTAGTTCGATTCGTTTATTTTTGTTAAAAGATAAGTTTGGTTTGTTTATTTTTGTTAAAAAAACACGTTTGGTTCGTTTATTTTTGTTAGAAAGATAGTTTGATTCATTTATTTTTGTTAAAAAAAAAGTTTGGGTCACTTATTTTTGTTAAAAAAGATGTTTGATTCGTTTATTTTTGTTAAACGAAACGAACTATTTGTTAAAAAAATAATTCGGTTCGTTTAGTTTGCTTAAAAAGTTAGTTTGGTTCGTTTATTTTTATTAAATAGTTCGGTTCGTTATTTTTTTTGTTGAAAAGGTGGTTCGGTTTGTTTACTTTTGTTAAAAAAAACTGGTCAAGTTTATTTATTTTTGTTAAAAGGTAAAAGGGACTCAAAGTGACCAATTATGAAAGTTTAAGAACTTAGAGTGACAATGTATATATATATAAGTGAAATGTCAAATCTACCCTTAAAGCCAACCTAATTAAGTAACAACAGGGACTCAAATAGTTCATTTCTGAAACCAAAGGGACTCAACAAGTTCAAATTTTTTTTTGAGAACTCATTGTGCTTCCTCCCTAAAACCACAGGGACGCAAACAGTAATTTTCTCTATAAATAAACAGTGTAGAGGATTGTCTTAACCTACCGGTTGAACTAGATATTTAAAAAAACATATAGGAAAAAAGGAATGGAATCTAAAGTATTTATATTTCAAAAAAATTATCCTCATCACAAGTGTTTTTTATTTTTTATTTATTTATTTTTTATTTTTTTGCGCCCCGCCTCTATATATATTTTTTTTCATAAAAGCCATCTCTCAATTTTCATTTTATGTTTATTTGAACATGACTTTAGCAAACAACAATTTTTGTAGTTTTATTTAGTAATTTCAAAACTCGTTCATTCCGCTTTCTTTGCAAATTATCATTTTCAAAGTAGTTTAAGCTACTTAAGAGGTTACCTTTCTAACCATCGTGATGCTATGAACAATCAACATGTTGTAATTTTCTCGTAATTTATTAGCCAAATTTATGTGTAACGTGAGATAGGTAGCATCAAACCTAACATTGATAATTAAAAAAAAAACAAGTAGAGCACTTTAAATCCTCTAACACTTTAAACATACCAAATATAGAACCAAAAAAGATATTTCTCTGCAAATCATTCTTCACTTGTTTGTGGTATATGTCATAATAGGTAAAACACAATTCCCAAAGCGTTCAAGAAAATACATCTCATATCGATTTACTTAAGTTTTCAAATAGAAGTGAATATATTACATTTACATCAACAAAATCAATGATAGATGGCCATAAACATACCAAAAATAAAAATTCATGATCTATACTTTTGAAAACAAGCTACAATTTTAAAAGATATAAAGAATGATTATGAGGTAAATAAGATTAGGTAAAACATATACAAAAGCGCTTACATTGTCTACTAAATAAGATTTGTCGTCTTTAGGAGCGGGATCTAAATGTGTGAGAGAAGTGAGTGGCGTATGTAACTAGTTATGAAATGATGTTTCATTCGTTTATATGGGAAGCTTGCATAACCCTAATCCATCCCATCTATGGTGGCCCATATTCGTGAAATGATAATCTATTGGTTAGAGCCTAAAACTATTGGCCTAGAATGCAAACAAAAAAAGATAAAAAAAAGGAAAAGAAGAAGAAGAAAGAAGTATATACATGCAGAATAAATCATAATACACATTAGAAAGACAAAATGATTATTTAACCTAAATTTTATGAGATTTACAACCCTTAAAACATAATTTACAACTCATAATGCGACATTATGAATTTTCTCATAATCTTGTATAGAAAAGCCCTAGTTTTACAAGTTCTAATTGCAGACATCCCTAATTTACTTGTAGTTATTAACTTGTTTTGAGGGGCGCAACACCATAAGGACTAAGGACTCCGCCCCCTTTTTTGCTTAGTAGTGTAAATGTACATGTTTTAGTCCATATATTTTTATACGTATCGAGTCGCCTCCCCCCCCCCAACATCCCAAACAGGGCTCTCGTTTGGGATGGAGTGGGTGGGTTGGTGGGGGGGGATCGATACGCATAAAAAAATTTGGACTAAAACACGTATATTTACACTACTAAGCAAAAAAGGGGGCAGAGTCCTTAGTTCTAAGGTGTTGCGCCCCTCGCGACACTATTGAATTTTCTCATAATCTCGTATAGAAAAGCCCTAATTTTACAAGTTCTAGTTGTAGACATCCCTAATTTACTTGTAGTTATTAGCTTGTTGTTTTGTTTTGAGAGGCACAACACCATAAGGACTAAGGACCCTGCCCCCTCTTTTTTGCTTAGTAGTATAAATGTACATGTTTTAGTCCAAAAATATTTATGCGTATTGTGTCGCCCCCCTCCCACCCCACCCCACCCCAAACAGGGCTCGTGAGTTTTGACCCGCCCATATAAAAGTTTAAGCTTCACCACTGTTTGTTATATGTCTAAATAGAGAGGAAGTAGACAAATTATGGATGTGTCACAGACAGAAAACTTTCCCCTAGGTAAACCTTTACATATCTTCAGTTTCACATCATTAGAATTTTTAAATTGTGAAGATTCAATTATTACCGAAACGCTCGATAAATGATGCAAAAATGTACTTTCTAGTAAAATTTGAAATTATCTTCAATTTCATTTATGTATCATGATTACAAATTATTTGAAGAATTAGTTTTAATTCAACTAAGATCAAATAGTTAATGTAGAACATGTTCACTTAATTAGTCTTTCATTAAATATCAAACATTTACATTTATTTACGCTTAGGGCAAATTGCTCTGCTTTGCTTCTAATATAGTAATTTTTTTAATGTTTTTCTATTTTTAGTTTAATAATATATGGTTACAAATTATTTGTAGAACAAGTTAATGTAAAACAAGTTTACTTAGGGATTCATCATGTATTGAAGTGTATAATACATGCAGAAAGGACATAACTGTTGTTTTGACCTAAATTGAGTTTTACAACCCTTAAAACACAATGTACAACTATAATTCCATACTTTTGAATTTCCTCATAATTTTTTTTTATCCCTAGTTTAGCAGTTTCTAATTTCAGGCATCCCTAAGGCCATGTGGTATACATTCACGCCCATCACTCCATCTCACCCTAAGGAAATTTTTAACCCTCTTAATCTCCCTTAATTTAATGTAAAGTTAATTCTTAAATAATTGTGTATTTTTGTGTGTAGAGGATTTTAAAGCCCATTAACACTTTAACTCATATTTCATGTAACGTCCTTAACCCATGAAGGGAGTGGTGTTCAGCTCGTTAATCCTTGTCAAACCAGCCTTAACGGTCTCGGCTTTAAGTTATATTCTTGGGCTTTGTCACACCCCGACCGACAACGAAATATGTCGGGGCACAACTGATCACTCATAAGCTCAAGACACTATTAAAAGTGACAATAATTATTCAATTTATTTATATCATCTCATAATACACAATTACAATAATCAAACAATACAAATAACCTAACAATCTTCTAACAAAATTAATATTTTTCATGATAACCTAAAGGTATACTAGATTTTGCTTCAATCTTGTCAACCATCTTACAATTGTATCTATAGCACATATAAAAGTATAGGGTGTCAGAATACATAAATTTAATATAGTTAAATATAAATATACAATCCACATTCGAATGATGATGATTATAACCCTATTGAACATGTAACAAAATAAATAGATGTTGACCCGTTCTCATTGGTACAAAACCAAGATACTAGGGTAAGTTTATGATCATAATAGAAGAGGGTAGATGAGGATAAGGCCAAACAACCAAACGATAAAACAAATACAAAAGCATATAACATAGACATAAAACATGCAATAATCAAGCATATGCATGAAACTGAATTGTATTTATAATAGATGACGCTAAAACATTAGTAAAATTTGGATACGATATGCATGCTACCCCCAAAATATGTAAAAGATGAAAAGGGGGTACGCAAACTAACATTGATGATTGATTTCACATGAACACGAGCACGAGGTTGTTGGACTAGCCATGCAATGCCTTAGATTAAATTATGATTAATTTTTAATTAGTTAGAGTGTCACATACTAGAATGTTTAATTCCAAGAACATGACCTCCAACAAGTTAATCACCCAGGTATGAGTCAATGTCCAATGAGATTATTTACACTAGTTTTGCCTTCGACTGAACTGTTTGTTTGTCAGATACATACATACCCATTTTATAACTCTATTTGTATCTAGCTCGAAATTTCTTAAAATGACTTGATAAATATGAGAGTACAAGGTTTGAAGTGTAAAAAACATAGTTTAGGGTGACTTTTGATACTTATTAAAATATAAGGTTTGAAGTGTAAATATAGTATAGTTTAGAGCGTGGCATGAACAGCCCCGAGAATACAAGGACATATTATGAAATTATTTTGATCTTCAACTTAATTATGGTAGCATTCAAAGGATTATGAGTTTTTGGAGATCAAGATGAATGGATTATAAGAACATTCATAGTTGTTCATGAAAGTCTGTTAGTTTTGTATCCAAGACATTGAAAATATAATTGTGAAAAAATAGCAAAATAAACCCTTTATGTTTGAAAACTTTTTCAATAGACGTCCTTTAGAAAAAGAAATGGCAGAAAGCATGCTTCATGGTTCAAATTCATTTCACGTTACGTCCTTTATCAGTAACCTAGTTAAATTTTTTCGTTAAATATGGTCATGTGCCTAACACATGAGGGTAATTTTGTAACACTAAACCATTTATTTAATAACTATAAATAAATGAATAAATTTATTTAAAAACAAGCAAATCTCTCTCTCTCTCTCTATATATATATATATATATCCTGTCTCCCTATTTACAATCCATATCTACAATCTTCCTTCTTAAGACATTCAAAACCACCACCACATGCAACCACCACCGCCAGTTTTCACCAACAACAGAACCTTCAATTCACCACTACGGGCATTGAGAACAGTTGCTCGTTTACACTCGATGCCTTTTGTAATCTGATCATACCTAGCCGTAAAGCCAACTCATTGTCGTAGGAAATTTGGTGTTTATGTCGGAGTTTAATTTAGTCTAACTAGACTTGCCATTGTCACTTCCCCTCCTCGTTGTGTGTAAGGCCCCGGTCCCGGTACCCCACTTTGGCATTGGATTTACTCATAAACACATTCTAAATATCAGAGTTAATTAAAACTTTTCGCGGAATATATAAATGCCAACCATCCATTACATAAATCTTAAAATTTAACATTAATAAACATGTCTTTGAGTTTAAACATCATAAAATAAGTCTTCAGATGCCAACTTCTTTATTCTTCTGCCATGTGCCCCTCTTCAAGCCAGCTCTCTCATCCTACTCACCTACGTGCATACTAAAAGTCAGCTACACTGAGTGAGTTCTAGTTAATAAAGCAAAAAACAATAAATTCATATACTTGTATACATACCTGAAGGTAGGTACACGTTACATACTTACCTGTTCACCTTACTTTCATACATACATTCATACGTTCATTCTTTCATACTTTCTTTACTTTCATGATACATACGTACTATCATTACATTTTAAATAGCCTTCCACCCTATAACCTTATAGATATTATAAGGGTCTGGTCCCTAATATCACAGATATCATAAGGGTATGGTCCCTAACATCACAGATATCATAAAGGCCTGGTCCCTTACATCACAGATATTATTAGGGTCTGGTACCTATCCTCAAAGATATTATTAGGGTCTGGTCCCTATCCTCACAGATATTATTAGGGTCTGGTCCCTATTCTCACAGATATTATTAGGGTCTGGTCCCTATCCTCACAATTATTATTAGGGTCTGGTCCCTTTCTTCCGTGCAACCATATCATACCTTTCTTTATATTTATAAGTATAAACTTTCATCCATACTCATTTCATTACGTTCTTTCATACATACATACATACATACTTCATACTAGGCATACTACACATTGCTTTCCCTGTTGATACGTGCAATATCCGAAGATCGTTCACGCACCGACACGCATTCATTCGTCACATTCATACATACTATCACATCAATCATTTAAGCATACACTTACCATTTAAGGTAAGTGTATTAACGTTCACATTGAGCATGCACACAACCCCGAAAACATAACAATGAAGTGGGGCTAGAAACTCACCTGAATCCTGTTTCTTTCTGAGTTTATAGTAATTCTTTTCTTTAACTGGGCACGGCTAACTGTATGACAATTATACGTATCAATTAACTAGCCCTATACACATCATTTAAGTTTCCTCGAAAACTTCTAAGTCTGAACTATTCTAATCGAATGTCTAATTTCTATTCGAATGGCAAGTTCCATTTGAATGGACCTTCCATTCAAATGGCAGGTTCCATTCGAATGGGCCTTCCATTCGAATGGTAGATTCTATTCGAATGAGCCTTCCATTCGAATGGTTGGTTCTATTCGAATGGGCCTTCCATTTGAATGAACCCTTTGATTCGAATGGATCCTCCTTATTCGAATAGACCCTTTTTTTATTCGAGTGGATTAGACTTATCCAAATCTGTCAGTCCTTTTTGATCGAATTGAATGTTTTATTCTAATCGAATGGCCTGCAACTTTTCCCTCTTTCTTTCCTCCCTTTATTTTTTTCTTTATGTTATTTCTTCCTTTTCCTTCTTTCCCTCTATTTGAATGCTTTCCATTCAAATACCTTATGTTTCAAACTTTTCATTTGAATACATTTCTATTCGAACGCTACTGTAGTGTATCAACCTTATCATTACTTATTACTCCATATGTTTCTACCCATTACTATGTTTTATGATTCTTTTACCTTTTAACCCATACCATTTCCACCCTTGACCAAGATCTAGCTTTCTTAGTAACAAAGTTTAAACCTTTATTGGTTTCAAAGCCGTTTTAGATTAATTTAGGGTTTCTAAGTGAACCGTACATACTAATGAGTTCAATAGGTCCATTTTTAACATCAAGCCTATATCTTTATGGTGTAAAAATACCCGATTTTCCTTAGTACCAAGTCTTAGGGCAAACCATTCCTGAAAACACAACCTTTATAGGTAAAACACGTACCTTTTGATGTGTTATAGGCTACAATTTAGCTTCAACGTATACAATGGACTTGTTCTTGTGTGTATAATCAAAGATTTAACACAAATCTTCCTTCCTTGGGTTCGGGTATGAACCGTAGGGTTTAAGGAGTGTTTGTGTGTGTTTTTGAGTGTGTAAGGAAACTTATAGATAAGAATGAGAGGTTTTAGGGTTTTAGGGAGGTTTAAGGAGTATTTAGACTCTTTCAAGCCCATGGACCTAAGGCCCATCACCATCTCTTATTCCATCTTTCATTAACCAAGCCCACTCTCTTTTATGTTATTTAACTTAATTAAATATCAACACACTTTTAAATAATCACAAATTTTTTTATTATTATCAAAAGTAGGATGTTATGTTGTGAGCATGGAGCCTCACTGTAGGTCTCCAAGCAAGTAGAATCGAACATATATGGGTTCTAGGGTTTCTATTTTTAGGAGAAAATATGAAACATACACGTTGGTGGCCGGTGGTGGTTTCTTGAAGGTGTATATATATATATATAGAGAGAGAGAGAGAGTAGAGAGAAAGAATGAGTTGGTTTTGGGTATCTGGGGAAATTTGGGTGATTGGTGAATTGTGTTTTAAGGGTTTGATTTGGGGGATTCTTGGTTGATTTGTAGGTTGAAATGGCTAGGGCAAAGAGAGAGATAAGGCATGGAGAGAGAGAGTGTGGTTTTTATATATTTTTATTTCTTTTAGTTTAAATAAGAAATAAATATGAAAAATTACAAAACTACCCTCATGTGTCTTGCACATGACCAGATTTAACGAAAAAATTTAGCTCGGTTAGTGATAAAGAACGTTATGTGAAAGAAATTTGAAACATGAAGCATGCTTTCTGCCATGTCTTTTGCTAAAGGACGTCTATTGAAAAAACGTTCAAACATAAAGGACGTCTTTTGTTATTTTGTCTATAATTGTAGTTTCTTGAATATCATGATCATTATAATCTTTGAAGCAAAAGTAAGGTTTTGTTAACAATAAATTATGATCATGAAGAATGTATATAACCAAGTATGAATGTTCACGAGAAAACTTAGGAATAATAAGAACATCAAGAATAGAATAAAAAACAAAGAAAATACTAAAGCTTACTTGAAGAGCTTATGAGGTAAGAGAGAAGAGATAGTTGGTGTTAAAAATAATGAGAATGAAATGCTCTATTTATAACTATGATATAGCCCATGTTACACATGGGTGGAAAAACATATCAACAAACTATATAAATATAAACAACATATTCAACCAACACAAATATGTTCCAAGCAAGATGATACTTTTCGGCTGGCAAAAGTAATAAACTAATTAATCTTTGTACAATAAGGTATAAGAGATCAATAGGAAACTTTTAAAAATATAACCAGGAAGTTACCAAGATTATTGTGCAAATCTCGCAAATATTATAGAAAGATGTTGCTTTCAAAATGACATTTAGCAATCCAAACAAACTGCTAATGACAAATATTGCTATTAAATAAAAGTAACATATTCAAAAATATTAATAAAAATATATAGGAAGAAAAAAACAGACAGTAATTGTTATATAACTGTTTTTATATTCTTCAATTTCAAATAAGTAGTTACTGAGAAACACACGGCTGACATCCGAGCCAAATAAATCTCTTTGTTAATTATTGATTGAAATAACATGTGTTTCATTTCAACATTAATAATAAATAATGGTATATTTAATTATAATTTATTTTTTAATTAAACTTTTGTTTTATTTCGATTCAAATACCTTTTAGTTAAATTAAGTTAAATCGAAAAAATAAAGTTTTGTTCTACTAATTTCACTAATTAATTATAATTACAATAATATAGAGATAATTAAATTTAAACTGGTTAATTTTAATTTTATTACGTAAAAGTCATTCCCTAACAAGTGACTGCAATTTGCAGTAAATTATGTTTTAAACTCATTAACATCATTACTTTATTTAAAATGAATTTCATTATATAATTCTTTTTTCAACTGTATACATTAATCTTGATATTTATGTGTAATTAAAATTATTCAAATATTAATTAAATGGTAATTGAATCATTTGAAATTAAAAGTACAACTCTAATACAATTAATATGTTATAAACAAAATGGATTCATATGTTATAAACAATTACAAAGGTTTAAATAAAATACATATCTACATATACTATTAAAGCAACAGACTTTTTGGATAAATGACATATTTCTATTGGTTAATCACCATATTTGTATCAAAACAATTTCCTTTACAAATGAAATATTTGTAAAAACGTTATACTTTGGATAAAGTTTGTCCTTTTATATGTTTCTATGTTCTAATGTTAATAATTGACAATTTCAAAAAGATCTTATATAATATTAAAAGGCATTTCTAACAAATTTGATGCCCGCCAATTTTTTGTTGAAATACTTCTTTTCTTTAGTTTAATGTTTGCTATTACCTATTTGATATTACTTAATTACTATGTAAAATGGAAAATTTTATTGTTTTTTCATCTTACCAATTACAAACTTAATCTGTGTCCACATGTGTACGTGAAGATAAACATATTTGTGTAACATCCCATTTTCTTGTTTCGGTTAATAAAATAAAATATGAGTTATTATGAGTCGGGCTAGTGTTGGGTTAAATAGATATGGGTTATGGACTTGGATTAAAAAGAAAGGAAGAAATGACCATGGGCTTGAGCCCATGACCCGTAGTATATAAACCAATCTTATGCATTAATCCATTCATTTCCACTAACTCCATACACCATCAAAAACACACACTTAGCTCTCTCTCATCCTACTTTCTCTCTCTAGCTGAAATCACCAAGTGAAACCGAGCATTAACTCGAGGTAAGGATAGTATGATATTGTATAGATCCAATCCCGCTAAATATAGTTGCGAAACGACGAGCCGACACCCTTAAATCGTTAAAGTCACGAGATCCGGGTGGAATTGGGTATAATCGATCAAAATATGAGCTAAGGGGTTATCCTGGCTCAAATCTGGATCGAACGGGACGAAAAACGGTGAAAACGGTGGAAAAATAACTGAGATCTCGCTTTTCCGGCGAGATCCCGGTTTTCCGGCGATGACGACGCCGGAAAGGCGGAGCCGGAAAAACGTGTACGAGGATGTCAGAGAATATTCTAAGACCTAACCGTAACTTTTTAGCGGAGAAATAACGAATTAGTGGTAATCGTCATGTTAATTCGTTAAGGAGGAATAACGAATTCGTTAAGCAATTTGTTAAGCAATTCGTCAGACAGTTTGTTATGGGAAAATGACGAATGAACCCTCATTCTTTAAGGTCCAGTTCGTTATGATGATGGCAAGTTCGTTACGGTCCAATTCGTTATGAGGACTGGTTTTTCATAAGGTCCAATTCGTTATGAGGACCGGTTCGTTATAGTAGCCAATTTGTTATGAAGGCAGATTCGTTATGAAGTAACGAATGGGCTCATTCATTATGAACCAAATTCGTTAAGGACTGGGTAATGAACTAGAAGTTTAATAAAATGACAGAATGGTCCCTGGACTTAGAAAAGAATGATTTAATTACAAAATAGCACTTGTACTTTTCTAATTTACGGATGATACCTTAAAGAATTAAGAGGTTAACAATAAAATAATAATTTATAATTCTAATGGAAAATTTGTTACGGTAGTTAATGGAAATAAAATTTTTCCGCCCCTAGAACCCCGCTGCCAGGGGCTCTGCCCCTTGGACCCCGCTGCCAGGGGCGCTGCCCCCGGACCCTTGTTCGTTGAGGGTAATAATAAAACTAGAAACACGATATGGGTAGTGATAGTTAAACTGATATGTGTAATTGTTATACAGTTAGTCGTGCACAGCTTAAGAAAGGAATAACCATAAACGGTGAACGTAACCGAGTTCAGGTGAGTTTCTAGCCCCATTCCTTGTTATGTTTTCGGGGTTGTGTGCATACTTGATGTGATTAGTTAATACACTTACTTAAGTGGTAAGTGTACGCCTTATATGATTATGTGTGAATGAATGCTTGACGGTGCGTGAACGATCTTCGGATATTGCATGTACAGTCGGGGTGATAGTTTGAAGATATGAACGATATGCATACAAAGTATGAATGATTGCTTGTCGGTACGTGAACGACCTTCAGATATTGCACGTACAGTCAAGTTATAATGTTATGTATAATGTACGAATGATGTGTATGTATGTTATGAATGAATGTAAGAGATAGCCAGGTACAGAAGAAAGGGACTTAGCCCTAATTATACACAAGGTAGAAAGGGGCCGGACCCTAATAATATCCGAGGCAGAAAAGGGACAGAGCCCTTTATAAATCTCGAGGCAGAAAGGGACTGAGCCCTAATAATACTCAAGGCAGAAAAGGGACCAGACCCTAATAATATCCGAGGCAGAAAAAGGGACCAGACCCTAATAATATCCGAGGCAGAATAGATAATGTAAAATAGAGTTTAGAATAAAGTATGAGGGTAAGTATGTATATTATGAACGAATTATGAAAGTATGAAGTACGTATGGAAGTACGCAGTTATGAATGTATTGTATGTGGTATAATTAACTAGATTTCACTCAGCATAGCTGATTTTTAGTATGCACGCAGGTTGACAGATTGAGACAGCTGGTTTGAGCAGGACACATGGCAAGATTGAAGAGGCTGGCATCTAAAGATTTGTCATGATGTTTTGATACTATGTTTTATTTATGTTTAAAAAAGACAAGTTAAGAATATTTGTAATGAATGGTTGACTATTATTATTATTTCCCTAAAGTTTTAATTAACTGTGATATTTAAAACTGTGTTTATGAGTAAATCCAACGTCTAGTGTAGGGCACCTGGATCGGGGCCTTACAATTTGATTTTCGAGTACATCAATTTATTAATTATTTTGATAACATATTTTTATTAATTTGTCACAACTTAACTAACAATTTACGTCAAAATGTGTTTCAAATTATTTATTTTCACACATTTGTAAATTCTATTATTAGTAAGTACTAATTATTATTTATTAATAATTATAATTACTAATTACAAATTAAAATCAACTCTAAGTCAACTACATTTCAATATCAATTGATTAAATATTCTTATTTATTTAAAAACTGTAACATCCCGTTTTTCTAGTTTCGTTTAATAAAATGAAAATATGAGTTATTATGAGTCGGACTAGTGTTGGGTTAAATGGATATGGGTTATGGACTTGGGTTATGAAGAAAGGAAAGACCATGGGCTTAAGCCCATGATCCATAATTATATAAACCT
This sequence comes from Bidens hawaiensis, assembly GCF_021521415.1. NCBI lineage: Eukaryota > Viridiplantae > Streptophyta > Magnoliopsida > Asterales > Asteraceae > Bidens > Bidens hawaiensis. The sequence goes on from NW_027504868.1 coordinate 191,668, forward strand.
TAATTACCCATTTAATCATTCATTTACACATATTCCATACACCACCAAAACACACACTTAAGCTCTCTCTAATTTCTCTCATTTCTCTAGCCGAATGAACATAGAAAACCGATCCCGATCCAAGTTAGCCGTGCACAACTAAAGAAAGGGATAACCATTAACGGTGAACGTAACCGCATTCAGATGATTTTCTAGCCCCACTTCCTTGTTATGTTTTCGGGGCTGTGTGCATACTCGATGTGATAGTTAATACACTTACCTTAAGCGATAAGTGTATGCTTGGTATGATTTATGTATGATGATTGCTTGACGGTGTGTGAACGATCTTCGAATATTTCATGTACCGTCAGGAGGTAATTAAAGATAAAAATTGATATATATGATGTATGAATGATGTATGTATGTTATGTTAATAGTACGTGAACGATCTTCGGATATTTCACGTATTATTAAGGAAGGTATGTAAAGACAGGTATGTTACAGTTGCACGAAACAAAGAGACCATACCCTAATAATATATGTGAGGATACTAATAATATCAGTGAGGATAGGGACCCGACCCTAATAATATCTGTGAGGATAGGGACCAGACCCTTATAATATATGTGAGAATAGGGACCAGACCCTTATAATATCTGTGAGGGTAGGGACCAGACCATAATAATATATGTGATGTTGGGGACCAGACCCTTATAATATCTGTGAGGTTATAGGGCGGAAGGCTCTTTACGTAGTATGGATAGTTATGTATGAAAATAAAGTATGAATGATGTACACACCTTCGGGCTTGTGTGCAAGTATGTGAACTGATTGTGTGTTGTATGATTAACTAGAACTCACTCAGCGTAGCTGACTTTTAGTATGCACGCAGGTGAGTAGAATGAGACAGCTCGCTTGAGGGGAAACACATGGCATGGAATTGAAGACACTGGCATCTCAATGAAATGTTATGTTATTTAAAAAACATGTTTTTATGATTAAATGATTCGAATGCTTGTTAAGACAAGAAATGATGGTCATGTAATATAAAGGTTGAATGTTTTTGAAATTCTGCGAATGTTTTAATTAACTCTGATATTATGAACGGTGTTTATGAGTAAATCCGACGTCCAAATGTGGGGCACTGGTAGCGGGGCCTTACAAGTTGGTATCAGAGCAAAGTTCGAGAGATTTAAGCATCCTACATGCTTAGACTCGAACGGAGAATTGGATTTAAGTAAAAAAAGAAAGAAGATGCCAGTCCAAGAATGCCATGTGTCACTCAAGAAAGCCCAGTAAAGGTAAAGTGTATGGTTAAGTAATAAATGTTTATGTTATCTTGATTGATATGGATAGGATTTCTTGATTGTTTGATTAATTAACTGTTTAAGATTAGAATCAACACAAATAGACTCATAAGAGGAAGTGTATAGTACACGGAAAGTAACGTGATCAGCTAATCACAGCTGGCCACTGTTATTACCTCTTAGCCTTACTATCCTTGTACTAAATAGTTCCTTAAGTGATGACGTTTGTGTTTCCTTATAGAATACGAATGGTTGGGGCGAAGAAAGTTGCTGGAAGGGGAGGACGTACGAGACGTCGTGGTAGGCCACGTGTTTTCCGAGATCCGTCGGTAGAATCAGCTACTAACAATGAGGGAGAAGGAAGTGCAGCTGGTAGAAATCCGAGTAACAACGAAGGGGTTCAACTGGATCCCGCAATTCAAGCTGCCATTGGTCAAGCGGTAGCAACTGCTGTGAAGAACATGAATCCCGAAAAGTATGCCAGAAGGCAGGCTAGAACTGCTGAGAAGTCTGGGGAAAAGAGTAAGAAAGATGATGAGAATGAGAAGGAGGAATCAAGTGTGGTTAAGTCAGTGAAAGTCGATGATAAGAAACGAGGCCAAGGTGGGTGCAACTACAAGTCGTTCAAAGGCTGTTATCCACCGAAGCTAACTGGCTTGGGAGACGCAATCGCTACTCTCCAATGGATAACCATGATGGACAAGGTTATCCGAATTAGCAAATGCCGTCTCGACCAAGCTGTGGGTTACGCTACCCAATCTTTTGGTGAGGAAGCCATGTACTGGTGGGAGTCTATTGAGCAAAGAAGGAGTTGGGAAGAGATCAAGGCTTTGAGATGGGACGATCTAAAGGAGTTAGTGATGAAGTGATTCTGTGCTGATGCTGAGGTTGAAAGGGTTGAAATGAAGTTTCTGAGTCTGAAAGCGGGCAAGATGACACACCACGAATACACCAATGAATTTAACCGTATGTCCAGGTTGGTGCTAGACTTGGTGAACACTGAGGCCAAGCGGATCAAGTGTTACCTTAGAGGGCTGCCGCAGAATGTTCGCGTCTTGGTCAAGGCTGGTAGATCAGGTACTTTTGATTCCGCTGTGGGGCTCGCGGAAATGGTTTATGATGACTTTTCGGTAGAAGAGGTGGTAGTGGAAGAGAAAAAGGATAATAAGTGGGTCGCTCCTGCTAAACGACCTGGTACTCAGTTGTGGAACCCTAAGAATAAGCAGCCTAGAGTTTGGGAGAAGAGGTCATGTAAGACCTACGAAAAGATGCATGGTGGTGAGTGCAAGTGGAGTAGGAGTTCGGGTGTTTGTAACAAATGTGGAAAGGCTCATGGTGGGGAATGCAGGATGGGGTCTAATGCGTGTTACAAGTGTGGGAAGATAGGGTATTATGCCAATGAGTGCAGTGCGAAGCCAACATGTTACAAATGTGGCAAAACAGGTCATATGGCAAGAGAATGCACTGAGGGCGAGGCTGAAGGAAGTGGAAAGAAGGATGCCGATCAACCAAGGCCGAGGACTAGAGCCTACATGCTGACCCAGGAACAAGCTAGGCAGATTCCTGATATTGTGACTGATGCGTTTTTAGTAAACGGTATTTCTGCTTCAGTATTATTTGATTCGGGTGCGAATAGAAGTTTTGTAGCTATAAAAATTTAGTAAACTATCTAAAATTAAATGTTTCCAAGTGTCTGAAACCTTTATAGTAGCTACCGCTAGTGACAGTTCAGTTAAATAACGAAAATGGTTAAGGACTGTAAGATAGAGCTAGAGGCGCATAAGTTTCCTGTTACGTTGTATGTTATGATCTTGGGAGGATTCGATGTAGTTTTGGGAATGAATTGGTTGTCCGATTATGAAGCTCAGATAGTGTGTAAGAGTAGGATAATAAAGCTAAAGTCCTTGGATGGTAGTGCGGTAACGGTTTGTGGTGATAAGGAAAGTTCAGGGCTTAACGTCATTCGATGATAAAAGCCAAAGGGTTATTACGACGAGGGTGTGGTGCCTACTTGGCGTATGTTGTCAACGCTACAGCTGAGACGAAAGAAATGGAAGATGTTCTCATCGAGTGCGACTACCCAGAAGTATTTCTTCAGGATCTTCCGGGGTTGCCACCGGAGCGAGATATAGAATTCCAGATAGATTTAGTACCAGGAGCCCAGCCCGTCGCGAAAGTATCATACTGTCTAGCGCCGTCTGAAATGAAAGAACTGATGTCCCAACTGCAAGAACTCCTCGACAAAGGTTTCATAAGACCAAGTGTTTCCCCTTGGGGCGCGCCAGTGTTGTTCGTGAAGAAGAAGGATGGAAGTATGAGAATGTGCATAGACTATCGCGAGTTGAATAAGCTTACGGTAAAGAATAGATATCCTTTGCCAAGGATTGATGATCTGTTTGATCAACTGCAAGGTTCAAGTTGGTTATCACGGATAGATCTCAGATCAGGCTATCATCAGTTGAAAGTGAAAGAGGCAGACATCCCTAAGACAGCGTTTCGGACGCGGTATGGACACTACGAGTTCCTCGTAATGTTATTCGGTCTAACGAATGCTCCCGCAACATTTATGGACATGATGAATAGGTGTGTCAGCCAATGTTGGATAATTCAGTTATCGTCTTCATCGATGATATATTGATCTATTCAAAGAGCGAGTCTGACCATGCCGAGCATCTGAGAGAGGTATTGGAGACTTTAAAGAAAGAGAAGTTGTATGCTAAGTTTTCAAAGTGCGTGTTCTGGTTGCGAGAAGTGAAATTTCTAGGTCACGTGATTAATCCTGAAGGGATTACCATGGACCTAGCTAAGATTTAGGCAATAACAAATTGGAAGACCCCGCATAATCCGACCGATATACGAAGCTTCTTAGGGTCAGCTGGCTACTACAGGAGATTCATCGAAGGTTTCTCCAAGATAGCCGCACCGTTGACCGGTATGACCCGAAAGTCGATAGTATTCAATTGGGGTAAGTTTCAAGAAGAAACTTTTAAGGAGTTAAAGAAGAGACTCACATAAGCTCCAATCCTTGCTTTACCCGATGATGACGAGGATTTGGTTGTTTGTACTGATGCTTCGCATCGTGGGTTAGGTTGCGTGTTAATGCAACGAGGAAAAGTAATAGATTACGCGTCTAGACAGTTGAAAGTCCATGAGAGTACTTATCCAACGCATGATTTAGAGCTAGCAACAGTAGTGTATGCTCTTAAGATATGGAGGCATTATCTGTATGGTACTAAGTGTACCATTTACACATATCATAAAAGTTTAAAGTACTTTTTCGAACAGAAAGAGCTGAACATGAGGCAGAGAAGATGGTTAGAACTGATAAAGGATTACGACTGCGACATTAAATACTATCCTGGTAAAGCTAACGTGGTCGCCGACGAGCTAAGTCACAAGAATGAGGAAGTCATTGCAACAGTGAAGTCATACAAGCTGATTATGAATTAAAGCCTTTTTGAAGAAATCATCAAAGTGCAGTCAGAGGTGTTAGTGGATGAAGGGCTAGTGAAGAAAGAAAGGACTTTCGGTCAGCAAGACGAGTTGATGGAGAACACGCACGGTGTTAAGACTAGGTTTGACCGTATGTGGATTCCACGCCATGGAGATCTCAGAGGTCGATTCTTAAATGAAGCTTATAAGTCAAGGTATTCAATTCATCCAGGAACTACTAAGATGTATCAGGATTTGAAAAGAGACTACTGGTGGCCAGGAATGAAGAATCATGTGGTAGATTATGTCAGTAAGTGCTTAACTTGCCTACAAGTCAAGGTAGAGCATCAGAAGCCTTATGGAAAAATTCAGCCTTTGGAGACACCAGAGTGGAAATGGGAACACATCACCATGGATTTCATAACTAAGCTACCTAGTATAGCTAATCATCATGATACCATTTGGGTGATTGTGGTCCGTCTGACCAAGAGTGCTCACTTTCTGCCTATACGAGAGGATATCTCGTCAGAAATGTTAGCAAGATTGTTCATTAAAGAGGTTGTATCTAAACATGGAGTACCATTATCGATCGTGTCCGATAGAGATACTCGGTTTACTTCGAGGTTTTGGAAGAAGTTCCATGAAGCTATGGGAACAAGATTGAACATCAGTACCGACGAATCATCCTCAAACAGATGGACAGTGTTAAAGGATGATCCAAACCCTTGAGGATATGCTACGTGCTTGCGTTCTAGACTTTTGAAGAAGTTGGGATGATCATATGCATCTGGCAGAGTTCTCCTATAACAACAGCTACCATTCAAGTATAGGTATGCCGCCGTTTGAGATGCTTTATGGTAGACGATGTAGAACCCCGGTATGTTGGGGAGAGATTGGTCAGAAAGAGATGGGAAGCCTAGAGGTTGTGCAAGAAACCTCGTCAAAGTTTGATCAGATTAAGGCAAGGATGAAAGCTGCTCAAGACAGACAGAAGTCGTATGCTGATAAGCGGCGACGACCGATTGAGTTTAACGTTGGTGTCAATGTGATGCTCAAGATCTCGCCTTGGAAAGGAATTATCCGTTTCAGGTAGAGAGGAAAGTTGAGTCTGAGGTACATTGGACCGTTAAGATTATGGATCGTGTGGGGGAAGTAGCTTACAAGCTAGATTTACCCGAAGAGTTGGAAGGAATTCATTTACATTTCATGTCTCTCATATGAGAAAATGCCTAGCTGATGACACGTCTCATGTGCCATTAATGGACATTGAGATTGATGAATAGTTGAACTACATTGAGCTACCAATCGACCGTAAGGAAAAGCAGCTTCGTTGTAAAGTTATTCCGTTAGTGAAGGTGATATGGAAACATCGCAAAGGATCGGATGCTACTTGGGAAGTTGAAGAAGAAATGCGCAAGTTTTATCCAGATTTATTTTAGTAACAGTTAGGTTTCGGGGACGAAACCTCTTTATGGAGGGAAGACTTGTAACATCCCGTTTTTCTAGTTTCGGTTAATAAAATGAAAATATGAGTTATTATGAGTCGAGCTAGTGTTGGGTTAAATGGATATGGGTTATGGACTTGGGTTATTAAGGAAGAAAGGAAAGACCATGGGCTTAAGCCCATGATCCATAATTATATAAACCTTAATTACCCATTTAATCATTCGTTTACACATATTCCATACACCACCAAAACACACACTTAAGCTCTCTCTCTAATTTCTCTCATTTCTTTAGCCAAATCAAGATAGGAAACCGATCCTGATCCAAGTTAGCCGTGCACAACTAAAGAAAGGGATAACCATTAACGGTGAGCGTAACCGCATTCAGGTGAGTTTCTAGCCCCACTTCCTTGTTATGTTTTCGGGGTTGTATGCATACTCGATGTGATAGTTAATACACTTACCTTAAGCGGTAAGTATTTGCTTGGTATGATTTATGTATGATGATTGCTTGACGGTGTGTGAACGATCTTCGGATATTGCATGTACCGTCAGGAGGTAGTTAAAGATAAAAATTGATATATATGATGTATGAACGATGTATTTATGTTATGTATGTTATGTTAATAGCACGTGAACGATCTTCGGATATTGCACGTATTATTAAGGAAGGTAAGTAAAGACATGTATATTACAGTTGCACGAAACAAAGGGACCAGACCCTAGTAATATCTGTGAGGATAGGGACCAGACCCTAATAATATCTGTGAGGATAGGAACCAGACCCTAATAATATCTGTGAGGATAGGGACCATACCCTTATAATATCTGTGAGGGTAGGGACCAGACCCTAATAATATCTGTGATGTTGGGGACCAGACCCTTATAACATTTGTGAGGTTATAGGGCGGAAGGCTCTTTACGTAGTATGGATAGTTATGTATGAAAAGTAAAGTATGAATGATGTACACACCTTCGGGCATGTGTGCAAGTATGTGAACTGATTGTATGTTGTATGATTAACTAGAACTCACTCAACGTAGCTGACTTTTAGTATGCACGTAGGTGAGTAGAATGAGGCAGCTCGCTTGAGGGAAACACATGGCATGGAATTGAAGACACTAGCATCTCAATGACATGTTATGTTATTTAAAAGACATGTTTTTATGATTAAATGATTCGAATACTTGTTAAGACAAGAAATGATGGGTATGTAATATAAAGGTTGAATGTTTTTGAAATTCCACGAATGTTTTAATTAACTCAGATATTATGAACGGTGTTTATGAGTAAATCCAACATCCAAATGTAGGGCACCGGTAACGGGGCCTTACAAAAACCTTATTTTTAATATCATTCATATATAATTATTACATAGAACTTTATTTTAGGAATTGTCTAAAATAAAGGTTTTTGATTTTTGTACTTAAAATTTAAAACATATTTATTAAATACGTAAGTTTTTGCTATAATTGAATGGTCAACTTATTTTAAATAAAACCTTCATTTTTTCCATAAATAAATGGTCAACTTATTTTTAATATATCAATTAAAAAATAAATTTTAATATTAACTTACCTCTTGTGTATGTGTATGCAGAAAATAAGATGAAAGTGTATGCAGTTATTAACATAGTTAACAAAAGGATTGATAAATCATTTGTGGTGGATTAGGTATGTTTTCTTACCTATTGTCATGAAGCATTATTCTGTATGTACTTATAATAGTATGTTTTGATAAATGATTGATATATGGATAAAGAAATCGAAGGTAAGAAAAATGTTTATTTATTTATGACGAAACTGTTGCATTTTTAAAAATATTTTTCCTTTTTTTCTTTATTTAGAATATGCTAATACTGAATAATTTCATAAGGAAATAGTTCACAAAATAAAAAAAAATCAAATATGATTTATAAGGATATATTGATTAGTTTATGGACTTTATGGTTTAAAGTTTAAATTTTTATTATTTTGAGAATCCAAATTTGATATTCTGTTAGACACACACACACACACACACACATATATAATGAATTTAGTTGAAAGTGACATTAATATTTAGAAATGGTTATTAAAAATATTTTTTTTATTTAAGGCATGAATATTGAAAAATTATGAAATGGTCAAAATCAATTAAATTCAGTTTTTGAATAACCGGTGAAATTCAAACTATATAACATATTTTTGTAAACTTCATATAAAGGTGAGAATCCAAATTTGAATGGTGAAAATCGGTTTCTAAAATGTCATATTAAATATGTATTATTTTAAAATGTAAAGTACGATAATATTAGAAAGTACAATAATGTTTTAAATTGCGTTGACATTGGTGATTTAATGGCTATGATATTAAATTTCAAATAAATCAAAATAATTAAAATATATTAAATGAACTTTGACCAATAATAATATATGATTGATTATATAAAAATCAAATAAATTACATGAATTGTGAAAAAACTTACAATACATGAATAATAACAAAAATATACATCAATATTAAACAAAAAATAAGAAATCTTATCAACAAATCCTCAATTCATGAAATTAGCTATATCAAGTTGGGGAGATAACCTAAAATAAGAAAATTAAATATTAATATTAATATCACTTAATAAATAAATTACCAATTTTGGAAGATTTTAATTATGTAAAAAAATGTAAAATTGATGTTCTAATTGATAACCGGAATATTTGAATCGCGTTACCGGAAAAACGAAATAGGAAAAATCTCCATTGTATCTTCGATTTTGATATAGAAATTTATATAATAATTAATATAAATACAAACAAAAACAGAAAATAAAAACAATTGTAAAATGAAATAAGGAATAATATGATAATCGGACATTAGAGTAGCAAATAAAACCTTACCGGAAAACCGTAATAACTTCAAAATATTAATTCAATCTTGAAAATTGATATACAACCTAAAGAGATTATAAAAAATCATATAAAAATTAAAATAAATATAAAACCTTACCGGGAAACTTTACTAGAAAATCATGCAACATTGTTGGTCATTAGAGTATAAAATATAACCTTACTTGAAAATGATTAATCCTCATCTGCATTATCGGAATATAGGAGATGGTGGAGGTAATAAGCCGAGAGAGAGAGAGAGAGAGAGAGAGGAGATTAAATGGATTAGGGTTGGAAAATCTTAAGGTTTAAATATGGTGTATGAGATGATTTGGCAATAATAGGAAATGAAATATATGACTTGGAAATTATATGGCATTGATGTGGACACTCTAGTTGAATGCCATGTGAAACATTGTATTGCTTTAATAATATTGTAAGATGTATGTTATGGTGTATATTAGGAATGTTTTGGAGAAGAAGAAAAATCTTTAATGGTAATTCTTTTATGTAAAGTTGAAAAATAAAATATTTTAGAAAGTTGCCATTTTGTTATAAGTGGATGCCAAAATGATGTAACAAAATATTGGGAAAATGAATGGTAAATTTTTTTCATCTTATTTTCATAAAAAAACTATGTTCTTACATAAATCCTCTCATATTGTATTAATTTATACTATATTATATTATATTATATTACGTTACATTAAATTACATCACATCACGAAACGTTATTGTTCAAACGACCTTAACATAGGTATTCTTAAAAGTTGGGTTTACACATGCATTATAGATCTTAAACCTTGAATTATTATTACGTAGCAAAATGTAAAACATTACCAATTTGTCTTAATAAAACTTAAACATTCGTGTCAAAAGTCAATTATAACAAAACGACGCTAATGGAAGCCACTTGCTACTTGGATGTCCCGCAATGCTCCAGCCATTCTTATTTTTCCTCCTGAACCTGCTAACCTGATGTACATAAGAAAGTCAGCGCCGCGTTGAGTGAATTCTAGCTTTACTACCTTACATTATTATACAAGTAATAATAAACGTGCGTTACCACTCTGTGACCGTCGTCACTTACCTGCTATAATTGCAATTGTTGATGACATCACAAAGGCATCACCCTACTACTCTGTGGTGACTGGTTTCCTAGTTACCACCGTGGCTTATTGGTTTCCCCAGTGTGACATTCGTTACTTTTCAAACCCGAAAACCCGACCCATTTTAAATTTTCGGTTTTTATATGTATTGATATATATATATATAAATCAAGTTTCGTTTAATGTATATGTATTTATATTCGTTAAACCGACTCGTTTTGTCGTTCATTGTAGTCTTATTCTTTGTTTGTCAATAATATATTATCCTCGATAATTTAAGATTAGTTAAGTCTTTATTTAATCGAGTTCCAAACTATCCAGGTATAATACGAAAATAATCCAACTTGGTAACTTTAATCACCTTTGTATAATACCTAAAAGTATAAGGTATAAATTGTAATTAAAGTTTTTAATATGTTTTAATATAACATGAAAATGCAAGACCTATTATGTAAATATTGTTTATATAATAATAATAATAATAATAATAACAACAACAACAATAATAATAATAATAATAATAATAATAATAATAATAATAATAACAATGAAAAGCAACAGCATCACCCCAGTCCAGTATTCCCGTTTCCTCGTTTTTCCGGCAATACCCCCGGCGGCCGGAAACGGCGCCGGTGAGAACCAATCTTCATGTTTTAATTATCTTTCGATCCCAAATTAAACCAACTAATTGCACATAAACACTCAAACTTGACAAGACAAAAACCCGCTCTCGCGCGGTCTTAATTTTAACAAGTAAAAGCAATGAGACAAAATTACTTCTTATCACCTCTCGGTCTCAAAGAAGGTGTATTTTAACTGATTTTAGATGATATATTACCCACTTATCCCTACGGTTGATCACCCCGCAAACAATCTCTAGACACCAAGTAAAGAGTTTAACAAGCAATCAATTAATCAAAACCAATTCAATTAACTAATGCAAGAGGATTACAAGTAATAACAAATAAAACACAGCCATCACACACAATCTAATTTATGGTTTAGTTAAACTTTACATCAATAATTTAAGTCTTGAACATTAACAATCCATTAAACAAGTCAAAACTACTCAACAATCATCTATCCTAGGTAGAACAAACAAGTTTAGCTACTCATTGATTTTGGACAGCCATGCATACTTAAGAAAAACACCATAAACATCATCATAAACATTATAAAACTCATTCAAGATCCATCATGATATCTTGATACTTAAAACTTTCGTTTATCTAAGCTATTCTCGAACCCATTGCGTTATTAATTAAATGTTCATATTCCGTTGGTTAAATGCTACGTTTGCTTACCACGTTATTCTCAACCCCATTATTTCAATTACATTTACGATGTTCATAATTCAAATGCTTTCATTCTTTAATTTCATTACCTCGTTTATTTTGTTTTTCAACCTCGTTTACTTGTTTCAAATCACGATGATTTCATTTACTTGAATTAGTGTTCTCGCGTTGTCCTTGGCTTGAATGGTCTGACAATGTGTTATGTAATGTTTTTACCCTTTTAATTCATTGTTTTTGGTTTTCAATGTTTTATAAGAAAATTTTATTTAATTATCTAAAGTTTATTATCTAAAACCACACAATAGAGCAAGTTATATGGACTATCCGACGATAGAGGTAATTATGGGTCGACACGTAATTATCAAAGTCCTCGCATGAAAAATATAATAAGTCCGGTTGTGTGAAATAACTCGGAACTTGGAATGATTTTGGGGAACGGGGCAAATACAATATGATAAGGGCATGGTGGATACGTCGTTGGTACATCCTATATATAAGTGTCCTTGTCATATTTCCTATTTGTGGCGTTCTTTCGGGTCATTCAAAGATCGGCGTTACTTGATTTTAATATATAAAAATGATTAAAACTTTTAAGAACTCCATATATCAGTTGTTCTCTTTTTAAATTTTACTTTTATTTTAAACCGACTCGTTTAAAATAAGTTGTAAGTCCTGTAACATTCGCTACTTTTCAAACCCAAAAACCCGACCCATTTTAAATTTCCGATTTTTATATGTATTGACATATATATAAATCAAGTTTCGTTTCATGTATATGTATTTATATTCGTTAAACCGACTCGTTTTGTCATTCATTGTAGTCTTAATCTTTGTTTGTCAATAATATATTATCCTCGATGATTTAAGATTAGTTAAAGTCCTTATTTAATCGAGTTCCAAACTATCCGGGGATAATATGAAAATAATCCAACTTGGTAACTTTTATCACCTTTGTATAATATCTAAAAGTATAAGGTATAAATTGTAATTAAAGTTTTTAATATGTTTTAATATAACATGAAAATGTAGGGACCTATTATGTAAATATTGTTTAAATATAATAATAATAATAACAATGAAAAGAAACAGCAGCACCGTAGTCCCATATTCCCGTTTCCTCGTTTTTTTGGCAATACCCCCGGCGGCCGGAAACGGTGCTGGAGAGAACCTATCTTCACGTTTTAATTATCTTTCGATCCGTTAATACACCCAAACGACTTCTCCACTAATTATAAGCTTTATTATATGATTAATTTTATCATTTAAACATCAATTAACCCATAATTAATCCCCAACCGAACGAATTTTAACCAAACTCGTAATAACCCGAATTAACCATCAATAGATCTAATTGAAGATATAAATAGGTTGAAAATCTTTATCTAAACCTTTTTCAAACTTAATTATTCACAAACAAACACTCTGTAATCATCAAATTGCCCGTCCAAAATTCACTCCGGCCAAACCCCGTTTACCCTCATTCCGGCACCAAACCAAGTAAGTTTTATATGGATCTTAATCTTTTCAAGCCGGAAAACAAAACCCCTAACTTTAATTTAACGAACATGGAACAGATTTGGATAATTGAATTCTAAGGTTTATAGTGAAGATGATGAACTTGATGAATATATATATATATATATATATGTTTCAGACTTTATAACACAAAGACAGTTTGGTCTGGTGGTTGTGTACACTAGGTGTGGCCATGGAGACCCGGGTTCAAACATGGTTGCATATCCTTTTTATATATTTTTTAGCCATGTTTATTAAATATAATAAATTACATATATGTTTATAAAATCATTATAAAGTTAGATACAAATTATTTTAGATCGTTTTCAATCTTTTTCATCCAAGAATCCAACTTTTTCCAACCTGAAACGTTTGTTAAAACTTGTGAAATAAATATATAAACATATATGCAATATCGTCGTAAACTTTATAAATTCTAAACGACAACGTTTATACTAGACTATAATATACCATTTAAGGCCGTAAACAATAATATATTCAAATTTAATATTAATCTCATAAGTAATACTATATTAATAATTATTATTTCGTTAAACTTTATAATCCGTTAACACATTTGTTTTCAAAATAAAAAATATCGTTAACACCAATATTTCTGTAACCCTTAAAATATTCAAACTTGAAATTAATATCATAATTTAAACTAATATTAAATTCATAATTATTAAGAATTCGTTTAAAATGTTAAAGCTTAACAATAATATTATATTATCAAAACTCGATAAATTGATAAAATATACATTAAACACTTCTAATTTCTGGCAATAGATTTATTTACTTTTCACAAGTCGTTAGTTTATTTGATTTTGTACTTTTATGTGAGACCCCACTACCGGTTCCCTATATTTGGACGTTGGATTTACTCATAAACAACGTTCATAATATCAGAGTTAATTATAACATTCGCGGAATTTCAAAAACATTCAACCTTTATATTACACAACCATCATTTCTTGTCTTAACAAGCATTCGAATCATTAATCATAAAAACATGTCTTTTAAATAACATGACATTTCATTGAGATGCCAGTGTCTTAAATTCCATGCCATGTGTTTCCCCTCAAGCGAGTTGCCTCATTCTACTCACCTGCGTGCATACTAAATGTCAGCTACGCTGAGTGAGTTCTAGTTAATCATACAACATACAATCAGTTCACATACTTGCACACATGCCCGAAGGTGTGTACATCATTCATATTTTACTTTACATACATAACTATCCATACTACGTAAAGAGCCTTCCGCCCTATAACCTCACAGATATTATAAGGGTTTTGGTCCTTACCCTCACAGATATTATAAGGGTCTGGTCCCAATCCTCACAGATATTATTAGGGTCTGGTCCCTATCCTCACAGATATTATTAGGGTCTGGTCCCTTTGTTTCGTGCAACTGTAACATACCTGTCTTTACATACTTCCTTAATAATACGTGCAATATCCGAAGATCGTTCACGTACTATTAACATAACATACATTCATCATTCATACATCATATATATCAATAATATCTTTAACTACCTCCTGACGGTACATGCAATATCCGAAGATCGTTCACGCACCGTCAAGCAATCATCATACATAAATCATACCAAGCATACACTTACCGCTTATGGTAAGTGTATTAACTATCCAATCGAGTATGCACACGGCCCCGTAAACAAAACAAAGAAGTGGGGCTAGAAACTCATCTGAATTCGGTTACGTTCACCGTTTATAGTTATTCCCATATTGAGTTGTGCATGACTAACTGTATAACAATTACATATATCAATTAACTATCACTACCCATATCGCGTTTCTAGTCTAATTACAACCCTCGACGAACCGGGGTCCGGGGGCAGCGCCCCTGGCAGCGGGGTTCCAGGGGCGGCATCCCCTAGCGGGGTCCAAGGGGCAGAGCCCCTGGCTAGGGTTAAGCTGCCAGGTCAGCTTGGAAAAATTTTAATTTCATTAACTGTCTTAACACATTTTTCGTTAGGATTTTGAATCATTAATTAATTTGCCAACTTAAAAGTCCAAGGGCTTCTTTGTAATTAAATCATTCTTTTCTAAGTCCAGGGACCATTCTGTAATTCCATTAAACTTCTAGTTCGTTACTTGGTTCTTTAACGAATTGGCTTATCATAATGAACTGTTCCTTGTAACGAATTGGACCCTCTAGCGAACTGGTCCTTTGACGAATCAATCCATATAACGAACCAGTCCATATAACGAATTAGTCCATGTAACGAATTGAACCTTCTAATTCGTTATCTCTTTTAACGAATGGTCATAGCGAATTGAGGTTTAGTTCGTTATCTTTTCCTTAACGAACTTGAACCCTATTTCGTTAAGCTTTCACTAACGATTCACATAACGAATTACCCCTAGTTCTTTAACTCTCTGTAAACGAAGTAGGGTTAGGTCGGAGAATGTCAGACATTCTCTGACATCTTCATTATCCTCGTACGCTGTTTTCCGGCGCCACCGTCGCCGGAAAACCGCGACTTCACTGGAAAAATGAGATCTCACTCGTTTTCCACCATTTTTCGTCCCATTCGATCCAAATCTGAGCTAGGGTGACCCCTAAGCTCATCTTAGGTTCGGTTTATACCCGATTCCACCCGGATCTCGTGACGGTTTATAGGTTTCTGCTCGTCGTTTCGTGACTAAATCAAACGGATTTGAGTTCATACAATATCATATTATCATTACCTTGGATCGGGATTAGGTTTCTATCTTGGTTCGGCTAGAGAAACAAGAGAAATTAGAGAGAGATCTTAAGTGTGTGTTTTGGTGGTGTATGGAATATGTGGAAAATGAATTAAATGAGTGGTTTAAGGTTTATATAATTATGGATCATGGGCTTAAGCCCATGGTCTTTCCCTCTTTCCATCATAACCCAAGTCCATAACCCATATCCATTTAACCCGACACTAGCCCGACTCATAATAACTCATATTTTCATTTTATTAACCGAAACTGGAAAACGGGATGTTACATTTTAATTTTAGTTCGTGAAGTTCAATTGCTTCGGTTTCATTTACACGCTTTCAGTTTTATTTCAAGTTTGTCTTCAACTTTAAGGTGAGTTTCTTACACCCCCTATTTACTCTTTCACTACTTTTGGGGATAGCATATATATCCTATCCAAATTAC
Organism: Bidens hawaiensis; assembly: GCF_021521415.1. Classification (NCBI taxonomy): domain Eukaryota; kingdom Viridiplantae; phylum Streptophyta; class Magnoliopsida; order Asterales; family Asteraceae; genus Bidens; species Bidens hawaiensis. The sequence goes on from NW_027504868.1 coordinate 207,775, forward strand.
AATTTTATTTATTCATTATTTACAAACTATAATTCATTACATGGACTTGTGTGTTTACTTGTTACTTGCTCAAATATTACGTGCATGGATTTCTTCGATAAGTATGATCATACGCCCCGCTTTGCACTCAGGACCATATGTTTCTAGTGGAAAAAGGACTCCGATCTGAGTACGTTGGTGCACAATCCCAACTGGAAAATACATTCATTTATTGTTTACACTCATGGACCATTAATTCTAGTGTAAAGAACCCTTATGTGTTTTCATAAGTTTTCATGGAATTGTATGGTTTTTATATATTATTTAAACTGTGTAAACTCACCAACTATTCAATTAGTTGACTTTATTTTATATATATGCTACAGGTACTTTAATTAGAGGATGAAACGACGAGGATACTAGAAGTTAGGTTATCTAAATAATAGACAATAAGATGTTTGTTTTGTTCCTTTTCCCTTGTGTTTGTTCATTTGAAATAACTTGTGTACTTGATTCTTTGGAATGAATTAATGATAATATTGTCACTTAATAGTGTCACATGTGTTTTGAGCAATCTGTACGTCACACTCAGGCGTTTCTGCTTTAGCCTAGGTGTTACACCCAGGGATGGACCTAGTTCAAAATATGGGTAGCGAAGGCAACCCTTCAAATTTTCATCGGTAGTGTAAATTTATGTTTTTTGATCGTTTTCCGTATTTCGCAACATCTGAAAAAAATATAAAGTTACCCCTATATTTTTAGATCCCAACCATATTAAAAGGCTAAAATCCGTTAAAGCCCAACCAAAATTTAAAGTCTAACCAAACTAAAGCCAAAACCAAATAAAGTCATTGTTCATTGTTCATCCAGTCACTGTACCTCCACCTCCTTTTTTTTATTCCATTCCTCCTTCACCCTACTTTTTCAGCAACACCCCCACCTAACTAAAACCACCACTACCATCGCCGCCACCACCACCTTACCGCCACCTTCGTCGTTTCCACCACCACCACCTTTCCACTAGCGCCGCCACCGCAACCAATGTTGCCTTCATCGTTGCCGTAATCAATGCAACCATTGTCACCACCGTCGCCTGACCATAACCGCCACCACCACTATCGTTGCCTGATCGCCACCACTGTCATACCCCAACCTATGACAGAAATGCGAAGGCGCGAATTGATTTCTCACAGCTTTTCAAAGGTTACTATCATGCATTATTAAAATGACAATATCTATTAATTAAATTAAGTTTTCAAATAACTCAAATACAACAAATAGATAGTCCATAATCATACAACATTACAACTTATATCACAAATGATCTTGACTAATTATTTTCTAACTTAAATTCTTCACTAAGTCTTCACCAACCCGCATTAACTTTCTATGATAACATGCGTATGCGTACAAAATAGAATTTTGTCAACAACACATGTTGAGTGAGCAACACACCAGTTTAAATGTACATATCGTATATATAAAACTATATGTAATTGCAACAAGTCATATGAGAATAACAAATTAACCAAATGAGCAAGTGTAACTGAAATGTCGAGAAGCATAAGGCTAAAACGACTGGAATATGATCATACTAGACTGAGATTATGTTCGACCTCTCCGAATGCGGAAGCATATAAAGCAAATAAACACATAAACAAGTAAGGTATAAGTTGTTAACACATAAGACTATAGTTGCAGTTTTGAGTATAAGTATACATAAGAAATATAATATACGCATATGTCCCCAAAACGTGGAAAACGAGTAAAATACGGGAATGTGGTACTCACCTGATCAAATAAGCAAAGTGGGAATGAATACGACAAGAAAGCGATAAACCACGCTCGACGAGGTACATCAACAAACGAATTTCCTAAGTAATATTAATTGCATAAATTAAATAAGAATTCAACAACCAAACTAAAACTAGATAGAGGTTCGGGATTAAATAATCGAGTGAAATCTTACAAAAGCTATTTATTTCATTAATTTATTATCAGGTTTTATTATAATAAATATGATTTAATTATATAAAATTACATAAAAATACTTAAGTAAATATTTATAAAATTGTTGGATAAATTATATAAAGATATTTATTTTAAATGTTTATTTCAACTAAAAATACGTTTAATGTATTTATGTATATTTTTATTGTTAATAAAGACTTATTTTTTTTAAATAAATTTTATACATAATAGATATTAAATAACAATATCTATATCAATCCTTTAATAGTAGTATATATGGTTAAATGTATATACACGAACGAAAACGTGAGTTAAACGAGTATCATAAAGTCGGTTTTTATTAAAATGGTCTTGATTGGTTATTATCATTATTAATATAATTAATAAAAAATGATTTTAATAAATTTTTACCAAAAATAAAAGAAAACGGGATGGTAGAGGTTCGAACCCGCGATCTCTGCCCCCCATAATCAAGTGTCAAACCAGTTGGGCTATCCAGCAACTTGCAAACAAATTTAGTTTCCATCAATTATAAATACAAACAAAAGCAACCAGTTTTGATTAACCAAACCCTCGAATCGATTTGATCAAATAGGTTATAACTGATCAAATTAACCATAGGGTTAATTATCAGCACTAAATCGTAATCCCAAACATGTGTTTAGTTACCTCATACGAAGATCAGACGTGGGGTAACGAGATATAACAGGGCCGGCGGTTGTGAGATGATGGACGAACAGGTAGCGTCTGATTATAATACAATTAATTAGGGGGTTATGAACGGCTAGGGTTAGATGATTGTACACACAAGTATAATTTTGTTTATATGACTGTTTAGGTGCATAACGACATAAGTTTAGGGTCGGCCAAGAAACCAGACGAACAGATCATAAAAAGGTTGTTAAAATCCAATTAAGGTTGGGGGAAAACTAGGCGAAGACTAAAGGGTTGAATGTATATGTTTAATTGTATCAAGACATCCCGTTAATAAGGGATTGAGATTAAGGGTTCATAGTCGGTTCGTTAAGATCTTGGCCCATGATCTAGAATCATCCAAATCGTAATTAAATTAGAAATCAGAGTCGGTTTTAAATATATTGAGATATTATAGTATAAATTTTAATTTTTGCCAGAGGATTAAGGCTCAAGATATTCATTGTAATCGGGTTTAGGAAAAAAAAAAGGTATGGATTATGGATTTGGGTCATGGGTATCAGTTTGATGAAATGGGTTATAACAATATTTGCAAAATGCACCCTGGAGTTAGAGAATGGTACAAAGGAGGATAAAACATGTTCTGGGTTAAATATGTCAAAATATAAAAGATATAATTATAAATTATTAAATATTAATAAATATTCTATTTAAATTCGATAAATGCAGTATATTTATAAAATAACCCGAACCTCGAATCGAGTTGGGTAAAAATATAAGTTTGAAAACCCGAGTTGTTACAGTCTCCCCTACTTTAGGAAATTTCATCCCGAAATTAAAAAAATTTATAACAACACCATTAAAGTTTGAGGAAAAGAAAATATTAAAATAAATTTAAAAATTTATCATAACACCGAACTTTGAATAATTAAAATAACGCTCCAAATGCAAATCCGATAAGTGCACTTATATATAGGATGTACCAGCGACGTATCCACCATGTCCTTATCATTTTTACATTTGTATTATTATCCAACCACTTTCAATTCTATATTATGACACACAATCTTACTCATCATGATTTCCATGCGAGGACTTCGATAATTATGTTCCTGACCATAATTATTTTTGATCGTCGGATGGTCCACATGGTTCGTCCCATTGTGTGGGTTACAAAACATTAAAAGTACATGATTTTAAGAGGCGAGGGTTTTAAGGAGTTTTTTTTAATACTAGAAAATTACCAATGTATAAAACAATTTCAAAAGTTGCAGTGGATTTTACTTAAGCAATGTTTCTTATTTTTTTCCAAGACGTCGCAAAAGTATAAGTATTTAAAGTTGAAGAGTTATCTTATAAATAGTTAAGGTTAATGAAGGTAAAGAAATAAGATAGAAGTAGGCTTTAGTAAACAATCTATTTAAACAGAAAAGAAACTTTATTTAGTAGATAGAAGGTAAATAGTTCAAATGGGAAATAATCCAAGGCCATAAAGAGGCGTTACAAATCGTAATTAAGAAAAGACGAGATAAATTATGATAATTAAAGAAAACAGCAAAAGTCTTCGGGGTCCTTAAGTAGCTTAATTGATGTGACTTGAAGCACCATGAGCAGTTGCATTCATAGGAATTGGAGCAGTCGAGGTAGATTGATTTGGGTAGCTTGAATAACGTGAGCTTGAACAATTTGTAAGAAGGTTGTTTGGTGGAAATACGTCTGTAAACTTGAGCTTGTGGTTGCGAGGTTTGGTAATGTTGAGTTAAGTAAGGTTGACCTTGATTGATAGGAGGAGCTTGAGGGACATGAGGTGGATGGGTTTGAGCCTGGTGAGCATGGGTCAAGTAGTAGGGTGTAGTCATGGTTTGGGCTTGATTGGCATGGATAAGTTGAGGGAACATATTACGAAGATGGTTTGGGTCTCCACAATGATAGCAATCATGGGTATTAGGAACATCAGGTTGAGCATGAGGGGTAGGTTGTCGCGGAACAGCTTGTGTAGTAGGCGGGACACGGCAGGTGTTAGCAAGATGGCCATAACGGTTACATTGGGAGCAACGACGACATAGGAAATTAAATGGGTGATGATGATTACAAATGGAGCATCGCGGAAAAGGAGAGAGGTAAAGTTTCTTGTTTTAGGAGACTTACGGGTGGGTAGGTTTTGTTGCAGCAAGGTTCTTACGTTTCTTGTTGTGGGGATGAGTGTGTGTGGGGGGGGGGGGTAGATGGTTTGTAGACACCAACAAAGAAATTAGTGGGAAAAGTTGAATCGGTTGCATTAATGTTTTGAATTTGCGTCACTATCCTAGGGATCGCAGAAGCTATCTCTTTGGCGATACAGGAAGCCATACGGTGATTGTGAGAATCAAACGGTTGATGTCGAGGATAACGCCGGTTTCTTGAATGAGACATTCTATAGGGATCAAAAAATGAGGATTTATAAGATGAAGGATAAATTGATGAAATCATAAGAATAGTAAAATGTTTAACTATGAAGATAACTTATAATAATGTTGCGTTAAGAAGTAAGGGGATTTGCGTCATAAGGATTAAATGTGAAAAATTATAAGATGAAGGGGGGGGGGGGGTACATAGCGTAAATAGTTATTAAATGATGTAGTCAATAAGATTAATGTGTGATGACTACATGAGGAATTAAGTCAATTTAAAAAATTAGATTTTTATTAAGTTTACAATAAACTAACGAAATATAAATTGTGGATGTTGGCCTCCCATGTGCTTCCATGGCAATTTGAATGGCCCAATGAACTAACGAACAAAAACAACTGAGTTGGACAGCCCATGAGCGTTACATGGCAATTTGATTGTCCCAACTAATTAACTAACTAACAATTCAATATAGTTTGTTGGCCCGATGAGCGTTACATGGTGTTTTAACCGACCAAACTAAATAACGAACAAACGAGAGAAAATATATGAGTAGTTGGAGCATCCCGTGAACCACCACATATGATGAACTCCAACAAAAACATAAAACAAACTGAGAAATGTATAGTAGGAGTGCCCATGGGTTCCATGGAATTTTCACCTAATTAACCATTTAATTAACAAAACACAATAATGGGGAAAACCGAGTTTAGCCACGAACCACCGTGAATTCGGTTTAAAATGAACCTAAGGTGTCGGTCGTATGACAGTTGTGTTCCTCTTTGGCCAAGAGGAACTTGTCATGCTACCTAGCCTTAAGATGAAAGAGTAAAAACAAAAGTTGGGAATTCTTAAGAAATTTCCTAGAAATAAAAGGCAATCTAATTTAATTTAAAATATTTATGAAAAAATTTCTTTAAAGGTTGAGGCATAGCCTCGGAGTTGTGTGTGTGTGTGTGTGTGCATAAAAATATAATAATAAACAATCATTATTTAAACAATTAAATAAGTACTTATTCTAGCAAGTAATTACGTAAGTTGTAAACAATCAAATAGAACATATCAGGTAAACAAATAAGCACGTATGAGGCTCCTAAGAATATTACTAAGGCACCACTAACAACCTATCTTAAGCCTTTGGCTCTGATACCAATCTGTCACACCCCAACCTACGGCGGAAATGTCGGGGCGCTAACTGATTGCTCAAAGCTTTTCAAAAGTTACAATCATGCATTATTAAAATGACAATATCTATTAATTAAATTACGTTTTCAAATAACTCAAATAGAACAAACAGATAATCCATAATCATACATCATTACAACTTATATCGCAAATGATCTTGATTAATTATTTTCTAACCTAAATTCTTCACTAAGTCTTCACCAACCTGCATTAACTTTCTATAATAACCTGCATATGCGTATAAATTAGAATTTTGTCAACAACACATGTTGAGTGAGCAACACACAAGTTTAAATGTACATATAGTATATATATAAAAATATAAGTAATTGCAACAAGTCATATGAGAATAACAAATTAACCAAATGAGCAAGTATAACTAAGATGTCGAGACGCACAAGGCTATAACGACTGGCGTATGATCATACTATGCTGAGATTATGTTGGACCTCTCCGAATGCGGAAGCATATAAAGCAAGTAAACACATAAACAAGCAAGGTATGAGTTGTTAACACATAAGACTATAGTTGCAGTTCTGAGTATAGGTATACATAAGAAATATAATTTACGCATATGTCCCCAAAACGTGGAAAACGAGTAAAATACGGGAATGTGGTACTCATATGATCAAATAACAAAATCGGGAATGAATAGGACAAGAAAGCGATAAACCACGCTCGACGAGGTACATCAACAAACAAATTTCCTAAGTAATATCAATTACTAAAATTAAATAAGAATTTAACAATGAAACTAAAACTAGATAGAGATTCGGGATTAAATGATCGAGTGAAATCTTACAAAAGCTATTTATTTCATTAACTTATTATCAAGTTTTATTATAATAAATATGATTTAATTATATAAAATTACATAAAAATACTTAAGTAAATATTTATAAAATTGTTGGATAAATTATATAAAGAGATTTGTTTTAAATGTTTATTTCAACAAAAAATACGTTTAGTGTATTTATATATTTTTTTATTGTTAATAAAGAATTATTTTTTTAAATAAATTTTATAAATAATAGATATCAAATAACAATATATATATCAATACTTTAATACTAGTATATATTCTTAAATGTATATACACGAACGAAAATGTGAGTTAAGCGAGTATCATAAAGTCGGTTTTTATTAAAATGGTCTTGATTGGTTATTATCATTATTAATATAATTAATAAAAAATGATTTTAATAAATGTTTACCAAAAATAAAAGAAAACGGGATGGCAGAGGTTCGAACCCGCGACCTCTGCCCCATAATCAATTGTCAAACCAGCTGGGCTATCCAGAAACTTGCAAACAAATTTAGTTTCCATCAATTATAAACACAAACAAAAACAACCAGTTTTGGTTAACCAAACCCTCGAATCGATTTGATCAAATAGGTTATAACTGATCAAATTAACCATAGGGTTAATGATCATCACCAAATCGCGATCCCAAACATGTGTTTAGTTACCTCATACGAAGATCAGACGTGGGGTAACGAGATATAACAGGGCCGGCGGTTGTGAGATGATGAACGAACAGGTAGCGCCTGATTATAATACAATTAATTAGGGGGTTATGAACGGCTAGGGTTAGATGATTGTACACACAAGTTTAATTATGTTTATATGACTGTTTAGGTGCATAACGACATAAGTTTAGGGTCGGCCAAGAAACAAGACGAACTGATCATAAAAAGGTTGTTAAAATCCAATTAAGGTTGGGGGAAAAGTAGGCGACGTCTAAAGGGTTGAATGTATATGTTTAATTGTATCAAGACATCCCGTTTATAAGGGATTGAGATTAGGGTTCTTAGTCGGTTCGTTAAGGTCTTGGCCCATGATCTAGAATCATCCAAATCGCAATTAAACGAGAAATCAGAGTCGGTTTTAGATATATTGAGATATTATAGTATAAATTATAATTTATGCCAGAGGATTAAAGCTCAAGATATTCAATTGTAATTGGGTTTAGGAAAAAAAAGGGGTATGGATTATGGATTTAGGTCATGGGTATCCGTTTGGTGAAATGGGTTAGAACAAATATTTGCAAAAAGCACATTGGAGTTAGAGAATGGGTACAAAGGAGGATAAAACATGTTTTGGGTTAAATATGTCAAAATATAAAAGATATAATTATAAATAGTTAAATATTAATAAATAATCAATTTAAATTCGATAAACGCAATATATTTATAAAATAACCCGAACCTCAAATCGAGTCGAGTAAAAATATAAGTTTGAAAACCCGAGTTGTTACAACCACCGTCGCCGCCACCCTACCATCGCCACGCTTGACCCCGACCACCCCCACCACCACAAACATTTCACTGCTTCCTGACCGCCGCCACCACCACAACCGTTGCCACCTTCACCACAATTTTCGTAGCCAGAGTTACCACCGCCACCGTCACGATTGCAATTTTTTTTTCCTTTTTATTTTTTTGTAAATTTTTTTGGATTGGTGTGTTTTAATTATTTCTATGTCATTCCTACAATTATTTTTGGATACCAAACAACATAAAGTAATAATTCATTTCATTACCATAGTTTAGCCAACACAAGACAAATGAATGGTAATGATCCATTTCATTCCCTTGTCCATTTCAATCCTTCTCCCATTCCATCCCCCCCCCCCCTCTTCATTCCATTACCTTTAACCAAACATACCCTTAGGTTTTACGTGTAAATTGAAATTGATTATGAGTTTATGGTTTAAATTTGGTTTCTTCTAAAATCAGAAAATTTGGAAGATCAAACGACAAAGTTATAAGCAATCTTTTAAAAACAAAATTCCAAGAAAATGATGATATCAGTCCAACATCAAGTTCAAACAAAAAAAAAATTATTGTATGAAATACGATAGAAAAAATTTCGGTTATTGTATGAAATACGACCAAAAAAAAGATCTGTTTACATTATATTATATGTAGTATTTTTTTTAAAGTTGCCCTTGAAATTTTGGTCTAGATTCGTCATTGGGTTTCCCGTTCCCCACAAGTCACAGTTTAATCATGATGCCATCCCAAGGTTAGATCCACATGGAAAATCATTAATGGATTAAACTTGTTAGTTATACTAATATTCATTAGGTTAAAACCTAAGCACTTAAAAAGCTATGGTTTTTTGCAATAAATGCTCACCATATAAGTCATGTAAGAGCATTCTCATCCCAACCATCAAAATACTCCTTATCTTTAAAATTTAAAAAAATCTTGTATATATAGACTCCATCCAACCTCCTATTTACAATCCCTAACTCTATATATTAAAAGCATGTTACAGTAACTTTTCATATTTAAAGAGCTACTGTAGAGCCTCCATCTTAACAACATCTCCGTTCACACGCCCAATTCATCATCTCCCGCCCATCTTATCTCACCTCATCTCTTTTTTCTCTCATCTTCCTTTCATCCAATTCATCATCGGCCTTCTCCATCATCTCTAAAGTAAATCAAATCGAAGGCAAATACAAAATCAAAGACAAAAGCTGCAACATGTACTTCTCTATATCTCTCAGTTTCAATATGTTTATTGTAGGATTAAAACTCAGTTTGATTTGGAGGTGTTCTTACAAATATGTTGGCAGAATAAACAGAAGTTAATTATGGTTTGTATATGTTCTATTGCCATGTTTTAACCTTATTTGGGGCTTTGGGTTCAATAGTTTTACAAATTAAATTGCATAATAAGGGAGATTTAAAACCTTTAACTCTGAGGGTTAAAACACTCAGATAATACATTTTAACTTAACTTGTGTAATTGTGTGACGTAGTTGTGTCTTGTTCAACACTTCTCATGGCATGTTTATTTGAAAGGCTTTGATACCATACCGTAGCTTTCAAAATTCTTTGATAGGATATTGTAATTTGTAATATATTGATAATTTGAGTCGCATGTTGGTATTGTAGTTGTTGAGGGTATTATGATATTTTAGATGATAAGATGATTATTGATTAGTATTATAGTTTGGCCAGATTTGTATAAAACGAAATACAAAGCAACTTTAAGAACAAATCAGATTCATACTTCAAAAATACAACACAAAATTAATTCAAATTTCATACTAATATCGCCAAGTGTTTCTTTAAATTATGTAACTTGTTTAAACCCGCAAGGCTTCTCCATCAATATCGATCCCTCTATTAACCAAAAAAATGAGTTGTGACTAGGGTTAATATCTTTCAATTCCATTTGCATCGAAACCTCTTGAGTGCCTGCTAGTATTCCATTTGCTTGTTCCATTCTATTCTAATACTAGTATTCATTCACAACTTTCTAGAATTTATATTCTGTTATGAACTTTTCTTTGTATTTTATTCTTATATGTACTATATTGTATATAAATTGAATATTCAAGTTCATTTTTTTTATATATGGCAAATAGAACAATGGATTTAGTTTGTGTTCATGTGGTTTTTACGATAAGTTAGTTTCTTTAAAATTGAGATCAGATTTATAAGTTATTAGTTACTGGTTTTTTTATGGTGTAGTTAAAGTTGTGTTCATGTGTTTTTTTTGTTGTTGTTTGCCCTCTCCCACACAAGTTTTTGAATGACTTTGGATGGGATCAGAATCATCAGATGAACACATAACATGTTTAATTACTATGATCTGTGTTATTTGGCAAAAACACAAAAAGGATTGCAGGTCGTGATTCATGAACATGTTACATGCAACATTCGGTTTGGTAAGCCATTCTAACCAAATATGCCAGCTTTAAATGTATTATAAGTAAGAAAGAGTAGCATTAACGTATTCAGTGGATTAGATTGTTCCCTGCCTGCACTATCCTCTTAATGAATATGTGGTGAAGTTGAATATGTATTAGTCTTACATAGTTATTGATTATATTAATTGATAAGTGATGGATGGGATTGGAATTTCAAGATGTCAAATGTTGTTTTAGTAATAATTTTTTCATCCACCATCTTATGTGTTTGTTGCATTTTAACAATTTTCTATTTGTCATTTGTTTTGCAGGTTACATAAGCGGAGGTTCATCAATATTCGCAAACTGGTTTTGATCACTGTTTGTTTTATAGTCTTATCAATTAATTCTTGGCATTCAAATGAATGATTTTGAGTTTCCTGAGGTTGCATACCCTATTTTGTTAAAATTATGGGAAATCAAAGTACTAGTTTGTCCACTTTACTTAGATTATCTCTGTTTTTCTTTTTTATTGGCATGTGAAGAAAGTAATGTGTGTCTCTTTTATCTCAATTTTTGCGTGTTGAAAATGGAAGAAGGTAAACTTTCTGTTTTGAAAAAGAGTTAGTTGTGGTGGTAACCATCCAAAACCGGGTCGAAACGTTTAAACATCGGTTTGGGTCAGTTTTGAGTTTGACTTTGACTTAGAAGCTAGATTTATGAAGCAAATTGCACAGAGTGAAACAAGTGTTCGAAGCTGCATTGGTTGAAAAAGGAGCATATAAAAAACGATTATAGGAAAAAGGCAAAGGAGTCGAAGAAACTAAAGCAGTGTTGGAAAATGATTTACTTTCTTTGTTGTATGTAGTATTGTTATCCATATTAATCGATGCTAGAGAACCAAACATGCCTGTGTGACACAACGGGCGGCGGGTATAGAACCTTGTTTATTACTAATTTGAGTTCCTATGGGTGGCCGTTTATAATTATGCTATCTTGTGTTATGCAAATGGATATTTCAATTTGGGTTGTTTATTATTAATGTAATAAGACAAAATAGTTAGTAGTTGTGATTGTACGTAAAAGAAAGAGAAATAATTAATAAAAAAATAATATAGAGATAAATATGGAGAATAGGATGTGGGAAGTTCTTAGAAGATAATCAAATATTAGAGAAAATTGTGTTTTCTTTGTTAAATTATAGAGATAGAGATGGTGGACGGAATGAGAATACTCTAAGACATGTTTTAGGCTGGTTTCAGGTCATTATTGATGTTTCAGACCACCTTTAGCAGCTTAGACAGAAATCTGTAGGTGACCAATATATGGCTGGAGTGTCGTGATGTTTGCATGTTAGGTGAGTGCCTTTTGCAACTTTGTCTACATAGGAGACTAGGAGCACATTGAAACCAAAAAACAAAGTATAGCAATCTACTATCAATGTAATTAGCTTAAAAAACAAAATAAAAACAACCAAATTTCTATACAATTTACAATTTCCAGATACCTAATTTCTCTTAGATCTCAAGTACAAGCTGAAGAACATACGCAAATTCTTCTTGTCGCCTTTAAACGCACCACCCGAACATCAGGTCATGTCATCCCCATTTTAGGTCAATAATTGTTAACACAACAGTCAAAACCAGTCTCATCTTTGATCTCTTTGTATCAGCCCCCCCTCAAACCATTTGAACCAAACATCCAAAACACTCATGTGGTTAGAGACATGGATTCATGAACCTGAGCAGTAACAACATACTTCCAATACCAATGCTTAGTCCAAACACTCTCCATTGACTCAAGGGGAACTCCTTTGGTCTCAGGCAAGAAAACACCAATAATGGCTGTCATGAGCGACGTCATCGCACCATATAATAAGAACAAACCGAACTTCATAGAACATAACATTTGCATTGATATTTGAGCGAGTATAAAAGTTATAATGAAGTTTGTTGAGACACCTACGCCTGTTCCGGCTGCACGAACCTCTATTGGTAGTATTTCACTTGGGATGAGCCATGTAAGCGGGCCCCATGACCATCCGAACGCTGATGATATTAAACACATTAACACTAGCACAGCCACCCAATAGCTATCCTCGAATTCGTCGTATTGGCCTTGTAATTGAATTGCTAGTGTACACGCAATGAATACCTACATTCATGATTTGGTTTTAAACTCGGTTAGTTCTTTTAAATGCATATGATATTTGTATATGCTGGTGGTTTCACCCGTTTATGAATTTGGGTTGTGTTTTATCTCGTAGAGTCAGTAATTTAAAAATCGCTTTAGCGTATTCTTAATTTAGATCATTTTGTGACAAAATTGTGTTTGTTAGACAATTAACAAGTTAACGGTTCATAAAAGATCTTTACAATGATTAAGAAAGTGTTTGTGGGTGCATGGTGTGCACGGAACCAAAATTACTGAACTGTAACCGAATTAAAATAACCAAACTGTTTGATTTTTTTGCTTTTCAACACTTAACTTCAATTTCGGTTTGCTATAAAAAAAAACCAAATTTACCAACTCAAACTGATCATAAAAACAGACATAAAGTAACTCGTAAAAAAAATTACAAATTGTGTAGCCTAAAAGTTTTAGGTACGTCAAAAATTCTAATAATAATCAATTATTCTTTAATTTTAAAAAAATAGCACTGCATTCATTTTTTTTGACCCACATTGTTTTAAAATCCAAATTGTAAAACAAAAATCCTAAATGGAACCACATCCATTATGAAATCTGGAAAAGGCAATTTTAAGCAGCTTTATAAAAAACCAAACAAAACCAGCTGATCTTATTATAAAAAACCAAAACCGAACGATTTTATAAATTCTAAAATCTGAATTTTCAGCTTTTGATTCCGTTTTGACGATAAAATCAAGCAAACCATTTTTATCTTGGGACCTCGATGACCGGATATAAACCAAATTATAAAGGGAAAGAAAATAGACATACATGCCCAAAAATGATTTGCACACCACCTTGCAAAAACATCAACCTCCTCCCAACATTATCAACCATGCAAGTTGACATAAGTACCGACACCAGATTCACAATTCCAATCACTGCAGCCGCGAACAAAGACCCGTCGGTCCCGATCCCGATCGTCCTCAGCACCACGGGCGCATAAAACGCAATCATACCGATCCCCGTGAGCTGCTGAAACCCCGTAATCGCCACCGTTAACACTAAATGTGGCCTGTACTTAGGCTCCAACAGTTTCATGTATGGCCACTTACGGTTACACTTAACGGCCTCATTAGTAATGATCAGGTCATTTAGCTCGGCTTCAGCCCCCGCCCTCGTTGACCGGACCTTGGTCAAGGCGGCTAAGGCCTCGTCACAATGCCCGCGTTGGATCAGGCTTGAAGGTGTGTCCGGGATGAAGAAAGCTCCAATGATGAGTATCAGGGCGGGTACGCTTGCGCACCCTAGTGAGAGCCGCCAACCGTGGCTGCTTTTCGAGTGGTTGGCGGCTAGGTTAATTAAGCTGGCGATTACCGCGCCCAAGCATACGAAGAACTGAAAAGTTGTGTTTAATGCTCCTCGCCATTTTGATGGTGCCATTTCGGTTATGTATACTGGAGCAGCCTTGAACACAAGTTATATATGCACACTATTAATATTATTTATGGATGTTAAGAAACAAACAGCTGGTTTGGTTTCTCGTTTCTCAAAATCATGTTTAGAAGTTTAATTATATATGCAGCTTTCAAATGTAAATTATTTTATTTTCTTTGTGAAGGTAAATGGTCGTTGTTAATATCTTTCTTCAAATGGTCCGTAAGTCCTCTAAAGTACATGTTTTCAAGGGTGCCTAAATTAACCTTTTCCCTCGTATACATATATAAAGTTAAATTTTAATATTTACAAGTTTAAACATATATTATACAATGATAGAGATATAAAAAATTTATTTTCATTTCCTATTATTTGCACAAAATTATTATTTATTTCTACTATATACAGGGTCTTGGAAATTTACGGACCGACCTTTCGGTTAAACTCTAAACCTCATGGGCGAAACATCATTGAAGAAACACTAAGTGACCCCGGCAGATTACGGATAATCTTAGGGTTAAGTAAATGTTTCCCACGAGGGTTAGGTCTGGCAAAGATGATTATTCTTCTCGACCTGCAAAACAAACACCGTGAGCTCGTCACTGAGAAGGGGGGGGGGGGTTCCTCCTTGTGACCACCCTCCGGCGTGAGAATCAGACTAGATTGCTCTGAATATAAGTGTATATAGAGAGAAATAGCTAGAGAAGGTAAGATAATATGAGATCCTCCTACCGTTCCAAGGTGTTGGAGTATTTATAGCCGAAGGTAGGTTTCCAAGCAGGTACGGCCAGCTGTATAATATTCCTTTTCCACCAACTACGGGCTATGTATGTGCCACGATGGGAGTTGGTGGGTAGGCAGCGGCTGATAGTGACATTTTGTACTGGAGCGTGTTCCTCCTCGTACTATTGTCGGTGAGCTGTCACCCTGTGATTGATTCATGGGCTGCTTTGGTCAGATCTTGTCTATTTTGTCCATACCTTGGCAGGTATAGTACAAAAGATCTTCCAGAAGCGTACGGACTGGCTCATTTGGGAGGGAATATTCCCGCCTTGCTCATTCCTTCCTCAGGTGACATTGCTGAAGTATAAGAGTTAGTGCCTTATGCGTGTAGCCTTACTGTTAGTGCGGGTAGCCTTCCTTCTTGGCTTTTACCCATAGCTGCGGGAACAGGCAGGGTACTGTACCAAGGGAGGCTTTCCTGCGGGAACAGCTGGCTTACTGCGTGTAAGGTCTTCATCTCTGAGCATGGTGGGTCCTGCGGAACCAGTTGGTCTTTGCGCAGACGTACCTCTTCAAGGTGTGTCTTGCGGGTCCAACTGGGCTTTGCTGGGACCTACCTTTTCAAGTCCCCCCAGTCCATTGTTCTTCTCATGAATTGTTAATAATGAGGTGAACTTTTGGACTTTAAGCAAGGGGTTTTAAAGAGGGGTTTTTGTTTTTTAAAGTTTTCCGTGGGGATTCTTCCCACAGTTTTCCTAATGTCACTTGCAGAAATTCCCGACTTTTCTGCCTGATCTTTGGTTATGATGCGGGTAGGTATTTAACCTCCTCGCAAGTCGGGAGCGTTGAGTTTCACTTGTATAGATTCTTCACGAGGTTTTGGTAGTTTTGGACATAGTGATCAGTTATGTTAAACCACCAATTCCACATTGAAGCTTCAAACAATCTAGTTCTCAACGTTCCCGCCATGCAGAGGTGTTATATCTCTTTCCGCAAGCATGACTCATAAGATCCTTCTTGGCTTCAATTCCCTGCAAGTGCTAAGTATGTGAAGGGTTTCGCCTTGACACTGTACCCGCACTTGTCTTACGGTTTCTTGTTTCCCAAGGTATCTTAGCTTCAATTCCCTGCAAGTGCTAAGTATGTGAAGGGTTTCGCCTTGACATTGTACCCGCACTTGTCTTATGGTTTCTCGCTTTTCAAGGTAAGGGGGTATATTCCCTCTCATTTTTGAATCTTTTTGAATCTTTTTGAAATTCGAAGAGTTGGTGAAAGGATAAGGACAGTCCAAACGGTTGAAGTGACGTTGGCGTCTCCTGACGGTTTCTTCTGATGGCTTCGGGACGTGCAGGAAGTTATGATGACGTGACAGTATATGGTCATTCCAGACGCATTTTCAGGCGCGTGGGCGCGAGTTTTCAGGCGCGCGTCCTTTTGACAGCTGCTGGCAGCCTGCTTTTTCCACGTGTCGCCGTTTCATTACACCTGCGCTTTCTCTCTCCTCCGCATTAAATTCATCGCATTCATTGCGATGAGTATATAAAGGGGGAAGAGGGTGCATCTCAATTCATACCTTCACTTCACTCTTGTTCTTCTAAGCGATTTCCGGCGAATACTCTAACTTTTCCGTCGAGCATTCTCCTGAAATCGTTCTCTTTCATACCTAAAAGATGTCTTCTACTCATGATCCCGAAGTTACTATCGAGGAGTCCGATGTATACCTCGAGAATCCGACGTCCACGTCTGATAAGGACGATAAGAGTACTGCTGGCGAGTGCCAGTGTACTCTTTCTGTCGATTTGTACCACTATATCGTCAAGAAGTTCATGCTCGAGCCTTACGAGCCTGAGTTTCCAGAGCCCCACCAGACGGTGTATGATGCCCCTAAGGGCAAGATAGGGGTTTATGCCTCATACTTCATATATGGGAATCTCAGATTCCCATTAACGAAGTTCGTATACCGTGTTCTGGAGAAACACGGTGTACACTTGACGGAGGTGCACCCGATGGCGATCGCTAAGGTTCTCCATTTTGAATGGGTGTGCCACATTCTGGGCATCGAGCCCCGCGTCGACCGCCTGATGACCTTCTACTCCTGGAGGTGCATCCAGGGCTGGTATACCTTGGTCACTCGGATCAAGGGTTTGAAGATCTGCGCTACCGAGCGCAGTCTTCGGTCTTGGAAGCGGGAGTTTTTCTACATCTCCGCTCGCGTCGTCCCCATTGCGATGACGTTCAAGAATGGGAGGGCACTCCCTAACCTTCACGCCTCCAACTACCAGGAGACGGAATGGTTCACCAAGATCTCCCAGATCCAGACTCCGGTTTACCGCTTTGCGGAGTCTGGGATTGTGATGCTTGGGATGAGCCGGGTATGGAAGGATGCCGGTTCTGAGATTCCGCAAGTACCCATCATCCTCGAATACGGTTTGAACTTTACTCCTTACGGTATGCTCCGTCTTATGTGCTGATAGAGGATTTTCTTCTAACTGTTTTTCTTTTTATTTCAGAGGGGAACGACTTACAATCGCTCTTGCATCCGCGGGAGACTGGTGGTCTCGCCCGGCTGAGTACTCGCGATCTTGACGAGAACGAGTTGCCCATCTTGGAGCAGACGGCGGATAGATTTGTGGAGGTCTACCCGCAGGGCCACGAGATTTTGAGCGCCACGCGGCCAGGTAAGGGATTCTTTAATCCTCGCCCTCTTCATGCTCAAACTTCTGCTGGAGTTCCTCTAATTTTATCATCTTCTGACGAGGGATCCGCAGATGGGCCTTTCTTCGTGAGGAAGAAGAAAGCTGCCGGCGTGAAGGGCAAGGCGAAGGTTACCTCCGCCGTCGACCTGGGAAATCAGTCTGATTCCGAGACTGAAAGCGAGGAGGCGGCGGGGAACCCTGGTGGTGGTGAGACCATTGTCTCGGAGATTGGGACAGCTGTCACCTCCGAGCAACCATGCGTTACGACGGTGACTGGCGTGAAGAGGCCAGTTCCATCGGGTTCGTCCCCGCCCGTCAGAACTTTCAAGATTAAGAAAACCCGTAAGTATAATTTTTATTCACCTTTCCCGCATTTCTTTTCGCCATTGTTTTTAATGTTTTGTTCTTTATGCAGGAGTGGACGCATCCGCATTCCAGAGCGGTGTGGGCGGAAGCAGTTCTGGACCCACGACGATAGGTTTGGTCAACCTATCCGAGGCGATGACCCAGGCGGATGCGCCTGCTTCCGGTGCTGGTTCAGTTGCTCATACCGTTGAGTCAACTGTTCCAGTTGTGACGTCATCTCCGCCGGCCGTCAGTGCCATTTTTACCGCATCCTTCACTGAGCCGGCGGTGATTTTTTCTGCAAGCTCCGCAGCAGTGACCACGGTTGTGAGTTCATCTCCAATGAGTTCACCTCTGATGGTCTCTACCACGGCGGCTTCTACCGTGCCTCCTCCGGCGCCAGTGACTACCTCGTCGATAGCCGGTTCTTCAGGTATGTTCGGGGTTGGGACTTCTAGCCAATCTTTGCCTCCTTCCCATCTCCTTGACCTCTTGGATGGATATCCCTTAGGTTCGGGTGATGGGTTTGGCGGCTACCGGCCTGTTATCGACCCTACAGGTGCGTGGGGTTATTTTGGCCTATCATCCATTTTTGTCATTTTTTTCCTAACTGTTTTTTGTTTTTGCAGTTTCGGATTCCAATGAGGTGTACGCTCCACGGTGGAATATCCGCCGGGGAACGACCCTCCGAACGGCTGCGGACTGCGTCGAGTGGGCGCGCCACGCCGCCCCAAGCGGCGCGTTGGGGGAGGCAATGGCCAGCTACCAGGAGGGTAGGCTGTCCAATGAGCTCTGAATCCTCCTTGCCCGGATGCAGCCGCGCGTCGAGCTACTCTGTCGTGAAAGCGAAAAGTTAAAGACTGCGTGTAGCCTGGAAGTGGCTCAGGCACGAGCATTGTGGGAGGAGAACAAGAGACTTGCTGCCGTTGTTGCAGAGAAGGAGAAAGCCTTCAAGGATCTTGAGGTCGAAGTCCAGGCCAGGCATGAGGCCCGTTCCAAGGCTACCCAAGCTGTTAACGAACAGCTTAGGTTGGCCAAGGAAACTGCGCGTAACGCGACCGAGAGGGCCACCAAAGCTGAAGCCGTTGCTGAGCCTCTGCGCACTGAGAACGAAGAGCTCAAAGCCAAATTAGAGAAGCTTCAGCAGGCTCATGATGCTTTGGCCTTAGAAGACGCCAAGAAGCTCCAAGAGCTCCTGGATCAGAAGGGTATGCTTGATCGTACTGAGCGCAAGCTTAGGGGCGTTGAAGAGGCTGCTGCTAAGGATGTGTTGCTTGCCAACCTCAACAAAAATGAAGCCGAACGTGCCCGCGATCAAGCTCTGATCACTAAGGAGTGTCTTCTACGAGAAGCGTTGCCACAGGTACGCGTAGCTCCATAACTTCTTTACGCTTTTCTTTATACTTAGAAAAGTTCTTTTATATATATATTTTTTTTTGTAGGTTGTGCATCGGATTTTTGCGAACACATCTTATGACGATGCCATGAGTGCAGCCCTCAACGCTTCTCATGAGGATGGGGAAAAGGCTGATTTCCTGCTTGGTCTGGGGTTTGTCGAGAAAGGCATCCCGCCTTCCAACTTTCCTCTATACGACGTGGACACTGAAGCTGCCTACGACCAAGCAGTGAACCAGTATGCTACCTTCCCGCATCCGGTGGTGGAGAAGGTGAACGAGATTGCTGCTGCTGATGACGGGCTAGCTGTTCTCAAGGCTTTCCTTGAACCGCCGCAGCCAACTGATGGTGTGGGTTCAAGTGGGTTTTGGGGGAGTGGTCCTGAAGCGTGAATCTTGAGATCCCTTCCAACCGTTAGGATAGATTTATATTTTTGTAGGCGGGTAGATACCTAGCCATTCTTGTAATGTTTGAATTTTTATTGTGAATATAAATATTTTGTTAACGCCTTGGCTTGTAAACATTATATGTTTTGTTAATGCATATTTCATTTTAACTTAGCAGTTTTCTAAGTGTTTTGAATAAGTTAACCTTTTGACGCGTGATTGATAATAGGCTAATGTTCAGTTTCCGCTATCATGATTGTGAGGGTAGGACCGTCACTTTCACTTAGTAGGATGACCAAACTTCATCTATATCTGATCAGCGTGAAGGTTTTCCTCATCTTTTCCTTAGAAATTTTCTACCGTTTTTGTGTTTATGCAGGTTTTGCCGCTTTCCACACGCAACGACTTACTTACTTCCTCCCTCACTTATTTATGCGTTGAACACCGGCATATCAGTGTGGTCAGTTCATAAGTATAAAGGTAAGGCTATCAACACAATGTGATATGGAGAATCATTTCCATTAGAAGTGGCTCTAGGCCTTTTCTTTACAAGTTTGGAATTGATCTACATGTAACATCTGCGTAATTGAGCTCCATTCCATGTTCTTGGGATGGGGGTGCCATCGAGCCTTTCGAGCCGGTATGCGCCCTTTCCCAAAACTTCTTTAATAATGTATGGCCCTTCCCAGACCGGGGCCAGCTTTCCTGGGCGCTCTTGGTTCGAAGCCTCGTTGTTACGCAGTATGTAGTCTCCGACATTGAAGTTGCAGAGTTTTACCCGCGTGTTGTAGTACTTTTGCATTTGTCGCTTGTAGTTCTCTTCACGCGCTGCGGCTAAGTCTCTGCGTTCTTCGGTTAGCATGAGGTCTAACTGTCTTTCCGCATCATTGTCTTCTGGATGAGCCATGACTCTTGGTGAGGGTAGACCAATTTCGACCGGGACCATGGCTTCAGTGCCATAGGTGAGGCTAAACGGGGTTTCGCCCGTGCTTGCCTTTTTTAGCGTTCTGTTCGCCCAAAGGACATGTGGAACTTCGTCCACCCAACCGGATTTATGTTCCAGGAGTCTTTTCTTTATGTCGTCGACGATGCTCTTGTTTGCTCTTTCCACCTCACCATTACCTTGCGGGTGTGCCACTGAGGTAAAGGTGTGGGTGATTTGAAGTTCTTTCAGCCACTTGTGTAGCTTCTGGTCAGCAAAGTTGGTGCCGTTATCGCTCACCAAATTCTGTGGAAGTCCAAAACGACAAATAATAAATTCCCAAATAAATTTTTTGATATGTTTTGCGGTTGTTTGGGCTAAGGGTTTTGCTTCTATCCACTTGGTGAAGTAGTCTATGGCTACCACTAGGAACTGGACGTTCCCAGCTGCTGTCGGAAATGGGCCTGTCACATCGATGGCCCACTTCTGAAATGCCCATGAAGAAGTGACTGGAATAAGTTCATTCTTTGGGCGATGCGTGTTGGGTGCGTAGAGCTGGCAGGACCTACATTTTCTGATGTAGGCCAGTGCATCCGTATGCATCCCCGGCCAAAAGTATCCCGCGTTGTTTAGCTTAGCTACAACTGCGCGTGGACCTGCGTGTACTCCACAGATGCCTTCGTGTACTTCCCTTAGGAGGTAATCAGCATCTTGGTCGTCCACGGATCTGAGGAATGGGCCAAGAAAGTTACGCCTGTAAAGTATGTCATCAACAAGTTGATAGTTCAGCGATTTACAACGTATCTTTCTTGCCTGTGCCTTTGACTCTGGTAGTATACCCGCCGCAAGGTAATTTATGATTGGTGTCATCCATGTTCCCGTGCCGGTTTGGATGACACAAATTTCCTTGTGCGGGACTGATGGTGCCCCAAGGAGTTCAACGCGGATGTCCTTTCCCAAGTGGGTGAAGGCTAACGATGCAAGCTTGCTTAACGCATCCGCAGATTTGTTTTCGCTTCGCTTGATGTGCATAACTTTACAATCGTTGAAATCACGCCTAAGGGTTTTTGCTTGTGCGAGGTACAGGGCCATTGTTTCGTTCACAGCCGTGTACGTCCCGTTTATTTGGTTGGCTACTAACATGGAATCCACGTGGGCTTCCAAGTTTTTCACTCCCATCTTACGCGCAATTCTCAACCCGGCCAAGAATGAGTCGTACTCCGCTTCGTTATTAGTACTTGGAAAATCCAGTCGAATAGCGTAGGTGTACTCTTGGCCCGCTAGGTTAGTTAGTTTTAACCCTGCGCCTGAACCCTCGTTGTTGGCTGCTCCATCAGTATAGAGTAGCCAGACATCATCAATGTCCTGTGCTGGATAGGGTTGAGCCTCTTCCTGGCACTCTTTTTCCCGTGAAGCGGGGACTTCTGCAATAAAGTCGGCCAAGACCTGGCCTTTAATGGCTGGTCTTGGCTCGTACTTTATCGCGTATTCTCCTAATTCAATTGCCCATTTGGCTAGGCGCCTTGACAACTCGGGTTTTCCTAGAACGTTTGCAAGTTTGAAGTTGGTGAGAATGGTGATTGGGTGTCCTTGGAAATATCGTCTTAGCCTGCGTGAAGCTTGTACAAGTGCTAAGACTAATTTTTCCAGGGTAGAGTAACGGGTTTCTACATCTGTTAATACGCGGCTAACATAGTAGATGGGCATCTGGATGCCTTTTCGTTCTACTAGTAGGACTGCCCCGGTTGCTCTGTCTGTGGCGGAAAGGTAAAGAATTAATTCCTCCCCCACTTCTGGTGCTGTGAGTGTTGGGAGTTCAATCAAGCGTGACCGAATCTCTTGAAAAGCTGCTTCCGCTTCTGGTGTCCAGCGGAAGTACGTTTTCTTCAAACAATTTCTCAATGTTGACACGAATGGGAACGACCTATCCGCATGGTTTGCCAAAAAGCGGTTTAGTGCGACTAGTCGTCCATT
The DNA here is from genome assembly GCF_021521415.1 of Bidens hawaiensis. NCBI lineage: Eukaryota > Viridiplantae > Streptophyta > Magnoliopsida > Asterales > Asteraceae > Bidens > Bidens hawaiensis. Next base: position 230,609 of record NW_027504868.1, read on the forward strand.
CAGCGTCTGAGCCTGTTTGATGGTAGTAGGTGATTCCATTTTGATAATGGCTTCGACCTTTTCAGGGTTCGCTCTGAAGCCATCTTTGGTAACGATGACTCCTAAGAACTTCCCTTCTTCCATCCCAAAAGAACACTTGCTCGGGTTGAGCTTCATGTTTATCCGTTTGAGCATGTTGAAAGTTTCTTCGATGTCTTTCAACATCGCTTCTGGCTCAAGGCTTTTGATGACCAAGTCATCCATGTAAACTTCCAAGTTCCTCCCGATTTGGGCATGGAACTCCTTGTCCATCAGGCGTTGGTATGTGGACCCGGCGTTCTTAAGTCCGAATGACATCATTTGATAACAAAACATGCCATCGGTCGTCCGAAATGCGGTTTTGTCCTGATCGTCAACGGCCATGTGGATCTGATGGTATCCCTTATACGTATCAAGGAAGCATTTAAGGCGAAACGGTGCTAACGAATCTACCTTAAGGTCAATTTCGGGTAACGGGTAACAATCCTTGGGGCATGCTTTGTTTAGGTCTTTAAAATCTATGCACATGCGCCATTGTTTGTTAGATTTCGGTACCATGACGGGATTTGCAACACATGTGTGATATTTACTAACGCGTACGATACCTGCGTCAAGGAGTTCCTTGACTTGGGTTCTACACGCGTTAGCCTGCTCCGCACCCATCACGCGACGCTTTTGTATGACCGGCGTAAAAGCCGGGTTACATTTGAGCTTATGCTCCGCCTTACTTCAGGGTACAGCAGTCATGTCAGCTGGTGTCCACACGAAGATGTCAGCATTTTTTTGCAATAAGCATTTGAGTAAGGTGCGTGTGGGATTAGTGATTGTTGGGCTAATGGTAACGGCCTGGTCAGGGTATTTGCCATTAACGGCCCATTCTTCTGGCTCGGTGATGGTTGGTTTAGCCATCTTTGGTTTGGGTTTAGATGAGACAGATGCGATGCATACCTGGGGAATACCCGTGATCATCGCGACACCCTCAGCTGTAGGCCACCCCATCATGCCATGGACTGAAGACACCACGGCATTAAATCTTGCCATCCCATCTCTCCCGAAGAGAATGTCGTATGTGTGGTGCGGCTTCCTCATTACGACGAAGTCCACGTCTTCTGTGCGGGAGTACTTCCCGTCTGTGAGAGTGACGGGGAAGGATAGGATACCCAAGGGGGTGTTTGTGCTGCCATCGAACCCTTCCATTGAGGCGTAGACTGTTTCTAGGCGTTCTTTGTCTTCGTCGTCTAGCTTGTCGAAGAACTGCCTATACATGACCGTTGACGAAGCGCCGTTATCAGCAAGAGTACGGGAGGTGATGTAGTGTCCCAGCTGGCTTTTGATCACTATGGGGCCTTCTTTGTTGGGTCCTCCTGGCACACGCGGGAAGCGCACTTCAGCTTCCTTCCATGCACTTGGCTCTGTCGTTCATCGTTTTCTTCCTCTGACGTTGCCATGAACCATGTGGATGCTGATGTCGACGGGCTTTCGTCCGTTGCCCTTGTACCGATTGTTATTTCTCCCTCCGTTCTTGATTGATGCCACGAGGTGTGTAAGTTTTCCATCTTTGACGAATGTTTCGACAATATCCTTCAAAGATGTACATTCCTCTGTGGTGTGGCCTTTGGTCCCGTGGAAGTCACAGGATTTGCTCTGATCAGCGTTATGACGCTGTCGGATTATTGGAGCCTTTGGCCACGGGAAATTCTCGGTGGCAAATATCTCGGTGACGCTTTTGGTGAGTGGCGTCCATCTTGGATTCTGATTTGACGAGTGCGTGTTGTCCCTTCTACCTAAGAGAGGGCGGGAGCTGGATGTGGTGTCAAAGTTTATCCTTGACTGCCAAATACCAAGCTTCCGCTTTTTGTTTTGGCGGGCGGTACGGACGTTATTTTCTCTTGTCCTCTGCGTGTAGAGGTTTGTGTTCTGGGGAATATTTCTACCCAGTTGCTTCTCTGTCTCGGCAAAGCGTTTAGCTGCCGTCATGATGGCATCCCATGTGGATGGCATGCCATCTTTACCCGTTAACGTGCGGATAAGCTCTGGGTACTCTGCGCCCTGGATGAAAGCGGCGCGAACAAGATCTTCGCTGATGGTGCCCAGACTTAGCTTCTTTGAGTTGAAGCGAGTGATGAAGTCTAGCAAAGATTCGTCCTCCTCTCTGACGCGGTTGAGGATCGTCCACTGCTCTTCAGTATATTTTCTTTGTTGACTGAAGTGCTGGCTGAACTTGTGCTGGAAGTCTGCCCAATCTTATATGTGGTTGACCGGTAGACGATCAAACCACGCTCTGGCTGCCCCGACGAGCGTCATCTGGAACATGTAGCACCATGTGGGTTCCGTCCAATTGCTGACGGTTGCCCCCGCTATAAATCTGTTCAAGTGATCGTCCGGGTCAGATACGCCATCGTAAGTGCCTATGTTGGACATCTGTTTGGCACTCTTTGGAGCAATTGATTACGCAATGTCTCTTGCAAACTTGGACGTTCCCGCATTTGCAAAAATTGGTCTAAAGGTTTTGGAGAAGTCACGTGGGTTTCCACCCGCGTTTTTTGGTTTGAAGGTTTCTCCAAAATTTCTTTTCGAGCGGAAGTCTATTTCTTTACGCTTCCCTTTCGCCCTATGACGAGGGTTTGCGTCACTGTCAGACTCTTCCCAATCATCGTCCAAGTACTCGCAATCATTGATCATGTTGAGCTGTTGTCGAGTGCTTCCGAATTCATCGTTGGCCTGTTGGAGTGAACGTAAACGTTTGTCAAACTCAGCTTGGAATTCTTTCTGACGTGCTTCCGCCCACGCTTTAACTTGATCTAGTGTTTGGCGGGGAAGCCTTGTCTGTTGTTTCTCCAACTGGGTATCAATGAAGCCCAGGGGAGGATTGTTTACTGCACTTGCCCCGGCTTGGGTAACCGGGGTAGTGTTCGTCAAGATCGTGTACTCGCCGGTGTTCCCCCTAGCAGCTGGGGTTGTGGTTACCGGAGTTTCTTTGTCACTCGTTGGCCTTGGCATCGGAGTAACCTTAACCATCTTTCCAGAGGTTTTGAAAAAACTGAAAGAATTAGTTCTAGCTTTATGCACGGATGGCGCCAATGAAGAAACACTAAGTGACCCCGGCAGATTACGGATAATCTTAGGGTTAAGTAAATGTTTCCCACGAGGGTTAGGTCTGGCAAAGATGATTATTCTTCTCGACCTGCAAAATAGACACCGTGAGCTCGTCACTGAGAGGGGGGGTTTCTTCCTTGTGACCACCCTTCGGCGTGAGAATCAGACTAGATTGCTCTGAATATAAGTGTATATAGAGAGAAATAGCTAGAGAAGGTAAGATAATATGAGATCCTCCTACCGTTCCAAGGTGTTGGAGTATTTATAGCCGAAGGTAGGTTTCCAAGCAGGTACGGCCAGCTGTATAATATTCCTTTTCCACCAACTACGGGCTATGTACGTGCCACGATGGGAGTTGGTGGGTAGGCAGCTGCTGATAGTGACATTTTGTACTGGAGCGTGTTCCTCCTCGTACTATTGTCGGTGAGCTGTCACCCTGTGATTGATTCATGGGCTGCTTTGGTCAGATCTTGTCTATTTTGTCCATACCTTGGCAGGTATAGTACAAAAGATCTTCCAGAAGCGTACGGACTGGCTCATTTGGGCGGGAATATTCCCGCTTTGCTTATTCCTTCCTCAGGTGACATTGCTGAAGTATAAGAGTTAGTGCCTTATGCGTGTAGCCTTACTGTTAGTGCGGGTAGCCTTCCTTCTTGGCTTGTACCCATAGCTGCGGGAACAGGCAGGGTACTGTACCAAGGGAGGCTTTCCTGCGGGAACAGCTGGCTTACTGCGTGTAAGGTCTTCATCTCTGAGCATGGTGGGTCCTGCGGAACCAGTTGGTCTTTGCGCAGACGTACCTCTTCAAGGTGTGTCTTGCGGGTCCAACTGGGCTTTGCTGGGACCTACCTCATCAATCATATTACTCATTTTAATACAACTGGGATCCTGTGACTTACATTATATAAAAAGTGCACACCTGATTTGCGAATCCGATGCCAAACCCAACGAACAAGCGACCAACAATGAGTGTAAGAACACTGTCTGCAAAAACCGCAAAGGCGTTGCCCGTTATGAACAGGATCCTACTAGTAATCAAGCTAAACCGGCGTCCTATCACACGTGTAACCCGTCCCGCCAACAGAGACGACATCAAACCCGCTATGAACATGGACGATATGAATGCGGTTATTTTATGACTATCAAATAGGCAGTATTGGTCTTGACTCGCGTCCATCATCTTTGCTAGAACTGTCGGAAAGAACTTTTCTAAAAATGGCGTCATCATCATTACCCCTCCTACAACCAACATATATCTTGATTACATACAATGCGCCATAACGTATTGCAACAAAGATGATAGTTCACCGATGCGTGAATTGGACCCGGTAAATGTACCGAAAGAACACAAACATAGCATGTTCGTTTTAATCGAACATGAACAATCAAACGAATGGGGTTTTGTTGTTTATGATTTTTAAGAAAATTGTCTGTGTTCGTTTATGTTCTTTCATTAACAATATAATTGAACGATCCGCGAGTGTAAATGAACAAATATGATTGAACATAAATGAACTAAGATAACTTAGCTAAAAGCCAATTAAAAGTAAATGCGAACAACAATGGGTTGGACATAAAAGGCTATTAAAACTGGACGGAATTGTTGCGGGCTTAAGAATTTTAATAAATATTAATGGACATAAACAAACACAACGTAACGAACATAAATGAATTTAACCGGAAGAAGTTAAATTAGAATGAATGCGACATGTCTCCATTTTCATTTAATATGAACAAAAATTTTTGAGCATGTTTTTTCATTTATAAAATAAACAAATTACTCGTCAAGCGAACGATTCACTAAACGTTTCGTTCGTTTTGCTCTTGTTTAGAAACGAAACGGGAAAACTAACCACAAACCGTAGTATCGTATCCATACAATAAACCAGAACTTCTTTACAAACAATTATAACTGAGTTTGTCAAAGGCGTTTTAATGATTTCTTCATCTTCTTCCATCATCATCATCTTGACTTGTTGTTTATTTTTTATTTTGTGTTTTTTATTGGAAAAATAGTTTGATGATAGTATTTTGGGAAAATGGTGTCGAAAGTTGTGGGGATGGAGAGGCCGAAAAATTTAGGATTTTTGTAAGATTTTTAGAAATTTGGAAAATCATAGGTCACATGATTATATAATCTAAATTATCAACTTTATTGGTCCTTACATTTGGATAATTTGTTAGAGCATTCTTATCTTATTTCCTATAATTATCTAAGAGAATTTTGTAAATTATAGGATGAGATTGTAAGTGTAAATTGTAGAATTGAGAGAGAAATGTAGTGTTTTTTTGTAAATCTGGGAAAATATTGTTTGCCCCTATTTGACTACCCACTATGGTGACCATTTATCACAACCGGTTGCAAGGTGACACAAAATGACAAAAAACATTTTAATTAAAAAATTGGAAATTCTTTTTTGTCCACAACCGGTTGCAACCTTGGTTGTTTCAGCAACCCAAGTTTGCGACCAAATTTTTATATCTAACTTGGTTTTTTCATGAAAATTACAACTTTTAACCTTTTTTTAAAAAATGTAACAACACGGTTTTATTTATAAAAAGATACTGAACATTTTGATATAAATTATATAAAAAATGAAGTATTTTTATTTAATAAAATATTGGTTTAGGTTGGGTTGTGATAGTGAGTAAAATATTGGATTGGGTTGGGTTGTATAGGTGGAAGAGAGATAAATTAGTTTTTTAATAAATGGTTGCATTGATTTGGATTGTGATAGTGGATAGTTAGTATTTGTTGAATTAATTATGAGTAGATGAGAAAGAAAACTGTAAGGATAAATGTATAAAAAAATATTATTTAATTTAACAGAAGAGAGAAATGTAGTGTTTTTTAGTGTAATTATAGAGATATGGATGAAGAACGGGTAGAGAATGCTCTTAGTTTTTTTTAACGCCAAATTTATTTACTCCTTGTCAAATCAAATCATGCCCAAAACTAATGTAACATCCCGAATTTTGTAACGATAAATAAAAGAGGCCTATGATTTAAAAACGAGTGTTAATATTTAATTAATATTAAATATAGAAAGAATCATGGACTTGGGTAATAAATGGATTAAGATGGTGGGATGGGCCTTAGGTCCATGGGCTTTAAGGGATATAAATACCCCTTAAACCATCCTAAAACCCTAACTTCTCATTCCATCTTTCCATAATCCCTACACACACCCAAAACACACACACAACCCGAACTAAGATCCGAAGGCGAAAACCCGAGCTTGTTGGTGCTGGAACGTCGTGACAAGCCAAACCAATATCAAGACTTTACTGTGTTTGTAGTTCGACTCGTTTAAGGTACGTTATAATTAGGAATCGTTCGTTTAGATTCGGTTTTGTTTGAGAATTCATAGATCTGTTTTAGTAAGTTAACAGCGAATCCAACACAACAAATCCTACTAAAATCCGTTAACGTTTGATAGGTTTATTGATAACCTAAAGGAACCCGTAATATGAATGTATAAATCGCACCCATTGAACATGAATGTTTGGTTGATTTGAGGGTTGGGGTTCGTAGGCGCTTGGATTTCGAATCCATTGATACCTAAATCGAGTTACTTGGTTAAGAAACGAAGATGATTAGGGGGGGGGTTAAGAACGAACAGTAGCTGCAGCTGGGCAACTTCGCCGCAGCCAAGTTCGCTGCTGTTAACTTCGCCCAATAATAAGTTCGCTTCAGCTAACTTCGCTACTGATTGAACTTCACTGGTTAAGTTCGCTACTGTTAATTTCGCCAGTAGTTAAGTTCGCTGATGTTAACTTCACCATTAGCAAACTACGCTGATGTTAACTTCGCCATTAGCTAACTTCGCTGATGATAACTTCGCTAGTAGCTAAGTTTGCTTAAGTTAAGTTCGGTAACGAATCAGATAGCGAATCAGACTTAATTCGTTATGAGGAATGAGTTAACGAATTAGGAAATAAATTAAAATCCTAATGGAAAATGTGTTAAGACAGTTAATGGAAATAAATTTTTTCCAAGCCGACCTGGCAACTTAACCCCAGCCAGGGGCTCTGCCCCTTGGACCCAGCTAGGGGCTGCCGCCCCTAGAACCCCGCTGCCAGGGGCGCTGCCCCCGGACCCCTGTTCGTTGTGGGTAATAATTGAACTAGAAAGACGATATGGGTAGTGATAGTTAATTGATACGTGTAATTATTATACAGTTAGTCGTGCGCTACTCAAGAAAGAAGTAACCGGGTTCAGGTGAGTTTCTAGCCCCACTCCTTGTTATGTTTTTCAGGGCTGTGTGCATAATCGACGTGATTAGTTAATACACTTACCTTAAGTGGTAAGTGTATGCCATATATGATATATGTGATAGATATGAATGATTGATTGTCGGTACGCGAACGATTTTCGGATATTGCGCGTACTGTCAGGTTATAAATAAAGGTATGAATATTATATATGGAAGTTGTATGAACATTACAAATGAACACTTGTCGGGGCGTGAACGATTTTCGGATATTGCACGTATCGACAAGGAGTGTGGTTGTTAAACGAATGATGTGAAGAACGCCTAGAGTGTTCTTATGATATAAATTGTATATGTGGAGTATGTGTATGCAGGTACATGAATGGTATGGGAGTTCCACGTCCGGCATAGCAAGTTAGGATGGCGAATCCCTCTAACTTCTATTGGACATAGACTTGGCAGGTGATGGCGTAGTTAAGGACTGTGGGCCTTATACGTGATATAGATGACAGATGTAAACGTAGATAGGGCCAGTGGGCCTTATACGTGTTATAGGTATAGACGTCAACGTAGATAAGGACTGCGGACCTTATACGTATTGTAGATAGGCTTCAGCACAGGAAATGACTGTGGACCTTATACGTGCTATATTTGTGTTGTGGTAGGGTAGGGGAGGACTGTGGACCTCGTACGTGCTATGGTTTAGGTTGCAACATAGGGAAGGACTGAGGGCCTTGTACGTGTTGTTATAATAGGATGGTACAGGGCACGTACCAAAACTTGTGAACATAGGTAAGGACTGCGGACCTTTTACGTGTTCACGACCTTGAGTACAGGCATAGACGGCGGACTATGAACGTACTCTCGGTAGTCTGAGGTTAGTGATTGTAGATATGCATGTATGTATGATAGTAGGGTAATCGATTAAGTATTGATATGTATCTTCGGGTATGTATGTATGTATGATATACGTATGTATTGTGTGTCGCCTGATTAACTAGAACTCACTCAGCGTAGCTGACTTTTAGTATGCACGCAGATATACATGTTTATCAAGATGGCATGAGGATGACACGTGGCATGGATTGAACGGCTGGCATCTGAAGATAGAAGAAATGATGTTTTAAATATAATGTTTTATGTTATGGTTTTAAAATAAAGATTAAACGTTTTGTAACATATGATTGATGTTTTATATTCAGTGAAAGTTTTAATAAACTCTGATTTGTAGAACAGTGTTTATAAGTAAATCCGACGCTAAAGTAGGGCTACCGGGAATGGGGCCTTACAACTAAGCTAAGATGCATGACATCGATGCTTAAAAAATGTTGGTAGGTAAAAGGTATTGAATCGTCCGATACTCTAATTAAACCAATTAGTATAAATAATAACATACATGAGATATTCAAGGAAATACATGTTGGGCATCTATGCCCCAAGTATTGACATTAGACAACATTGCTAATACAGTACGATGCAAAGAGTTATATCATGATCATCAAATACTGATAATATTTAAAGGAGTTAAATATTTTAACACGAAACGAAAAATAGTGAAATTATATATTTAGACAATCGAATCTAGGTAATTATTATTTGTGAAATAATATAAACTAGATTTTATTACCGGAGTGTAGCTTGGTATGTGAAAAGGTAAAAAAAAAGAATATTAAATCCATTTGCAACCATGGTTTTAATCCCTTTATCAAACGAAAGTACTTTTTTTTAAACGATCAACAAAACAAAAGAACTTTATTTAAATAAAATCTAACGAGCCGTTTGAACCACCCGAACATACGTCAACACGTCCAGAACGAAGAGACACCAAAACAAACACACAAAAAAATACAAAAGTACTTGCTTACCCGCTTAACTATTACATAAGTTACACATAAGTCTGTTTAGTTAATGGTTTTTTTTAGTCTGTCATATGTATTAATAATTAAGGTCATAAAAATCCATCAAGGAAGCTCGTGCAAAAATAATATTGGAAACTTTCTTACACTAACCAATATATACTGGTCTCCAACAAACGAATCCAATGCAACACATCCACACCCCCCCCCCCCCCCGCGTGAGACCAGTGAACGCCGCCTGAGCCTGTTTATGTCACGCGTACCGTGAGCCGCCTGACGGTCCTCGCGCAACTTGCTTCCTGTCAAATAATTTAAATTACTAACTTGATTAGTTCTTATATTTTAACTCATTTGATTTGAAAAATACAGAGAATGTTTATATTCTGGGCATGAGCGCGAATCTTGAGCGTGACTAGAATCTATGTAGTTGATATCGCCGATATATCACCTATATATAAGTTATCGGTCCATTGGCGATGAATAAGTTAGAAAGTCGGTATAGATAAAATCAACGATATTGGACTAATATTTGACCGGTATATTACCATTATTCCCGATATTGGTGTTTTAAGTCTTAATTATCACTTTTAGTGTTCAATGTTAGTGTTTTAAGTCTTAATAAATTCTTACTTGCTACGATTGTTAGTGTTTTGTAATTTGCAAAAGGTTAATTTGTTAATGGTTGGAGACTATTCATAATTATAAGTGTTAAATTGCTATATATATATATATGTATGTATATATAAATTTTACATTATTTTCCGCATTAACTGCTTAGACTAGAATAGATTGTGTGTGCGGGCATCCACAGATTCACAGGTCAAGGTGCATGATGGTTGGTTAATTTATATTTATTTAAGTTCGTTTATTTATTACTTTTAACCGTTTATTGTGGGAACTTCGATACTTCATACGTGTTTATTGCATTTCAGGTCACATGCGATAAAGCAGTTAATTTGGACCTGTTGAGGCACATGATGAAGGCCTGGGATGTCCAGCACGCAAAACAATGCAAAAGAACAAAGGTTGCTGGTGAAGAGACCCATCGCGTATTGCGATGGGATTATAATATTATAATAGTTGACTTTGGTCCATCGCGATACGCGATGGACCCCATAAGACCCCATTTTGAAGATGGGAATGTTAGGGTTTTTATCATATTATTCTTGGGACGGCCCTATTCTCTCCTAATTCATTCCAAACAGTTTCTAGAGCAAAGAAAGAGAAAACTCATCATACTAGTTCATACCGAGATCACATACATGTTCCTTATCATCATAATTGAAGATTTCATGATGTCAAGGCTCGGCTAAATCCTTTGAATCATACTCGGGATGTAAAGTTTGTATCCTTTTCAGATTTCTCATGTACTAAGAACGAATACTTTGTAACTATTGTTGATTAATTTATGAGTATTGATGTTTAGTATTGTTGTGCATTCGATCGTTTTAGGTTTACGTTGATATGAACGATTAGTTTGTCGGTTGCTATAGTAATTCCTCATAGGATTGTTTTGACTAGTTGAATTCAATAATAGGGATTGTTTGTCGGGATTGTTTGATAACCAGTGTCGTGTGTTAGCGATTGTTGATGCCTAAGGTTTAGCTTGTTAATCAGTCTTTGTTAATCAGTAATAGTTAATTTGTTAGGTTGCATGAGATTACTTTTCGTGTGCATACCTGAAATCCGGGTGTGACTTGCTTTTGTTAATTGCTTGAATTTGTTAATTTCTTGTTTAATCATTAAAACCAAACTTATTTGCTTGTGTGATCAGCACTACCAGTCATACTTCATAATATTAGAAACTGTTTACACGATTACATTGACCAAATACTCCTCGTGATTCAATAACCAACTTACCCTGGCTTGCTTAGGTGATTAAGAACTAATTTTAATTGTTTTTGACTAGATAGCGACAAACAAGCATCAAATTGGCGTCGTTGTCTTGGAGTTAGTGCGCTTAGTGTTTTTTGTGTTATTTGATTTTCTTGTTTATTTTAGTTTTAAGTAATTTTATTTTATTTTTAGTTTTAGTTTAAATTTTGTTTTTCCATTTTACGCGAGGTGTGTTGTTTGTGCAGGTAACAGGTTTATGCACACCCGACAATCGGACAGACAGTCACCGCTTATTTTCGAGCCCGAAATTGAGAGATTAGCTCGGTAGAACCGAGCTCAGAACTTAGGGTCATAAACGAAAGGCCAACATTAGAATCAAAACCGGAACCAAAACCAAAACCAAAACCAAAACCAAAACCAGAACCTTGACCAAAACCCACTACCAGGAAATAATGTTTTCAACCTAGCCAATGACTTTCAACTCGAAAATGACCAACTTCCACTAATAAATTCCAACCAACAACCCAAACCGAATAACTCAGCTCGTTTATCCCTAAACCAAAATCGAAACCAAAACATTGATCAGGCCGGATCATCAGCCCCATACAATACCCCAGACGCAGAGTTCATATTAACCCCGATGAGGATTATGTCAGTATTCACACAAAGGATGAAAAAGAAGGGGAATGGAATGATGCGGGTCACGGTGTAGAAGGTAATAACTGGGCAGATTGGCGAGTAAAGGATAACGATGGATTTGAACCAATAGTCGAGGGTAATGAACATCCGGTGAACCAGAGACTGGGTGGGTTCGTTAAAAGAAACATGGAGTTTTGGTTGACCGAGGCTTAGCTAGCTCAGTTCTGGGAGCAGATCGCAGACGGGGCCCACTCGCGCACAGTAATGGAGTCATCCATTCGGGACTCCATCCATTGCTATTTACATAGGATAGTTGCTTACACTATCGTTGGCCATCATTCGGGCCGCGAGAAGTGTAGCAACTTGGATTTGCTTTGTTTATTGTCGATCATCACTGGCATAACTTATAGTACGCTTATTCGCTAGAATTTCATTATAGCATAACTTATTGTGACACTTAACACTTGAGTTTTATAACTTTAAACTTTATAAGACGCTTAATAATTGCGGTATTATTATAATATACCGTAATAGGATACTTTATATTTAATTCATTAAACATCACTTTTATATCACTACGAATAAAATGTCATTTAGTGGCACAGAATTAACTTAATTACCCTTCATTAAAAACCGAAAACTTATTAAAAAACCGAAACCCCAATAAAAACCGAGAACTCACGTGTTGACCAAGAACTCATAAGTTGACTGAAAACTCATAAGTGTTGACCGATAACTCATAATTTGACCGAGAACTCATTACTAGAATTGAGAACTCATTACAAAACCGAAAACCAAAACTTTTCAAAATTAAATAGGTTATTGTTAACTAATTAAATGATGTGTGATGTATTACTAATTACTATTACTAATTACTAATTAGTATAAACAACAAGTTTGGCGCCACAAAGATCTTATTGGACCTTTTGTTTAGCTAATCATATTTGTCCATCTACGGCTTCATCTTTAACAGCCACGTTACGTCTCACCTCTTTAATCCATATGCTATACCAATTGACTGACCCTAAATTGACCGATCTGTCTAACTATTAATATAATTTTCTGCTATAAATTCTTACATGTCGCTCTTACGTCGCTCCCCTCATTTTAATAAAACTATCAGATTGCTTGATTTCTAAATGAAGATATCTCATTGATTTAGTCAAAATTCGCGGGTCATGGGTTTTCTGATGGATTTGGATCGGTTCAAACAAAACTGGTTATGTTTTCTCTTTCTCACGTTCTCCATGTTCTTCACACTATCAAACCCTAAATCTCCCAGATTCATCTTCCCCGCATGCTCTGAAACCTTAAATCTCCATCCTTTCTGCCGGTTCATCCTCACCCACCTTCCTTCAATACACCGTTGATCAACCTTTTTTCAGTCGATTATTTGTGATTAGTCAAAGGTTTACCGTTCAAACGCTAACCCTGACAAACTTCAGTATCTTAAACGATTCTTTAATTCTGGAAATTGGGACGCTCAGTTCATCGCTCAAAACCCTAATTCCAAAATCACGCTTTACTATGACGAAATTGAAGCTTTTACGTACTACAAATCCGACTCGATTTCGGAGACTAGAGTGCCCCCGTCAGAACAGGTTCCATCTCCTTACTGCAGGTTTTTTTAGATTATTTTGTTACAACCACTAATTGATGGTTTTGTGATATTTACAGGCTATTTTGTATTTTGATTACATTATTCTCTGTGTCTACTATGATTTTAATATGTGTATAAGAAGATAAGATAATCGATAAATCAAATTAATCATGATGGTTATGCAATTCATGCTATTAATTATTTGCAGCTCTTAGTTAGCTAATCAGAGTCTCTCTCTCTCTCCCTCTCTTTAATATGGTAGAACTATGTTATTTTATATGTTGTTTTTTATCTTATGGGTTGTTATATGAGTCTTGGTTCTGATTATGTGTTGTCGATTAATTAAAGTTAGATGATAAAAACGGGTTGTATAAGATAGTGTTTGGTTCAGGTTGTAATAAACAATACTCTGAATGTTTAGGAACCTCTATATATCTTATTATTATCAATGAGATAATTGAAAAATGATAGTAACATTTTTCCTTTTTCTTTCTTTTTTATTTTTTTTGTGAAAAACTGATTTTTTGACCTCTAAATAGTTGGATTATTCGAGCATACATTTGTTTATTTGAAAATTAAAACTTGATTATTTCAACTTTAATTCTCATTAGTTACATACCTACTTATAAATAATGGAAATGATACAATTACCAAACTGAGTTGGTACATTGGGTGTGGTTTAATAACAAACTTTATTAGGCTACAAATTGATGTTGATTAGGTTATGTATGTGTTTAAATAAGATGCTAAGTAGCTCTTCCAACTGGTAGATCTCTTATTGTTTTTGACTTTTTATGTGTTTATTAAATTTTCAGATTTTAGAGGTAGCATCCTCACCCGGTTTCCCAACCATATAAAAAAAGAACCTGTTATGAACCGCATTAAAAACGGTTGCTTTTTCACCGCATAGTGTTTTTAGTAGTAAACTATCAATAAAGATCATGAATATTTTTACCGTGCTTCTAACTCGCACAGATGGTTGAGCAGTGGAGTTTAGTTTGGTAGATTATCATTGGGAACAAAGAGAACTCCTGCAAGGTATGCACATATTGTCTTTATTTCGGTTTATAGATGATAAAATGAGCAGGTCAAGTGGGTTGGAACAGGCTAAGTTGGCTCGTGCTGAAACTTGTCAGCCTTTAATGCAGTTCAAAGTGGGTCGGGTTGGCCGCGAAACATTATTTTGTCAGTTTTATTTCTTGAAATTTAATAAGAATTACTCTACTAAATATAACCAGCATTGATGAAGCTTCATTGAGGCCCGGGGTGGCCCCGGCCCCCTGTTTTTGTGCGTATTAGTGTATATTTACCCGTTTTTGGCCGAAAATTTTTATAGGTAGTGTACGTTTAGCCTTTTTCGGTCGAAAATTTGAGCCCGGCCCCCCTTGTTTGACCTCAAGGCCTACACGCAATAAAGGGCTTTTGACAACACATATCACCCATATTATTACGGGTTTAAAATTAGCACCAAAGGGCTTTGTATTAATGTTGACTCTATTATGACTTATTTATTTCAATTGCTTCATGATTTTAACAAGGGGATCTTGCTTTATATTAATCTTTAATGGTGACTAACAAACATTTTTCTGTGTTTTGATTAGTGGCAAAGAATTCTAGCTTACGTCAGTGCTATTGAAGGTTTGTGGCTGATAAAGGTGGTTGCACGAAGTCATGGAGGTTTTTGGATGATTGTTTTTATTTGTGTTAAACTGAATGCTTTATTAGTATGTATGTTAAAAAAATGAATAATTTAGACTAATGGTCAAGATGGATGCTTTAGCTGTTATAGCTATTTTTAAAATTCTTCATTGTTTGGATATGTTGTTTATTTTCTCAATTTTTCTGTTCTAGCAAGTTTTTATTTGTCTTTTAAAGCCGTTGATTTTATATTTGATTGAAAAACGTCATATTTGCTCACTTTTTTTTGTACTAGTGATTAGTAAGCACATGTCAAAACATTGTAAAGGTGTCCTAATATATTTTTGTTGGGACGCTTTTTGGGTTGTTAATGAATGTATTATGCCATCATAAAATTGGTTTCATAATATTATTTGGGATATCATGACTTTTTTCTTGGTACTAAGGTACCAATAATGTTACACCATAAGGGTCTTATAAATTAACTTTTAAGGACGCTTGTATGTGTATCAAAAGGTTAAAGGTAGGTAAGCACATGTTAAAACATTGTAAAAGTGCCATAATATGTTTTTATTGGGACGCTTTTTGGGTTGTTAATGGATATTTTATGCGACCATATCAGGACGCTTTTTGAGTTCCGATACTTATTACGACCCCTTTACATGAAACACTTTTTTCGTTGGTTCTATTAAATGAAAGGTCAAATAAAATAGCATTTTAGGACGCTTTTGTGCGTACTAAAAAGCCCTTTTTGTTGTAGTGATGTGGAGCAGCCCGATGTTGGTGGCGATTCTCAGATGGACGAGTAGATCAGATGTTCAGCAGATAGTTGGTTACGTTTTTTTGTTTATTTTCCCTTTATTTTGTTTTTATTTCTATGGTATGCATTCTATTAATATTATATTGGAAAAATTTGTATGGGTAACTGGTTGGGTAACACATCTATATATATCTTTTGTTTGATGTCTGCTGTGTCTAATTTATTGTATATTGTGTTGGATTTGGAACTTTGTGGGTGTAGTTCACTATAAACCCTCATGAGAACTCACTCGTCCACCTGGGCTACTGGGGGTTTAAAGGGCTTCTTGCATACGCTAAATGAAACCGTGATTCCTACGAAAGTGAGTTAGGTCTTTTAACATTTTTAATTAGTTTAACAAAATTTATTATGAAATTAATTAATTTGGCTCGGTAATTGTTTTAATAAAATTAACAGCAAAAAATCATTTTTACGTAAATCTTAAAAGACCTATGTCTTACCACTTATGAGAAGCTTGATTCTACACATCTCGAGACTTTGCAGATTTGGTTGTTCGGTTGGTTCTTGGATGAGCCGAGTGTGCACGAGTGTTTACGAGAGTTACGAGCCACGTGTTTGCATTGCATTGTCATTCATATAAGGTGATTTTGGTTTCTTAATCTATTTTTATTTTCATTTTAAGTGTTAAAGTGTAATTGTATAATTATTTAGTAGAACCATAACATTAGAGCCCCGAGTTAAAAAAAATATAAATTGTTAAACGGTCAATTTTAACCCTGTCCCTCAAATGCTCATTAATTGTTTAAATATTTAAAGATTGAGGTCAATGTAAACCTTAAGTGTGGGGATGGGGGAAATTTGATACTTTTAGCCCTATAGTACCTCGAAGAGTGTTCGGAAACCAAAATTATTAACTGTTAATTATTGTTATTAATGCCAAGTTATAGGTTTCTGGTCATGGTTGGTTTTTCAGCTTCTAGATAGTTTTCCTAATAAAAATTTTCACAAATAGAAGTTGAAATGGGGTTTGTTTAGGCGGGGATAACGAGTCAAGGGGACGGGTATAAATGTTTCATATCGGCAACCCATAATTCCAGACATATTGTGAGTAGTCCCCTATACTTAATACGAATATTGTATAATAGATATAAGACATGCCTTATCATTTATTGAGGGAATCTAGTATGTTTCACAGAATTAGAACTTGCTTGTCACATGCTTATCGAGATCTTAATACCACCACCTGTATGGAAATTGAAACTTTAGAAAACCCGTACATACATTTTCCCCACTAAATAAAATTCCTAACCCAACATTATTTCCCTAGGGGCCCGTTTGGACCTTATTCCTTTTAATTTGCAAAACCGAACATTACACACCATTGCAACCTTGTCCTTTATTTATTTTAACCCTATGTGATGAAATACAGATCATTATTGAGTTGTATATAGTCAAAAGAGTTGTAAATATGTGAACATCAGAGTTGTATACATTTTTTAGTGTATTGTTTATCAGTTTAGTAAAACAAAAAATTCAGCAAAATGCCAAAAAGAAGTTATCAGTTTATGTTCAGTATGTGTATTAGCAGTTTGTTTTTGATCAGTTGTTCGTATATTTGTAAAATTGGGTTTCGTCCACCTTAGTCACTAAATATGCCTAATCCGCACCCAAACCTAAGCCTAAGAAAAACCTTAATCCGAGTCTTTATGCAACCGGTGGGTAATGGGTGGAGATAAGACTGGCCTGCAAGCATATTAAGTTGCGGCTCATATTTGGTATTTAAGGGCAGAGATATATACTAGCATATATTTTGCTAGTCCAAATATTAAACCTAGAGGAGTGTTGATTGTGTGAGGGGTATGCACATGTATGCCTTAACTGGAAACAAAGTACACTTGTTTGGGAGGCTCTATTGTTTTTTTATAGCATCATTTAATAAAATATATGGGTTGTCAATCTTGAAAGTGTTAGTCTGGGAAACTGGGTATGATCTTAAACCTTACTAGTATTAACGACAATAATTCACATACCTATGATGGAGCTTAATGTTTACTTTAGAGTTTGCTTGAGGGCAATCAAAAGATAAGTGTGGGGATGTGATGGTTGGTTAATTTGTATTTATTTAAGTTTGTTTATTTAATATTTTTAGCTGTTTATTGTGGGAACTTTGATACTTCATATGTGTTTATTTTATTTCAGGGCACAGGCGTTAAAGCAGTTAATTTGGACATGTTGAGGCACGATATGAAGGCGCGGGACGTCCAACACGCAAAACAATGCAAAAGAACAATGGCTGCTGGTGAAGAGACCCATCGTGATACACGATGGGAGAGCCAGAAGACCCATTGTGACACTCGTCAATTCCAGGTTAACTCCGTTAACCCGAACTCTGTTAATTCAAACTCAAGTTCACGAACTATGTCATTTTAGTTAACGCTTTCCTCATTGCATTTAATTAGGATTTAAATTAAATGTGTCGATTATTACACAAATAGTCATTTGGAGTTTTACCGAACCGCACACGAGTCGACTCAAACCGTTGGTGAACAAACAATAATTAATCTGAACAAGTATTTGGCATAAATACGTATTATGATGCAATAATATATGTTTATAAGTGACTACGTGCTTGCATGTGTAACAAGTGTGCTACATGTTATTTTGGTGATTAAGTACAACTCCGACTAATGTTTAATACGATTTAACAAAAGGAGTAGTACTTTATGAATTAGTATTAGAGGGACTAGTTAGCATTATACCATGGATGAAATAAACGAAATTGTTCTAGAATTAAGTTAACTAGAAGATTAGGGTGTAAAGTATAACATGTTAATATTTAAACAACTTATTATCCCAACCCTAATCCCACCCCACCCCTTTCCACGACTGCCCACCCCCCTCCCTTCTCCATTCACGGCCATGCGCACACACACACACACACACACAAGTTGTTTTCAAGTGAGATTGAAGGATCCAAGGTGCTAATTAGGTAATTAACATATTTTCTAGCCTTTCTATTGATTTAGTTGCATCATTTAATCATGTTAATCAAAACCCTAAATCTTAAAATTGATGAATAATGATGAGTTAGAGTTTATTTGTACACTTGTTGATAAACAATAGTGAATTGATTACTAGTTATGTTGTTATTGATTTTCAATTGCATATTTGTCTGAAATTAAATTTTTGTGTAAACCCTAGATATGCGTGAAAAGTGAAA
Source organism: Bidens hawaiensis (assembly GCF_021521415.1). Classification (NCBI taxonomy): domain Eukaryota; kingdom Viridiplantae; phylum Streptophyta; class Magnoliopsida; order Asterales; family Asteraceae; genus Bidens; species Bidens hawaiensis. Next base: position 249,486 of record NW_027504868.1, read on the forward strand.
TTGAAGAGCACGGTTGATTTATTATGTGTCTATTAGGGTTTATGCATGGATTGTGGTAGAAAAATTTGTTTAGTATTGAATTTAGAAGAAAACAACATGCTGATTGGACTGGAAATTCGTATATATTTGACTGTAATTTGGTGTTAATTACATAATTTGAAGTGTTTATTAATTCCTTGATTTAGTATGTCGAGTCTAGTTTCCAGGGAATCCAATTTTGTAATTTTTGGATACGTGGAAGTCACTTTTTATGAATTTATAAATTAGTTGTGCAGTTCTGATTCGGGAAGCCTTTTTATAGGCTGATTTGTTAATAGCATATCTCACAAATGACAAGGCCAATTGAGTTGATTCCACCTCTAGAAGTTAATAAATTTAGTGTGGAATCTAACCCAATTGGCCTTGCATTAATTGGATTAATCATGTAATCGGACTAGTCAAGAACTTTTTTGTTGCGCCTGATAATGACTGCTGTGTACCTAATGTGTTGTTTTAATGTTTGTGATAAAACCGTACATGCTAAAAATAAAATAAAACTATTTCCCAAAACCTAACTCACGTGTGATGCTGTGGTAAAACTTTGGTGATTTATCTGCATGTTATGAACAGTGAAATAGAGTCTTCTTGACGTACTAGATTCTGTCTCGGAAACTTAGATGCTAAATTCCTGTTGGAATGTGAAAAGTTGGTTGTTTGATCGATATTTGAGTTGTGTTTGACATATATGCCCTTGTAGTTGATGATATACTGAAAATATATCGTAGTAACATTAAATGCCATACCTGATCACACCCGTAACTTATCACCAAGGTGCTGTTGAGTCGCACTTATTTCACAAATGTAACACGCACACACCTCATGCATAACTTTTATGTGTCGAGTCTAGAGACTCACTCATGGTTCAAAACACTTAGAAATCCCATTTTTGTTTTAGAGCACTAGTGAGGATTTCCTTTACGTACGCTTTTTATCGGACTTCAGTTACTTCGCAAACAGTGGGTTTCACGGCCCCTTTTACCTTTTAATGTTTTATTATGGGGAGATAACATACTCCAACACTATAGATTTTGTTTATTATGCATATATTACTTGTAGGACTAGGTGGCGACAAACCAACTAAGTCGTTCAGAAACAATCGAGCTGGTTAATATTGGATAATAACGAGTCAGTGTTGAGTAGTACTATTGGGTTTGACAAACCCCACCCGACTCTAAACTCGACTGTAGGTTGAGTGGGTGTAATTTTGGCTAACACATTACCATGGTCGTGGTTGACATGGTGGCAAGGCAAAAGTATAATTAGTCAGCTTCGGTGTCCAACAGTTAGTAATACATGTTTGATAGGTTAGCTACCAATCGACATATATATTTGAATAACTCAATCTGGTAACACTAAAAAGCAACGATCATTGTATTTAAACCTATGAACTCACCAACCTTGTGTTGACACTTTTAGTACGTTTATCTCAAGTAGCTGAGGTGGGCGCGCGGTTTAGGACATGCATGCACAATTCTCATATGTTTTAGATTGCTTTTAACTTTATGATATCAACTGTTGCTTTAAGTCGTCCTGTGTTGACGCAACAATTTACATTACGGTTTACGCTTCCACATTTATTTCAGACTTGTATGTTTTGGTTGTTTTAAAAACTTTAATAATGATGTTTGATATAACTAACTACTACGATCCTGTCAGTTCACACTTCACGCCCTCTAACGGTAAAATTTCGTTAGTGGATTTTGAGGGTGTGACAGATTGATATCAGAGCCATTGGTTAAAGCGAACTAGAATTGCATTCATACTAGACTATAACCACAACGACCCATTAGTTATGATCTTACGTAATACATTCATATATACATATATATATATTATTTTTATATATTCATTTTCTTTATTTCTTTGTCCTCATTCACTCATACGCACATAAACTATATACGAGCTATTCTGTAGGGATGTCAACACCATCGTCATCATCCAACCTGGTGTCTCACGCCCCAGGAAAGGAACCGCAGATTTCCAAACCATCACCACCTCGAGCTGGCCCAGCACTAGCAGCCACCACACCAAAGTGGCACTGCCCATCTGGAGTCGCACACGAGAGAAATGGGTAACTGGAGTTGGTACCCAAGTTTGACCGAGCAGTATGTTTACCATGAGGAAGTTCCCCCACTACCCACCTCTGGCTGTCCTATGTCTTTCCACACACTACCACCCCTAACCCTTCCGATGGAGTGCGTTTTCGCAGCTTTCGTCTCCTGTAAGGATCGTGAAATTAACATCATGCACTCAACGAGGGTTAAGGTTACTGGATTGCTAGGGGGTGGAGCGGAGGCAAGGAATAGAATTTCATACCTGATTGACTCAATGAAGGAACCTCAAGATGCTCATGTCCATCTAATGAGACTAGTACTCAAGATGCAATCAGAAATCTTAGACTTGAAGGATGAAATTAGAGATGCAAGAGGAAATGCAGCGGTAGCTCTCGCTCGTTGTGCAACCCAAGAGGCACAAATTACTCCGAACGAAGAAGAAACGGAGGAGGATCATGAAGAAGATCCTGAAGAAGAAACTGAAGAAGACCAGAGGATGAGTCGCTGAGGAGGATGCACACGCGGACGTGTCCTCAAAGGATGACATCTCAGGATGATAACACCTAGAAGGAGGGGTTGTCTCCATCCAACTTATATTTTCTATGATTTTAAGGATTGATTTTACATACTTTGTAGCAAATACAATGGTTTTAATCAAGATTAGTATTTGGATTATTATATGGTTGTGTTGCGATGTGTGGACATTATATTTCTTTTCTTTCCTTCCTTTCCTACCTTTTAATTACATGTATGGTGTATTGTATATGAAACCGTGTGTTCATGTCTAACATTGTATGCTGTGATTTTAAGGAAATGGCCAGAAGAAACGCTGGACGTGGTCGCGGTAACATCAACATGACCGCAGCAGAACTCCAAGCCTTACTAAACGACCACGCTGCAACGGCTCTGGCTGCTCATGTTCAAAATCAAGCCGGCGGCCAAGCCGGGGGTCTAGCAGTCTGTACCTTCAAGAATTTCCTGGATTGTTAACCCAACTCGTTTAAGCGCACTGAGGGAGCCATAGGATTCCTGCGTAGGGCTGAAAAAGCTGAGTCAGCCTTTGAAATGTGCAATTGCCCACCAGTCAGCAGAATCAAGTTTGTTGCTGGCATGCTGGAGGATTCAGGCCTCACCTGGTGGAATTCCAATGTTCAGATACTCGGATTGGATTTGGCTAATGCCATGAACTGGGACGAATTCAAGAACATAATGAAGGAAGAGTATTGTCCTAGAGAGGAGATCTCGAATCTGGAATTAGAAATTTGGGCCTTGAAGATGGTGGGCTATGAAAATGAAGCCTACACCACCCGTTCTCACGAACTGGCGGTGATGTTCCCACGGATGATAGAGCCACCGAGTAAAAGAATTGGGATGTACAGTTATGGTTTAGTGCCCCAGATTCAGGGTATGGTGACGTCCTCCAAACCGAACACCATACAGCAGGCGATTCGAATAGCCCACAAGCTGACGGATCAAGAAGTGTCCCAAGGTGTGTTACCCCCCTAGAGGTTCCACCTCTAAACCCCTTGACAACTCGGGTAACAACAACAATAAAAACTCTGGGAATGGAAAAAGGAAGTTTGACAATATGAGATCCTCATCATCGAACCCTCCACCATAACAACACCACCGTAAACCCAAACCCACCCAGAACTTCAATAATCAGGGATTCAACAACAACAACGGTGGCGGACAGGGTTCGAGTAGCTATGGTAGAAAGTACCCAAAGTGCAACAAGTGTAACTATCACCATTCTGGCCCATGCGATCAGATAAAATGTCAGCGATGTGGTAAATTAGGTCATCAGGCCAAGGACTGTAGAGGGGAACTCACAGGTAAGAGCGCTCCTAAACAGTCTGTAACTACGAAAGTGGGCTTTGAGTGTGGCCAGGAGGGCCATTTCAGGAAGGACTTGCCCTAAACTGAAACAAAATGAGGGCAATTGAGGCAACAACAATAACAGAGGCAGTGCTAGAGGTAGAGCCTTCGTCATTGGATCGGGCCAGGCCCACAGCGATCCAAGCGTGGTTACCGGTAAGTTTCTCGTAAACGACTGTTTTGCTTCCATTTTGTTTGACACCGAAGCTGATAGGAGTTTTGTGTCGAAAGCCTTTAGTAAACTGTTAGAATTAACCCCGACACCGTTAGGTGCTAAGTTTCCTGTTGAATTAGCTGACGGTAAGTCTAAAGAAACAACACACGTACTAGTGGGATGCAAGCTGAAACTGTCGGGTCATAACTTCGATATAGACCTCATACCCTTTTCACTTGGTAGTTTCGACGTCGTTGTCGGCATCGACTGTCTATCCGAGAATAGAGTTGAGGTATTATGCAATGACAAAATAGTTCACATCACTACTCCTTCCGGAGAAACCATCTCCATACAGGGCGAGAAAAACGGCATGACTACTAGCATCATTACACTCATGAAGGCGCATAAATATTTACAAAAGGGTCATCCGGCGATTTTAGCTCATGTTATTGGGAAACCCGCGGAGGAGAAGCGGATCGAAGATATACCGTTAAGGGACTGTTATCCCTTACCCTGAATTGATGATCTGTTTGACCAGCTTCAGGGATCGAGTTACTACTCGAAGATCGATCTAAGATCTGGTTACCACCAATTAAGAGTGCGCGAAGAAGAAATTTCAAAGACGACATTCAGAACTCGGTACGGTCACTATGAGCTTTCAGTTATGCCCTTCGGCTTAACCAATGCCCCGGCCGTATTCAAGGACCTCCTGAATAGAGTATTCAAGGCGTATCTCGACAAATTTGTTATTGTTTTTATTGACGATATCCTCATCTACTCCATGAACAAGACCGACCATGAAGAACACTAAGGTTAATCCTGGAATTACTAAAGAGGGAACAATTGTACGCTAAGCTCTCTAAATGCAAATTTTGGCTTCGCGAGGTTCACTTCTTAGGACATGTGATCAATGAGAGTGGTATCCATGTTGATCTAGGCAAGGTAGAGGCCATAAAAAACTTGGAAGCACCTAAGACTCTGACTTAGGTACGGCAATTCCTAGGACTGGCTGGCTACTACCAACGTTTCATCAAGGAATTTTCAAAAATGCTCAACCCCTCACCGCACTGACACACAAGGGTACTAAATACAATTGGGGTGACGCGCAGGATTCTGCCTTCCAACTTTTGAAAACAAAGCTCTGTAGCGCGCCTATTCTAATCATACCCGAGGAATTGGAAAATTTTACAGTATATTGTGATGCACCGATACAGGGTCTCGGTTGTGTGCTAATGCAACTTAAGAAAGTTATAGCTTATGCCTCTAGACAACTACGGATGCACGAGAAGAACTATACGACCCATGACTTGGAACTCGGAGCTGTATTGTTTGCCCTTAAGATATGGAGACATTACTTGTACGGTACCAAGTTTACCATTTACACCGACCACAAGAGTCTCCAACATATCTTCGATCAAAAGGAGTTGAACATGCGACAACGTCGTTGGGTCGAGCTACTTAAGGATTTTGATTGTGCCATCAAATACCACCCGGGCAAGGCCATGTAGTGGCCGACGCTTTCAGCAGAAAGGAAACACTTAAGCCTAGACGATTGCGAGCATTACAACTCATGATTCATGCCAACTTACCTGATCAGATTCGTGATGCTCAACTCGAAGCTTTGAAAGACGAAAACCTCCCATCAGAATTCATGAGGAGCATGGACAAGCAACTTGAAACTAAATCGGACGGGGCCCGATAAATCGAAAACCGGATTTGGATTCCTCGTTACGGAGACTTAAGTAATCTTGTGATGGACGAGGCACACAAATCCCGATATTCCATTCACCCTGGATTAGACAAAATGTACCACGACCTGAAGGTACTTTACTGGTGGCCAAACATGAAAGCCAACATTGCCACCTACGTGAGCAGATGTTTGACCTGTGCAAGAGTCAAGGTGGAATATCATAGATCATCTAGTCTGTTACAGCAACCGGAAATCCCAACATGGAAATGGGAACACATTTCCATGGACTTCATCACAGGACTGCCCAAAACACCGACGAGATGCGATACAATGTGGGAGATCGTTGACCGGTTGACTAAGTCTGCACATTTCCTAGCGATCAACAAATCAGACAAGACGGAGAGACTGACTCGCATCTACATGAAAGAATTAGTGGATAGACACGGATTGCCTGTCTCTATCATATCAGATCGAGACCCCCGTTTCACTTCGCTCTTTTGGAAGTCACTACATATCGCACTAGGCACCCGCCTAGATATGAGCACAACATACCATCCTCTAATGGATAGGCAAAGTGAATTCACAATTCAAACTTTGGAAAAAATGTTGCGTGCATGCATATTGGATTTCGGAAAGAGTTGGGAACCCCACTTGCCCCTGGTAGAGTTTTCGTATAATAACAAGTACCGCCCCAGCATTAAAGCAGCGTCGTTTGAAGCGTTGTACGAACGAAGGTGTCGATCGCCTCTTTGCTGGGCAGAAGTGGGTAATAGCCAAATCACTGGCCAGAATTAGTACTTTAAACTTCAGAAAAGATTGTCCAAATCCGAAATTGCATGGCAGCAGCACGGGATCGCCAAAAGAGCTACACCGAAAAGCGCTAGAAACCTCTGGAATTACAAGTGGATGACAAGGTTTTATTGAAAGTCTCACCTTGGAAGGGTGTAGTTAGTTTTGGGAAGCGAAACAAACTCAATCCATGATACGTTAGCCCATTTCGAATAACCGAACGTATTGGTACGGTAGCGTACCGATTGGATTTACCAGTAGAGCTCTGTGGTATACATAATGTTTTTCATGTATCTAACTTGAAGAAATGCCTTTTTGATGAAACACTAGCAGTTCCTTTGGGCGAATTGCAGGTTGATGAACAGTTACGCTTTATCGAAGAACCAGTCGAAATCATGGATTGGGAAACCAAAATACTCAAACACAGCAAGATTCCCATCGTTAAAGTTTGTTGGAACTCGAGACGTGGACCAGAGTTCACGTGGGAACGCGAGGATCAAATGATGAAAAAGTATCCCCACATTTTCAAAGGGTTAACCCAGCGCCGAAAACCACGAACGCCGACAAACCATCACATAACACCGGAGGTATGAATTAAATTTCGGGACGAATTTTCTTTCAACAGGGGGATGATGTGACAAACTGAAAATTTTTTTCCTTTTTCAGGCAGCCATCACGACATGAGACAAATTTTGGGAAGGAAAATTTTTTCAACAAGGGAATGACGTGACACTAGTCAATTTCAGGTTAACTCCGTTCACCCAAAGTCTGTTAATTTAAACTCAAGTTCACACGAACCATGTCATTACAGTTAACGCGTTTCCCATTGCATTTAATTAGGGTTTAAATTAAATGTGTCTATTATTACACAAATAGTCATTTGGAGTTTTACCGAACCGCACACGAGTCGATTCAAACCATTGGTGAACAAACAATAATTAATCTGAACAAGTATTTGGCATAAATACGTATTATGATGCAATAATATATGTTTATATGTGACTACGCGCTTTCATGTGTAACAAGTGCGCTACATGTTCTTTTGGTGATTACGTACAACTCCGACTAATGATTAGTACCATTTAACAAAAGGAGAAGTACTTTATGAATTAGTATTAGAGGGACTAGTTAGCATTATACCATGGATGAAATAAACGAATTTGTTCTCGAATTAAGTTAACTAGAAGATTAGGGTGTAAAGTGTAACATGTTAATATTTAAACAACTTATTTTCCCAACCCTAATCCCACCCCACCCTTTCCACGGCTGCCCACCCCCTCCCTTATCCATTCACGGCCGCACACACACACACACACACCCACCCACAAGTGGTTTTTCAAGTGAGATTGAAGGATCCAAGGTGCTAATTAGGTAATTAACATCCTCTCTAGCCTTTCTGTTGATTTAGTTGCATCATTTAATCATGTTAATCAAAACCCTAAATCTTAAAATTGATGAATAATGTTGAGTTAGTGTTTATTTGTACACTTGTTGATAAACAATAGTGAATTGATTACCAGTTATGTTGTTATTGATTGTCAATTGCATGTTTGTCTGAAATTACATTTCTGTGTAAACCCTAGATATGCGTGAAAGTGAAATTGAAGAGCACGGTTGATTTATTATATGTCTAGTAGGGTTTATGCATGGATTGTGGTAGAAAACTTGTTTAGTATTGAATTTAGACGAAAACAACATGCTGATTGGACTGAAAATTCGTATATTTTTTACTGTAAGTTGGTGTTAATGACATAATTTGTAGTAGTTTTTAATTCGTTGATGTAGTATGTCGAGTCTAGTTTCCAGGGAATCCATTTTCGTAATTTTTGGATACGTGGAAGTCACTTTTTATGAATTTATAAATTAGTTGTGCAGTTCTGATTCGGGAAGCCTTTTTATAGGCTGATTTGTTAATAGCATATTTCACAAACGACAAGACCAATTGAGTTGATTCCACCCCAGGAAGTTTACAGATTGAGTGTGGAATCTAACCCAATTGGCCTTGCATTAATTGTATTAACCATGTAATGGGACTAGTCAAGAACTTTTTTGTTGGGCCTGATAATGACTGTTGTGTTCCTACTGTGTTGTTTTAATACTTGTGATAAAACCGTACATGCTAAAAATAAAATAAAAATCCGAAACCTAACTCACGTGTGCTATTGTGGTAAAATGTTGGTGATTTATCTGCATGTTATGAATAGTGAAATAGAGTCTTCTTACGTACTAAATTCTCTCTTGGAAACTTAGATGCTAAATTCCTGTTGGAATGTGAAAAGCTGGTTGTTTGATCGATGTTTGAGTTGTGTTTGACATATATGCCCTTGTAGTTGATGATATACTGAAAATTTATCATAGTAACATTAAATTCCATACTTGATCACACCCGTAACTTATCACCAACGTGTTGCTGAGTCGCACTTGCTTCACACATGCAACACGAACACACCTCGTGCATAACTTTTATGTGTCGAGTCTAGAGACTCACTCATGGTTAAAAACACTTAGAAATCTCATTTTTGTTTTGGAACACTAGTAAGGATTTCCTTTACGCACGCTTTTTCTCGGACTTCAATAACTTTGCAAACAGTGAGTTTCACGGCCCCCTTTACATTTTAACGTTTTATTAGGGAGAGATAACATACCGCAACACCATATATTTTGTTTATTATGTATATATAACTTGTAGGACTAAGTGGAAACAAACCAACTATGTCCTTTAGAAACAATCGAACCAGTTAATATTGGATAATAGCGAGTCAGTGTTGAGTTACTAGGTTTGAAAAACCCCACCCTACTCTAAACTCGACTGTAGGTCGAGTGGGTGTAATTTTGGCTAACACATTACCATAGTCGTGGTTGACATGGTGGCAAGGCAAACGTATAATTAGTCAGCTTCGGTGTCGAACACTTAGTATTACATGCTTGATAGGTTAGATACCTATCGATATATATATTTGTATAACTCAATCTGGTAACACTAAAACGCAACGATCATTGTATTTAAAACTGTGAACTCACCAACCTTGTGTTGAAACTTTTAGTATGTTTATCTCAGGTAGCCGAGGCGAGCGCGCGGTTTAGGACATGCATGCACAATTCTCATATGTTTTAGATTGCTTTTAACTTTATGATATCAACTGAGCTTTAAGTCGTCCTGTGTTGACGCAACAATTTACACTACGGTTTACGCTTCCGCATTTATTTCAGACTTGTATGTTTTGGTTGTTTTAAAAACTTTAGTAATGATGTTTGATATAACTAATGACTACGATCCTGTCAGTTCACACCCTCTAACGTTAAAATTTTGTTAGTGGATTTTGTGGGTGTGACTCCCATCGCGTATCGCGATGGGATTATAATATTATATTAGTTGACTTTGGTCCATCGAGATACGCAATGGACCCCAGAAGACCCCATCGCGTATCGCGATGGGTGGCGAATATGGGAATGTTAGGGTTTTATCATATTATTCTTGGGACGACCCTATTCTCTTCTTACTCATTCCAAGCCATTTCTAGAGCAAAGAATGAGCAAATCCATCATACTAGTTCATACTAAGATCACATACAAGTTCCTTATCATCATAATTTAAGATTTCGTGATGTCAAGGCTACGCTAAATCCTTCGAATCATACCCGAGATGTAAAGTTTCTTTCATTTTTCAGTTTTCTCATGTACTAAGAACGACTACTTTGTAACTATTGTTGATTAATCTATGAGTATTGATGTTTAGAATTGCTGTGTATTCAGTCGGTTTAGGTTTACGTTGATCAGAACGATTAGTTTGTCGGTTGCTGTAATAATTGCTCATAGGTTTGTTTTAACTAGTTGTATTCAATGAAGCATACAATTGCCCTTAGTTGAGTCACACTGGTAGGGATTGTTCTTGATAACCAGTGTCGTGTGTTGGCGATTATTGATGCCTAAGGTTTAGCTTGTTAGTCGGTCTGTGTTAATTAGTATTAGTTAATTTGTTAGGTTGCATGAGATTACTGTTTGTGAGCATACTTGAACCACGGGTGTGATTTGCTTTTGATAATTGCTTGAATCTCTTAATTGCTTGTTTAATCATTAAAACCAAACTTATTTTCTTGTGTGATCAGCACTACTAGTCATACTTCATAATATTAGAAACTGTTTACATGATTACATTGACCACATACTCCTCGTGATTCGACACCCTAGTTACCTTAGCTTGCTTAGGTCATTAGGAACTAATTTTAATTGTTTTTTTACTTGGTAGCGATGGTCTAGCATCGGTGCAAAGACATGGCAATTAGACGTGTTATTCGGGTTGTACTTCTGGGTTTTGGGTTTCTAGGGTTTGAGAAATTTATTTCTAGTGCTCATATTCGACCTTAATTTCCCTCGGGTTCTTCGGTTCGGGTTATTCAGGTTTGGGTTTGATGAGTACAGATTAATCGGGTTTCAAATATTTGACGTAGAAAACTAAAAAAAATGTATATATCCTAAAATTCAAGAAAAAAAATCAACTTTAAATTTTAACTTACATAGCAAATAACAAAACACAAAATCGAAGACACAATTTTTAAACAAGCGAAACAAAAAATACCTAATAAAAAATAAAAATGATAGATTGAATTTAATGAATAGTCATAACGGGTTTTACAGGTTTAACCGAAACCCATTAAAAAGTCCTCGATACTCGACTCAAATCAATACAGGTCATGTTCGGGTTTGTTAGATTCCAAATAATTCGGTTTTAACCCAAGTTTGACTTTTGGAGGTCTAGCTTACACCACCTAATTCCATTAATTGAGTCTTTTAGTCTACATTGTGGGAGAGGGGGGGGCGGGAGGGGGTTCCTCTGTAGGTTCAAGACTCAGTTTGGAGTCGAGACCCAACTACTCTAGATGATGAGAACAGTCTATCCCACACTATCACCGACAACCACTATAAGGTCGGGACCTTAACAAAACAAGGTGCGAAGAAATCCATCGACAAGTCCACGGTCGAACCGTCAAAGGAGATCAAGGTAGAGTCATCCTCCAACCACAACAAGAATAAACGCAAAGTCACTCATCGAAACTATGCCATCACCAACCCAAACCCACCTCAAACTCAAGTCCCCCAAACCTGTGACACCCTATATTTTAATGTTAACTTTGTTAACGCAAACTCCGTTATGTCAAACATTCATTCATGCATTTTACTTACTTAGGGTTAATAAGTGTGTCAGTTATTGAACACACACTCATGTAGCGATAAAATAAATTCGGGACGTGACCGAATCACGCGAGTCTGCCTTGAACGTTGGTGAAATGTGAAATAATATCTCAAGCATATGTTTATTATATAATCTATGTGAAATTACATGCTAAATGTCTATGTGTTTACTTCAAAGATTGTTTCATGAAATTGTGATCGATTGCGCGCAATTTTTACGTTTTCGCCTTTTTTAAAATAGTTTTAACAAAAGTATCAACGAGGCTTCATTTTTATAGAGATGGGTTATTATTTTATTCATAAAGATTTTGTCAGGACCGAAGTTTCATGGATTGATTCTAAGTAATCGGACAAGAACCACAAAACAACAATAATGAAGATCTCTAACAATGGCCGGTGGAATCAACCATAGTCAGAAAGTTGCTAAAAAGAGTAAATAATCCTAATAACAAACACACAAATAATCACTCAAAATATTTCCATTATATTTTTTTTTATCAATGATGTACAATGGAGTTCTTAGGGTTTTTAGGTGAGGAATGTCAGGTGCGGTTGCTAGGTCAGAGAATAATCATTGACCTCTAAAAGGTCTGTAATCCGCCGTACATATTAATGAGACATGTGATTTTTTTACCGGCACCTTGTCATTCCTTCTAGAAACCCTAATCAATACATAACATTCTAAAAATAAAGACAGGTGTAAAATCAGGTCTTCAAGTAAACTTATTCCTTCACGAGTAGACCTTGTAATCCGAGAGTGTGCTTGAAAATATTCTACTCAAGTAGACTTCAATCTTCATGATAACTCCAAACTTTGCTCGGAGAAATCGCACGAGAAAAATAGTTCTTACTCGGATCTTTCAATCTCTGACTTAGTCTTATTTGAACAAACTAAGTATACTCGGGTAGTGTAGCTTTCTCAAGATTGAACTTTACTCGGAGTAACACTAAGTATAATTTCCAATAACTTCCTTCAAGTATACTTGAGATCCATATTTATTTTATCTTTGCTCGACCCACCAAGTTACTTGTAAACTTGGTTTAAGCTCAGATATATTAAGATTTTTCTTGGATTCAACTATGCTTGTTAGAAGAAAAACTTTGCTGATATGATCAAGGATCTAAGTGACAAAGATCTTGAGCATCTGGTTAATAAAAAGTGTGAAAAAGAAAAGAAAGGGAGAGAAGAGAATAAAAGAATATTAAATATGGATATTGAATATTTAAAAAGGTGCAATTATAGTCGAAAACACTTGAACAAGATGTCTTATGAAGATATTATGAAGCTCCTGCAAAGCTTCAAGAGCAAGAAAGGAAGAGGAAGTGAAACAAAAACAAAATGAGATTGGAAGAGCCAAAGAGGAATTGGAAAGAAAGAAGATAGTTAGACGATTTGGAAGAAATTGTAGGTATTTGGTAGAAAATGACTACCCTCTTGAAAAGGCGGAGAATATGAACAAAAAGGAAGTTGAAGCAAAATTCGACTTACTTTCAAAAAGGGCTAAAGATGAAGAAATGGTGATTGCACAACAGAAAAGTGAAAGAGCTGAGAAAGATAGAAGAGAGAAAGAAAAGGCTGTGCTGTCAGTAGACCAAGAATATATGTTGGAAAGACTAATGTCTTCCAGAGGTGCTCATGGAGACTTCAACAAACTCTCCAAAACTCAAAAGAAAGATCTATGTGAGATTGAGTTGAAGAAATACAAGGAAGATTTGGTAAAACAAAAGGAGTTTGAACTTGAAGAGGTGACTGATAAGAAGAGAAAAAGGAAAGATGATGAAGACACCTTATTCTGTGAGAATGCGCAAAAACATAAACCTTCAGACCCCTTAATTCAAAAAGAAGATGTTGGACCTTGGGATTCTGAAGAAAGAATAAACATATTGAGAAAAATTATGATGTCCAAGGGAATGCCCAAAGGAGTGCTTGAAAATTTGGGAAAATCCCAATTAGAGGAGATATTTGAAAGAGAATCTGGATTATATCATGAAGAGCTTGAAATAGCAAAACTCAATCCTCTTGAATTGGCATTTACTGAAATTATAAGAGATAATCTTCAAAAGTATGAACAAGAACTTGATAGAGAAACCATGGATATGATCAAAACTCTATCAAAAGAGGGTGAGGATTACATTTCCCTAATAATGAAGAGAAAACAAGAGATTCACAAATTATATGAAGAGAAAAGGCATGTCAGAAAGTCCTATTCTTCTAAATCCTTCACATCAAGGGCATCTATCTCAAATGTTCCAATTCCAACAACAAGATCAAGGCTGTAAAGAGAACAACGTCCACCTACCAATGAGGACTTACCCAGAGAATTGCTTCATGACTCAAAGACAAAAACGTTGAAAGTTATCATGAGAAGTGGTGCATTAAAGACTATCATCTTTGGAGATGACTCATAAACTTCAACAAAGAACATCTAATTGAAATGGCAGAACTACACCTATATGATTATCAGCAAAGAAACAGATTTTCCATTGCACAATAAATTGATTTGTCAAAGTATCTTAAAGATCAATACATAACTGGATTTCCTTTGATGAACAAGAGAGAAAGATGGAATATTTAGAAGTTGAGAAAATAATGAGGGAGAAAAGACTAAGTGAAATCAAATTATCCAATATTTCATTTGACAAGGCAAAGAAATTTGGAAATCCATATGATCCATTGAAATAGTGTATAAGTATGAAGAAGATCATGCAAAAATCAAGTTCAGACGTGCAAAGAAATGGAAAAATTGCAAAAATCAGTTATGAAAAGAACACTGATAGCATGATCTTAAGAAACTCTAAATGACATAAGACAATGGGACTTACTAGAAGATCATACTTTCCATGTGGACATTTCTATGTTCCAACAAAGAGCTGCTGCTGTAAGATTGGAAAGAATTACTAAAGAAAGAAGGATAGCTAGAGGGTGAAAATACATATAATCATGTTGCAAAGACTATCTCTGAATTACTTGTAATTTTTGCCTTTTGTTATGTTTTTATGTAATTTTGATTTGATGTGTAATGCCTTTGAGGTAGATTTATGAATATGTAATCAATTTTCTTTAAGTAATGTAATTTACTATTTTCAAGGATTTGATGTGTATTTTGAATCAGTTGTATGTAATCTGGATGTGTTTTGGTTCATTTGAGTTTGTTCCAATCTAGGGGAGATTGTTGGGCCTAAAGAATTAATTAAGGAAGATCGGAATCTTCTCAACCTCCACCAAAATATGCTAAGTATGGAACTCGAGCAAATAAGGCACTTTGAGCAAGGTATTTACTTATTCGAGTAAGATTATCTTGAAAACTTCTTCTAAGTGTCAAGCTTCGAGCAAGCTGATCTTCATCGAGCAAAGTTGTTATTCAGTCGAGCACAGTTTGTGTCAGTGCAAACACTTGACATACCCAAGCTTAAGCCATGTTTACAAGTAATTTGGTGGGTCGATCAAAGATACAATAAGGAGATCTCAAATATGCTTATGAGAAGTTAAATGATTTATTATAAGAACTTCTACGAGCATAGTTTTAATCACGAGTAAGCTATAGTACCCGAGTATACTGTGTTTGCTAGAATAAGTCTAAGGCCGAAGATTGATGAGATCAAGAAGAACTAGTTTACCCGAGGGATATTTCCTAGAAAAGATGGGATTTATCATGAAGATTGAACCCTGCTTGAAGAATATTTGCTTGAAGGAATGACTATGAACACACTCGAGGATTACAATGTCTACTTGACAGAGATCAAGTTAACTCGAAGACCTGTTTTGACACTTGTGTTTATTTTGATAATGTTTTACAATTATTAGGGTTTCAAGAATGAATATAAGGTGCCTATATAAGGGAATACTAGGTCACATTTATGAAAATGGCTGATTACACACCTTTTTAGACTTACCTGATTATTCCCTGTACAGAAGGCTACCGCACCTAAAATTCTACCTGAAACCCTAAAGCTTTTCCAATTGTCTCTGTTTGAATATTCTAATGGAAATATTTTGAGTCAATCGTGTGTTTGTTTGTTTTGTGTTCTTTCTATATTTAGAAACATCCAGGTTTTAGTCGATTCTGCCGGTAATTATCTTGGTGTCTTTACATATTTTATATCTCGTAGTGTTGTTGTTGATTTAGTGTTTGTGTACGAGTTACAATACGGTCCTGACATTACTTTTGAGGGTCAAAGTTGTAAGGCTAGTGCAATATTTGAGAATCGGTCGATAGACTTCATCTTGGATGGGTTAACGTGAAATTCTTTGTCATAATTGAACAAAGATGGCCTATGTTCGTCTTCGTTCATTTATTTAATTGAGCGAAAATCCTTGAACATCTTCTTTCATTTATTAATCTCTCCCAAGTAATAGAAGCAAGGTTGGCCCGATTAATATGCTTTAGTGCGTATATTTCAAACCATATTTTCTTCAAAAAATCGACTAGTTTTAAGTTTTGAACACCCACACCAAGTTAACTAACTAAACTAACTATATTTAAATGACAAGTAACACCCCGCCATGGGCGGGTTATATGTTGGGGCAGTATTTAGATTGTTCACAAGCTCGTAACACTATTAAAGTTACAATTATATATTTATTTCGTTTCAAGGTTTCATGTACACAATATTCTTAAAAGGATCGAATAGAATTACACCAGAAAGCAAATAAATTTAAAAATTATAAATTCTAAGGTCAACTAGTTTTCTTCATCCTTTGCATTTCATCAATTAACCTGTAACACGTTGAAAATAATATAATTTGTCAACATGTATATTGGTGAGATTTCATAAGTTTTTATATGTATAGTTTGAAAATGCCAAGCGATTAACAAGCCATAATGCAATAAACCAAAACATAAAGTTAATGGGAAAACATATAAATCATCCCGTTCTTCTGACTGAAGTCGAAATACTTTATGAGAACCACAATGCGTTCCAACACAAGTTGAAAAATAGGGAGCGCAGGTACGTCCCGTCGGACCCTCTCACTACGAAATTATGTTTCGTATGTGTTACCCTTCACCATAAAATGATAAATACATTTAACATATATCATACGAAATCGTCATAAACATATGAAAGGTAAATCATTAACATGTATCTCATAAGTGCGAATCGGTTTGTAAATAAGAGCATGAACTAACGACAAGACATTGTAATATGCTACACCCTAAATATTTATAAAGTATGGAAAAAGGGGGTTATGAAACTCACTTGTTTGAGTAAAACAAGTAAAATGCGAAACGAGCATTTGAGGGGGTGAACCAATTGAGTTCGGTTCGACACGAGATTGTAGAAATCATGAAAATATTTTCAGGCTCAATATAGTGTTCAAGAAGACAATTGAATAAGTAAGACGTGAAAAACACAATTCGTGGTTTAGTGTTTATATGTCTTTGGAAGAAAATATATATATTTTACTTTATAATTGAGTTCTTAACTTTTTCGTCGTAAAATTTCTAAGTGTGTATATTTTAACTGGAAATAGAAATTTATGTTACAATATTGGTTAATCATGTTTATAGACTTGACTAGTTTCGAATAAATCAAAAAAGCCTAAAAAGCAAGAAAAAAAGTTTAAGCGAGTAGTTAAATTCTGGTCAGATTGGAACTCGACTTTAAGTCGGGTTCGTTTTCAACATGACAAAACTATCATATTTTAATTTAGTAAGATGATAAGAATCAATTTAAGATGTCGAAATAAAATAACTAAACTTTATTTAAGCAAATAGTCGCATAAGGGAGTTGAGTTTGTTTTTAGTGAACTAACATTAATGTCAAATTATTTAAACATGACATCAAGTTCTAAACGACGCAAAAATGCAGAAAAGTTAAATAAACTCTAACATACCCGTAAGTCGAGTAAAAGAATAAAATAAAGGAAATTGAACTTCATGGTTTGACTTTTTAAAGTCAAACTTGGATAATAACACCAATTAGTGAGAAGAACAAAATAATTTCGTGAATTGAAGTGTGGCAAGATTACATGAAGAACAATGAAGTCCTGTTTATAGATAAACATGGCTAAAGGTAAATGAGCTCATAATTCCTTTGAACTGAACAATTGACTCAATCAATTTTATTGAAACACAGTTTTGAGAGTTGAAGCATATTCAATAACAGTAATTAGGTGACCAATGTTTCAGATAATATGCAATGCGTCAAAATCATGTTAAAACGAATTTAAACACAAAAAACGTGACAGCTGGCTCCGTCACACGTTGTGGAGGAGCTAGGGTTGTCCATCACAATGCGTGGAGGACACCCATATGCTACCGTTAACAGGTCTATTGTGTATCGTAGGGACCTAAGGATATCCTCAATGATGTGTAGCGCAGGGAGGTAACCATACTTTGGAAATTGGCAAAAATAGCCCTTGGACTGGATTTAAATGTGAAGGTTTGAAATGCATGAACTACGACTTGCGAAAAGGCTAAATAACATCTTAACAACAATACAAATATAATTACTCAATAAATGACGACATGAATTGGGTAAAAAAAATACAAATGCAGATATAAATACAAATACAGGTTTGACATTTAATGTCATATGACATACAATAATGCCTAGTCCTTCCTATGCACAATTTAGGTTTTTGATCTCAACATATATATAACAAGCAAGTTAAAAAACAATGAAACATCACGTTAAAACACACAATTGAAACGAAAGTTAACAAGTAATAATTATTTTGCTGACATAAAAGCGTGCAAAATAGTCCACAATTAAGTTGTTACCCTATTCAGATGTGTCTTCCCACAAATATTTAAAAACACATGCTAAGGCCAACTTATTCAAACTAGTTAAAAATTTGATCATGATTAAGGACTTAAGACTCAAGCTTTAACAGGTAAAATGTTGATGCTCAATATCAATAAATCTGGTTTTCAAGCACAACTGAGTAATCTAAAGACATTTACATTGTCACAAAAATATTTTATTTTTCTCAAAGTTTTCCCTTCATCCCCACAATAAGCTATACAATGACTTTAATGTATGTTATGTAAATTCATAAGTAATTTAAATAACACAATATAACGTTTTTCCCTTAATCTAAATGTACCGTTGTGACGTATTTATTTGTTTATATAGCTTCCACTAGAAATTTTGTTGAAAAGAGATTTGGTCAGATTCATATTAGAGTAAATTTTTGGTATTGTAAGTTATAGCGAGTGCAAATACCATACCTATACCGTCAAAATATTTACTTTCCGAATTAAAACACTATCTATATAAGTATCCATTTTTATATCTCTTTGGCTGGCATACCAAGTGCAAGTACTAAGCTGATACCAAACGAATTCCCGACACAAAACCTGGGAGATACTACTAGTTAAACATATGTTTGTTGTAGGTTGTGGAGAACATTAAATCAATAAGTACAGTAATAGATCGAGCTACAATTTTATTTTATGCGGATGAATTCAACATTTTTCAGTCACGAATTTTGTATTAAACTAAAGTTCTTATGGTTGACGTGCCAAACTAGATTCCCTTTCAAGCTCACCTTGTATAATTTTATGATGAGGAGGGGATGTTACATGAATCTGATGATGACACTTTCCGTCTTTACAATAACAAGGCCCATTTATGCAATACTGCGTGCGTTGAACATCATTTTTACAGCTTGGTTCGTCATCTTCATGAATTTCAGTTGTCTCGTGCCACATCCCTTCACACATAATTCGAATAGCTTAAATATTAGATGACACAAAATAAAGTTTTAAAAAGATGTTACAATACACAGAAGCATAAGGTGTTAAAGTTGTTTTATTTACCGCACGAAATGATGGAAAACATCATGAGTAGAATAAAAAAAAATTGTATTCCCCATTTTTTTCACATTGATTTTATCTGTTAAAGATATATGTGTATATATGCAAACAAAATAAAATACATATATATCATAGAAAATGGAATCGTATTGTTTTAACAAACTATTATGCTATTTGATACGTTTTTATCTTGATGTTTGTTTGCATTCATGACATTTATGTGATTTTTAATGTAACTACTTTTTAAAAAGAAAATTGTACTTTGCCTCCATGTAGTTTCAGGGTAGGGACCGTTTTAAGCTCTTGTAATTGCATTCCAGTTTTGAGCGTGTCTCTTGTAATAAGCTCTTGTGAAAACATATGTAACGTTTTACAATTAGCATATATTCACATATGAAATTCACAAGGACAATCATGCTGCACCAAATAACCACAATTTGTTCCACTAAAAAATGAAATCGAGCATATTACATACGCCATATTAGAGGTAAACATACTTACAGAAACATAAGATTTGCCTCAATAACGTTCTCTCGTGTGTTGATTGGTATATATACATACATAAGAGAGAACAAATATAAAATAACATTTGAAATAAAGTAAATAAATAAAGGATTCACATAATCCTATCCCTTTTCACGAATACCCACTCAAGAGAACAGGTGGCCTAGATCAGAGCTTGTCTCGGCACGTCTCAAAGAGCGGGCATGGTAAAGGTTTTGTGAATATGTCAGCCACCTAAAGCTTGGTTGGAAAAAATTAGTATGTAATTTGCCAATGGAAACTAGCTCCCAAAGGAAATGGTAATCAATGTCAATATGCTTTGCCGTTTATGGGAGATCGGGTTTTGACTAATGGAAACTAGCTACCAATGGAAATACAAATCAATGTCAATATGCTTTGCTGTTTATGGGAGACCAGATTTACATTGATAAATCTTGGTGGTTATTCAGATGCCCATGAAGACCATCTGTTTAAGATGCCCATTAAGAAAGCCATTTTTGACATCTAGTAAATGCAGATGCCATCTACCCGCAATGAAGAGCACAATACGAACTGTGGAAGCTTTGATGATCGGGCTAAAGCTGTGAGAGTAATCAAAACCAGTGTGACATTCATGACAAAACGAGGTATACCATATTCATAATGTAGAAATTAAACGATTAACTGTTTATTACGTAGTAACCGACGATTAAACGAACACTATTGATTGTGACCTGTATACATCCGGGAGGGGGGGGGTATATATAAGTGGTATGTATATGTATATATATATATAGGGTGAGGTTATAATAACAAGTGGAGTGTGTCTAAAAAAGTGTAAGAAGTAATCTGATGCGTTAGATATGTTGATACGATGGTGGATATGAAAAGTGTGTTTATTGTGCGGTGTGTTTTATTTTACTTACGGTGTGCTTTATTAGATCTAATGGTGAAAACACACTTTCTACACTTCTTATTATAAACTTGCCATATATATATATATATTATATATATATATAGGGGTGGGTTAACGCACAATAATGGTTTATCATACATTACGTATGCGACCTTCCAGAGCGTTGGATTAAAAAACACGCGGTTGCAATTTCGTAAATAACCCAATAGTAGTTCGCGATCAAAATTCGTCGATTACAAATCGACTCTGATCCAAATGCGGAACTCGTCGCTCAGTCTAATCCAATTTCTAAACTCTAATAACAACTTAAAGTATGAAATCTCTAAAGTCAAAAACCAAATCAAAATCGAACGGCGTTGAACATCAAGAAATCTTTAAAATTGATCAAAAATTGATGATTAATCAATCGAATTGATGTGCAGAATTATTTAGATTCATCAATCGATTATGGAATTGCCGAAATAATGAACTCAATCGAGCTCTGATCAGGGTTCAAAATATTATGTTTAATCGTTCTGAAACAAAACTGAAGACCTTTAAACGTTCTGACCAAAAAAGAACATCTTTAAACGTTCTAATACGTTCAAAGAAAAACTGGGGGAAGTTCTGGGTGTTCAAAAAAAAAATTGAACATCTTTAAATGTTCTAATACGTTCAAAGAACAACTGGGTGTTCAAAAAAGTTTAGAAGTTCTGAACTTCTAAGCAGAACTTCTAAACTAACAAAAAAAAAAAAAAAATTAAACACCTGTAACAAGAAATTGAGCACTGAAATCACTTCATATAATCTTGTAATCATCAAACAATTATCAATCGACAGTCAATTTGATCACTGATTCGATTATATGAACAAAATATGGAATGTCTGCAACTGGGTTTATGCAAATGGCGCATTTCAATTCAAAATCAATTGAAGTGTGTATCTGCAAATGACGCCGGTGACGATGGTTGAATCGATGTAACGGTTAATTAGGATGGAAATAATTTAAAATAATTTACAAATTTGCCACCGCGAGTTTTTTGAAATGTAGGGTTGAGGGTGTCGCGTACGTAATGTATGATAAGAGATTATTGTATTTTATCCTTTATATATATATATTATAGGAGCAATGTTATAATAGAAGTAGATTTTTCCTAAAAAGTGTGTTTTCACCATTATGTCTAATAAAAACCCACCGCACAGTAAACACACTGCAACTTAAATAAAACACACCGCACAACAAACATACTTTTCATATCCACCATCAGATCAACGTATCTAACGCACCAGATTACTTATTACTCTTCTTAGACACACTCCACTTCTTATTTTAACCCCACCCTATATTATAGTAACTAACATAATGATATTAAAGAGCTAGTACTTACAAATGTGCTTAAACGAAAAGATTTTCGTTTAACAATGCGCTTTGATCTTAAACCTAAACGTAAGTACCAAAACAAGCATTGTATCATTCGTCAAGCTGAAAAAGACTTATAGAACACTTATTTACAATGTTTTAAGCAACCCGTGAAAATTTTATTGGATTTTTAAGAGTTAGTACGTTTTTCTTAATTCGAAAAAACTTAGCTGAAAACACTCGTTTTCACGCTATTTGTCACACCCGAACTAGTTTCTTGTCAAATACCGAACCCAAAATAAATTTAGACTCGGGATTTCACGTGTGGCATGCAAAAAGAGGCAAAATAGGCGGCCGGAATTGAGGGGGGGACCACCCCTTTAATATCTTCGTGCATAAGCAAGTTAACTTGATATATTCTACAAAATATCCTAAATCAACTTCTGGACCAGCTGCTCTACTCTATTTTCCAGCAAAAACTCAAAGGTAAGATCAATTTTGTTGAGTTTAAACTTGTTAAAACATGCTTTAAACTTAAGGCTTTTGACTTTGATTAGTAAATTCATGTTTAATCATGTA
Source organism: Bidens hawaiensis (assembly GCF_021521415.1). NCBI lineage: Eukaryota > Viridiplantae > Streptophyta > Magnoliopsida > Asterales > Asteraceae > Bidens > Bidens hawaiensis. The sequence continues at coordinate 272,360 of NW_027504868.1, forward strand.
AGAACCCTTCAAATCGATCCAAAAACATTTTTTTCATGCTAAACATAGTTAAATCAGAATCTAATAATTTTTTGGCCAAAAACATCGATTAGGAGGTTTAAATCATGTTTTTACGGTTTAACGACTCGATTTAGAACCCTAGTCAAAACCCTATGTTACAAGCCTTGATGATAGATGTTCGATGCTTGGTTTTGCGATACATGACCAATATATACACTAACTAGAGTGCCAAGAACCCGGAAAGGCGAGAAAAGAGCCCAAACACCCGAAACCACAAAGGAACAAACCGAATACTCGTTTTGGGGTTGTTTGTGTCTAGATTATGACGTGCTTGTTCTTAGTCTAGGTTGTGACATTCATCAGGGATCATATGAATGAGTCCCTGTTCAAATTTGTTAATTTTTCAATAAACGGAGAATATTTGGTGATTTTATTTTTGTTTATTGTGAAAAATAGCAAAACAGTTTGGAAAATTCTGAAATTTTGTGGAGAACTCAGGTAAGTCATTGTAAGATCACACATTCAATTTGAGGTCCATTGGAAAAACCTAGATATGGATTATGAATTCCCATTTAATCGAGTTTAAACGATCGAATAATGCTCAAAAAGGTATTTTAGCTAAGGAGTTAGGAAATTTTACAGGGATTATATGAAGGTATTTTGATCACATAGAAAAATAATCAGAATCGGATACCATTTGGTATATACGGAGAATTTATCGGTTAAATATAACGTATAAAATGAATTTTTATAAATGAATAAGTAAGTTTAATAACTCTTAAAACATGTTTATAAAAATCTACACATTTTAATATGTAAGTGTAAAAATTCTCATAATTTAAATATATTTTAATAAAAAGTTATAATAAATTAAAGATTTAACAAATATAAGTTTTGATAAAACCAACAACGTTATGATTAACGAACTGAATGGATCAAAAGTGGTCAAATATCATAATTTTGAATAAATTTAGTAAAACCAACTTTTTAAGAAATTTCCGGACAATTCGGGCGAGTTGTGCTCTTTTTTTACAACCCAATTCGTATAAAAACGGAAACGAACCCTGTAGCGAATCCAAACATCTAAATCCTAATTATCTTTTATAAGATGAATAATTTTATCAAATAAGACGTTTACTCAAGTTTGTGTGATCTTACATATTTTCGAAACACGTAAACGACCAACTTGGCCAGCCACGTAAAACGGTGAAACAAACCCAAAACCATTTTTGAACATTAGACATTGTACAACGTCACAATATAAGACTACTGAGATGTTCCGGCCCTAACAACCATACTCAAACTAGATATACAACCCAATTAAATTTAAAGACTATACTAGTATTAATAGTAAATGTCGATACAGGGATCAAGCTCTAATCGAGGCATGCTACTTATATCAGTGGGCTATTCATACTATACCACAATAAGGTGAGTTTTATGAACCCTCTTTCTAAACTATTTTACTAACATTCGGGGTGAAAAGCATGCTTACATATATCTATCTGGAAACGTTATATGATGTGAATTGTCTAAGTTCTAACACTTGAAAGTCCCCGCAAACACGAGTGATTAACCTTGAGCCGGTGGCATGTGAATAGTAATATTGGTTTGACAAACCAAATTGACAGAGTCGTTGGGGTTTTCCGGGAGATTATACAAGTGCACAAAACCATATAATTATACAAGAGGTGTAAATTAGTTTGATACAAGAGGTGTCTGTTTCATTCTCTTTTTACGTTCCAACAACAAGGTATTTGATTAAAACCATGAGTAACGAGATGAGCTTTTAAGCACTCAATAGAACCACTAGATTTGAATTTCGTGCGAAACACCTATTTATATCCAATAACATTAGAAGAGGACGTGATTGGGACAAGATTTCAAGTTTGGTTGTCATGCAAAACTGTTAGTTCTTCATGCATAGTGTTAAGCCATGAAGGGTACCTAGAGGACATTGTGAAGCCCTTTGGCTCTTTAATAGAAAAAAGAGCACAATGTAAACTAGAAGATTGTAAACTAGACAGATTTGCATGTGTTTGGGCTTAAAAATATCTTATCGGGATCACGTATTGTATAACCGGTGTGATGACGTGTAGGATCAAAATATAATCTCGTAAGACAATATTTACTATTCTATGTTACGTGCATAATCTTTAACAGAGTGAAATGCACAAGTATTTAGTTCTTCATATATTATCAATAACACCAAGTACACAGAAGGTATGCCACTATTAAAAAGCTTGTACTCCGGAATGACTAACTTCTAATGTGTAACTCCTAACCACTATTCATAGACTTCACAAGAACATATACGTCGTATAAGACTTATCTGACACATAGCGTATGCATCGTGTAAGTCCTTATACATTGTATAAGCACTTATACGCCCAAAACATTACAAAACACATTTCGACTGTTATCAAATACATAAAAGACCTAAGTGGTAGACATAGCATGACATGCCTTTTGAGAAGTAGAAGCTTAATTTGTTTTCTTGGTGTTAAAATGGAAAAACTTGAGTTGATGAATTTATGTGGTAGATGGCTTGTTTGTTGTAGTCTCTTCCAAATGGATTCGAACCATTAGCAACAACTTCCTTATTCGTGCATTCTCCTTTCAAATGCCTCTTTTCTTTGAACTTGAGACATCTCACCTCTGCTTTATCAAACCCAAGTTTAGATGTATTATCATCAAGGCAATTTCTTCCAGTAATCTCCTTAAACCTTGAGCCCTTTTTATTACACTTGCCATACACCATCTAATGTCAAGCATCTGCATTTCTTCGGGATCGATTTGATAATAATCTTCTTTTGTCATGTTGAAGTTACCTATTCTGCCAGCAATAAGGAATTCATATGACTCCAACACATATCCAAAAATGCCATGTGTTCCTTGACATTATTAGTAGTAAGACCATAAGCAATTTTTATGTTTACAAAAATGTTACAATGAAGTACACCAGGGTTTTGATTTTTGGAGTTAGATTCTTGAGTTTGTTGCTCGGATGACATTGTGCTTAAGTAACTACTTGAGAGTTCAAGAGTTTGTAGAAAACTTTGTTGATTTCCCACAAGAACAGCTCCCATGTTATCAGTACAATAAGAATTTTGAATCTTTGGGTTTCGAGGAACCATAGATTGAGAACTTTTGAAGTAGAGACCAATATCTTATGAAGCAGATGAACTCTTCAATTTTTTGTTTCTTTATTTGTTCCAATTCTTGTGCTTCCAATTACTCAATGAACCTATCCAACTTTAGCCGTGCATATGCAATAGGATTGGCTTGTTGAATCATTATAAAAGTTTCCACTCCTCAGGAAAAGCGTCAACCAACTTATCAATGCACTCATAATCAAGCTTTTCTATTCCCAAACACTTCATTTAGTTCACCAGATGGCAATATCTTTCAGTCAATTAAGAAAATGATTATCCTTTTACCATTGTGAAGATAAAAAATTCCTTCGTCAGTAGTGCCATTTTACTTGTCCTCCTGTCAAGATTCCCTCTATTCTAATTCAACAGAGCTTGCCAAATGGAATAGCACGATCCATTGTGTTGAACATTTGAAATGATATCTGAATCCATTCTCATTTTTAGGAATACTATATTCCTCTGCTATAATAGTCTGAGTATTGTATTCAATTCTTGTACATAGGTCTCAAATTTGTCGGCCCATGAAGGATAATCCTCCATTTTAAGAATATTTGGAGGCTTGTTTGAAGTACGTATCTCATTCTCCAAACAATAATTGAGAAGAAAGCTTGATGGTTAAGACACCAATGCATTCATGTTATCAATATGCACAAAAAAGATTACCCACATATAAGTCTTCTTTAACAGTTCACGTGTAAGTCTTATGCCCGTATAGATCTTCACCAATGGATATGTCTTCAACAATGTATATGTCTAAGAAACATATGTCTTCTACTCTAGCTTATAACTCCAAGCAGCATATAAGTCACAAGCAACATACATGTCACAAGAAAAGAATAAGTCACTTATGCGTAGAACACTTATGTGCTGTAAAACTTATGCGCCAGATAAGATATCTGTTCTCGTAATGTATTTGCCAGAAACCATTTTTGCAATTTTAAGAATGCAAAACACCTTGTTTGGGTCAGAAACTTTGTAGGATTGATGGAAAATACCAGTATGACATATTGGGACAAATTGGTAGAAATGGTGAAATCTTATGTTTTTGTAGAAACACGTTGTAAAGAGATGAAGCTTGTGTTATTGTAAGTATATGATGAGCCCAATGCTCTGATAGCACTTTAAAGACCACGTGCCAATGACATGTAGGATCGATATGACAATAGTAAAGTATCTACTCTTCAACATTATGCGTGTAATTTATAATGAGATGAAAAGAACACAAGTAATCCTTTTAATCTTTTTCAATTTATATTAACCAAAACAGTTCCAGTATAAAACAAAGATTACAATATTTCAGCTCTAGTACTTAGGAACGAATAAATGCTAAATGTAATGTATAAGTCTAGGATTTGTAGACTTGGCTGGTATATATGCGGCGGATATGACATATACAGTGCATATGTTATGCGCCGTATAAGTACATATGCGTTACATATGGACTTATGTGCTATAACATACAAAAAATACATTCCAAAATGTTTCGATACAGGAACTTAGAGATAGACATCTATGCACTAAAATTTATGCTTTCAAAACATGTGATGATTGATTTCAGAAACACAAGCATAGTTCATCATTTCCAGCAGATTTTACCATTACATAGAATCCCAACATCAAGAGTCAAAATTAAATCAGAAATGTAAAACCAAAACACAGTAAAAATATGTAAAGTGTTCACAAGTAATGAACTTCAAGCTATTTACAAACTTGTAAACAAACACATATTTTGCGATTTCGAGTAAGGAATCATATTGATCAAATTGCCCTTACATCACAGTTTATGTTCGGCTTTATTATGACAGGTGTTATGTCAGTCATTGGTATTACTGTCCACTTAAACCTCATAGCAAGTTTAATGAAATTTCTGCGATATGATTAAAGGTTCCATCAAAGCATAGAATATCAAGAATACTGATAACTCTCGGATAGAGTATTAGAACGGAAAGATCCATTAGATAATGAACGATTGGTTCTAAGCCATCTCTGGCGATTAATCAACAATTCGAAGTGCTTTTCTTGCGTCTTCTTGATAAACCAGCGTTTATATAGAGATGTAGGAGGATTTTTTTGGGGAGTAAGAAGCCCCTTTGACATCTTTTCATCTGCAAATAATTCTCGATGTGAAAACACAAAGACAAAGGGCTGAGCTTTGAATAGGAAAAAGAGTGGATCTGCATGGTCCCAAATTAGATTCATGAAGATATAGAACAGCATATAAGTTATCATGCTTGCATATCCATCATTTGAGTCTCCAACAATTATTCCAATAATTACATATCCGATTTGCCCTATGGACGAATATGCAAGCATACGTTTCATGCTTGTTTGAGTAATAGCAATGAGATTCCCCAATATCATGCTAAGAATAGCTAAGATTTCCAGAATAAGATGCCATTCGTTTGATTACAATCAACCTCTAATCTTGATTCAGGCTTATTTTGATTTATACTATGTCACTTCAACTTGACTTAAACCTTAAAATCACTATATCAAAATATTTTTATAGATCATACACAAAATTTTGTTATAAAGAATCGGCTAAGACGATCAAGGTTGTTAACCTAAACATGCAAGTCTACCAGAAAGCCATGATTTAAAAGGTTTTCATTTATACAAGCTCATTAGTAAATAATCCTCGCTACAAGACATACCCACGTTATTAAGAAATTCCCCGATGTGTATGCACGATTTCGTCTGTAAGGCTTACACACATCATGTTCCTTGTGATCCGTTTCTTAATGATAATAAGAATCGGTCAAGGGGACCATGTATGACTAACAACTTAATTTGATTAAGTTAGTAGTGAGTTTGTACTTTGAAGTACTTTGTAATCAAGCTTAATGACTTATTTGGCAGAAAAGAACTGCAGGTTCGCTCTTTGAGCTTTTTAATATTCATAGAAGTAAATACCCAAATGATAAACCGCATAAAGACCCAATGTTGTCTGGAACCCTGAAACATCTAATCAATATAGGATTTAAGACCATAAAACCATAGCCATTGAAGTGTTAACCATTAACCAATACAAAAAAAAAAATTAAGTTGGATCATAGGCAGTCTAGCGTACTTACAACTTAGGCCTGCCCAAGCATCATATGATAACTAAATCTCAATTTTATAAATTTATTTCTTGGTTATTTCATTACCAAGACTTTTCTAGAGTGTAACACCCCCTACAATCGGCAATTTTGGTTTACATCACATACTCAATCTTCCTTACTTGTTTGTTTAAGGCCTACCAATGCACTAATACAGTTAAGCACACAACCTTTTTTGCTTAGTTTTTTGTCGGATTCGGGATATAGATGCTCAATGTATTATCATCTTCCATTTATGCTTAAAAAATTCATTTGAGGAGCATTTGCTAATGTTTTTGGCTTTTAACCGATTTGAATGTTTTTGGTTTTTAAACAATTTATACTATTTACGGATTTTCTCAAAATATATCTCCCCCCCCCTAAAATCAAAAACATGTTTTTGAATTTTTTATAAAACGTTACAATTTACAAAATTGACACTTTGATGCGTGGATTACGCGAGATCAGAATCCATAATCTCGAGATCACTCTCTTTCCCACCACCCAAATTCTTAAATACCATTAAGCTTTAACAAATATGAAAATATGATTTTGTTAAAAGCTTTAGTTAAAAGATCAACTTTTTGCTCATCGGTGTGAATTTTATCGATGGTTATCAACTTTTTCTCATGACAAGCATGGATGAAGTGATACCGTATTTCTACATTTTTAGTTTTAGAGTGATTTACTGAATCTTTAGTGATAGATATAACATCATTGTTATTTACAAAGATAGGTGTAGTCAGAAATTTGTAACCGTAATTGCGCATCTGCCGTTGGATCCAAAGAACTTGAGAACAACAACTAGAAGCAGCTACGTACTCATTCTCACAGTTTGACAATGACACTGATGTTTGTTTCTTGCATTACCACGTGACTAACCTACTATCAAAGAATTGACATCCAACGGTTGTAGATTTAGCGTTCATCTTGTAGCTTCCATAGTCTGAATCAGATAAATATCTCAACAAAATTCGTCATCTCGTGGATACCAAAGACCAACCCCTGGACATCCCTTCAAATATCTCAGAATTCTCTTGACGATCAGCAAATATGAGACCTTCAGATTGGATTGATATCGGGCACACAAACAGGTAGCATACATGATGTCTGACCTAGAAGCAGTAAGGTATATGAGTGAGCCAATTATAGAATGGTATAAAGTTGGATCAACTTTTTCCCCGGTGGGATTCAAGACCATTCCATGGTTCAATGGTAGTGATTATTGATTGCCGTTGAATTAACCATGTTGAACTTTGCTAGAATTTCATTGACATACTTCGTTTGATGAATAAAGATACCATTAGACAACTGACCCACCTGAAGCCCTAGAAATAATTTCATTTTGCGCGTTGCACTTATCTCAAATTTAGATTTCGTGACAGCTTCAAACACTTTGCATAGATCATCGTTTATTAACCCAAAGATGATATCATCCATGTATACTTGAACGATCAACTGATGACCAACCACTTCTTTGGGGAACAGTGTACAATCAACGGTTTCTCGACAAAAGCCATTATCTAGCAAGTGTTGGAATTTAATCTTCATACCATGCTCTCAGGGCTTGATGTTAACCGTATAGGCCTTTATTAAGCAAGTACATTTTGTCTTTGTGGATCGGATCGACAAGCCTCAGTGGTTGTCCCACATAGACCTCTTCACCAAGTCTCCCACTGAGAAAAGCATACTTGACATCTAACTTATACACTTTGAAACCCTTTCGGGAAGCAAATGCTAGAAAGATTTAGATAGATTTGAGTCTAGAAATCGGTGCATAGACCTTATTATAATAAATTCCCTCGCATTGATTAAAACCCCAAACAACCAATCGAGCTTTGTTTCTAACAATGATATCATTTTAACCTCGCTTGCATTTGAAAACCCATTTGGTGTTTATCTTTCTTTGATCTTCCGGTAAATCCACAAGCTTCCAAACACAAAGCTTCTCAAGCTGTAGAATCTCCTCTTGCATGGCGTTTACCCAACTCTCCTTGGTCAATGCCTCTGTGTATATCTTCATTTCCATTTTGAAATGAAACATCAAAATGGAAATCGGCTTTGTAATGGTGAGATATGAGTAAAGTAACATCTAAGGCTTTGATCAGTTTGATTTCTAGTTCGAACCCAGTGTTCAAATCACCAATCATATTCTGCACAGAGTGGTTACAGTGGTATGACACAATACGAGGAGTGATACTAGTAGGAACGATCGCATGTTGTTGAAGATTTGTAACATTGTCTAAAACATTCACTTTACGAGAACTCAGAGTCTCTGTTTAAACTAAGGATTCAATGACATCATCATGTGGCTCTCCATCAACATCAAACAAAGGTGTAGTTTCATTGAGAGCGGGTTCATCCTGAGGTTCATCTTGTAGTTCAGGTGTCAGGACAACAACTGCGACGGGTTCTTCATTATATATATGTTGTTGATATAGCATTGACATAACTTCATTAGATAACTTCTCTTCTAGCAGATCGAAACATTTCCAGAGGAAATCATAGTCAAACATCCAAGCATCACCCGGTTTTTGTGTTGGAGTGGTGTATCTTTGGCAATCTACATGTTGTGCTTGCATGATCCTATTCATGCTAGGTAAAAATACTCGTCTCAGTGGACTAGCAAAACCCACAAAGAATCTCTCCAAAGATTTAAGAACCAAATTTTCCATCAATATCAAGAACAGTACACGAAGACCTAAAAGGTTCAAGTCACTTCAAATTTTGTTTTCTTCTATGCATCTTGTTAGTGCACGGTTTTGCGTCTCGAGTCTTTGTATTTATTTATGAAAGAATTATTATAACTAGTTCGTTAAGAAGTCTCTAGTTCGTTAAGGATGTTTAAGGAACTAGATGTTAAGTTAAGTTTCCTCCTGATTCGTTAATGATGTTTAACGAATCAAGGGGTAGTTCGTTAAGTTTATTATGTATTGTAATGTAACGAAGCAGGTGTCTAGTTCGTTACGGAATGTGTAACGAACTAGACCTGTCTTTTATATATAGTGGTGTTCCTCCACTTTTTTATTTAAGTTTTGAGTCAACATTATCGAACCTCTGGCCAATTATCCTCTCGATCAAAGCTTCAACCAATTAAAGTATTAGTATAATATATACACATATATACAGCTAATATAAACTAATATAACATATAATTAAAGAGTAATCATGAACTAGATCCTCATGGAATTAGATCTAGGTATTAATCGTTATTAGATCAAAGTTTAGATCCGTGTATTTACAAGTGGTATCAGAGCTTTCGGGATTTGATTGCTCTTGATCTATTGATTTTAGTTGTTACTTAATGGTTAATTCGTATAATCGTTATTATATGTTGGTTTTGGTTTGATTATGATTAATTCAGTGTTAAATTGATCGGATATGGATTGAGTTTGGTTGGATTAGTGTTTGATAAGGTATTGGGAAGATTTGGTGGACTAGAATTGGTAATTGGATTGAGTTTTACTTGGTTATAGTTTGGATCTGATTTGGCCGAAACAGAGGTGTGTTTTTGGTGCAATTGGATTTGTATTTGGTTAAATTGATTTACAAGATGGTACGATTGGATTCGCGATGGTTTTCCGAGTAATTTAAGCTATTATACGTGTGATCCAGTGTAGTAACGAGTTTGTATTACGGATTTGGTATTTGACTTGGTGTTCTTAGTTTTTTCCAGAATTCTGGAAAATGATGATGAAGATTTGAATATCTTTATCATTTGTTGAAGATTCTTCTTCGTTAACTTGATTCGTCACAGTGATTCGTTAAGTTTACTCAATTCGTCATTCAGTTCGCTACTCAGTTCGTCATCAATCTGATTCGTGTATTCTACTTCGTCAGACACGAATTTAGTTGTTACTTAATGGTTAATTCGTATAATCGTTATTATATGTTTGTTTTGGTTTGATTCTGATTAATTCAGTGTTAAATTGATCGGATATGGATTGAGTTTGGTTAGATTGGTGTTTGATAAGTTATTGGGAAGATTTGGTGGACTAGAATTGGTAATTGGATTGAGTTTGACTTGGTTATATTTTGGATCTGATTTGGCCGAAACAGAGGTGTGTTTTTGGTGCAATTGGATTTGTATTTGGTTAAATTGATTTACAAGATGGTACGATTGGATTCGCGATGGTTTTCCGAGTAATTTAAGCTATTATACGTGTGATCCGGTGTAGTAACAAGTTTGTATTACGGATTTGGTATTTGACTTGGTGTTCTTAGTTTTTTCCAGAATTCTGGAAAATGATGATGAAGATTTGAATATCTTTATCATTTGTTGAAGATTCTTCTTCGTTAACTTGATTCGTCACAGTGATTCGTTAAGTTTACTCAATTCGTCATTCAGTTCGCTACTCAGTTCGTCATCAATCTGATTCGTGTATTCTACTTCGTCAGACACGAATTTAGTTGTTACTTAATGGTTAATTCGTATAATCGTTATTATATGTTTGTTTTGGTTTGATTATGATTAATTCAGTGTTAAATTGATCGGATATGGATTGAGTTTGGTTAGATTGGTGTTTGATAAGTTATTGGGAAGATTTGGTGGACTAGAATTGGTAATTGGATTGAGTTTGACTTGGTTATAGTTTGGATCTGATTTGGCCGAAACAGAGGTGTGTTTTTGGTGCAATTGGATTTTTATTTGGTTAAATTGATTTACAAGATGGTACGATTGGATTCACGATGGTTTTCCGAGTAATTTAAGCTATTATACGTGTGATCCGGTGTAGTAACGAGTTTGTATTACGGATTTGGTATTTGACTTGGTGTTCTTAGTTTTTTCCAGAATTCTGGAAAATGATGATGAAGATTTGAATATCTTTATCATCTGTTGAAGATTCTTCTTCGTTAACTTGATTCGTCACAGTGATTCGTTAAGTTTACTCAATTCGTCATTCAGTTCGCTACTCAGTTCGTCATCAATCTGATTCGTGTATTCTACTTCGTCAGACACGTGGTCTGATTCGTTAACTTTAAATCTAACAAACTTTTTTGCCACATGGCAAAAGTTGTCAGAGGTTGTTATAACCGTTTTTAACAAACTGATTCGTTATAGTTGATTCGTTATCAATTGTAGAAAGTTCGTTATATTAATTCGTTACCTTGAATCAGTGATTCGCTACCTGATTCGTTAAGTTGACATTGTGATTCGTTAAGATTCACTTAGTGATTCGTTACTTGATTCGTTAAGTGACCTTAGTGATTCGTTACCTTAATTCGTTACTTTGAATTCAGATTCGTTAATCTGATTCGTTAACCTATTTTGTCAAACTGATTCGTCAATTTGACCTAATTCGTTGACCTAGTTCGTTATAACCTAATTCGTGTGACACTGTTCCTGATTCGTTACTCAGATACTTTCAATTCATTAAAATTGATTCTTTATATTAGTTCGTTAAAACACTGTTCAAGTTCGTTATAGTTCGTTAAAATATTTTCATGTTTACTCCTTGAAGTTTGATTATCTTGTTATTTTTCAAGATGGCTGATATGTACGCATTAGCTCCCCAAAATGCACTTATGCATCAAATGTTACAATTGGACACGGATATTGGATCTCATTCTAAGTGTCCTCGTTTAATGAAATTTAGTGACTTTGCTAAGTGGGAACGTCGTTTCCGTGCTCATCTAGGATCGGTTCACCCTGATTGTTCTTATTGAATGGATGAAGTGTATACCGTTCCGATGATAGGAAATGAGACTATCGGATTTACACCGAAAGCTATCTCACAATACTCTTAAGAAGAAAAGAAAGCATTGGAGATAGAAACAAAAGCACACTTTAGTCTTACAATGGCGTTACCTAAAAACATCTTTCATCAAGTCGGTAGCATCAAGATTTATGCTTCGTTGTTCCAACATATTCGTATGAGGAGTATGGGTAACACTGCTGAAAGCAAGAAGGTGATGTTAAAGTTTCAATTTAGAAACTTTAACTTACTTAAAGGTGAGACTGTCGAAGAGATGACAACAAGGTTTGATCATCTGATAGCCGAAATGGACAATATGAAGATGGAACCATCTAAATCAGATAAGATTGACACAATTAAGGGTGCTTTACCGAGTTCTTACTCGACTTTCTTAATGGTTCTGAAAAAGAATAATTACCTCAAAAATGAAGATCTGACAGCCTCTGAATTCATGCAAAATATCGAAGCACGAGAATATGATCTTAAATATCAATAGTCTTCTAAAGATAGTAAAGATCCGGATTTTTATGGTGGGAGTATGCCCTTGAGTTCAACAATTTCTCTTATCACCGCACTTCTTACACAAAATGCAAGTGATAATGCTACAACTATCTGTAGTGATCCACGAGCATGTTTCTACATTGCTAAAAGTTCTGGGTCAGCTGGTGCTTTTGGTTCTTTTGATGGATCTGGAAATTCATCCACTGCAAATCCATTCTCACCTCCACCTAATGTAAACATGAAGGAGGCAGAACAAAACATTGCCTTCTTGTCTGCCTTCATGACCTCATATGAGAATCTGGTGAGTAGTAAGATTGCAACGAGTGATTTGACTGATGAAGACTACGATCAAATTGATCCTGATGAGTTAGAGCTCATGGATTTGAAATGGAACATGGCGATGACTAAAAAGTTTATGCAAAGAACTGGCAAAGATCTTCCAGCTTTAAACAAGTAGGTTGGGTTTGATAAACTGAAGGTTAAATGTTATAACTACCAAGAGTTTGGACATTTTGCAAAGGAGTGTGATAAACTGAAGAAGGAGTATACTGGTCCTAGAAATCAAGATCGAATTTCATCGAGTATAACTGGAAATGATGTTGTTAAGACTTCTGGAATCACATCATCTTCTTCTGGATCACAAGCTATGCTGACCAACTTGGATGGAACTGATTGGTCACAAAGATTGTTGTGCAACGATAATCAAGCTAATCTTGCTATGTTCGGGTTAACTAAAAATTTTCAAGATGGAAGCGGGAGTGAGCTATCTTCTGATAATGATACTGAGTCTGACTCTGACGACTCGTGTGAAAAGCTTCCAACAGCTTTTTCTTGCATGGCCAAAATTAATGAGGTTAGTAATTCTGGTCCTATTTCTGTTAATGTGTCTCCTAATGTGTCTTGTGTTGAATATGAGAAAAACAAGCTTAAGTTAGAGTCTTTGAAAACTCACAATGACTGTTTGGTGAGAGAAATTGCTCACTTAAAGATACTTATCGACAATATTTAGAATCTCAAATGAGATCTAGGGAGAAAATTGAAGCATTGTCGATAAGTAATCATGATCTCAAAGCTGAGTTGTCAGTCAAAATGACAATCAACGATCAAAAGTTTCAAAAAAATTTTGAAACATCAGTCTAAGATAACTGAGCTTGAGAATGAGGTTCTTGAGTTGAAGAACAAGTTAGGCAAATTTAGAAACTCTTCCTTTTTGCTAAATGAAATAATCGAAGTATATGGTAAGCAAAAAGATTCGAAAAGGGTATACGTTTTGTTGAAATACCACCACCATTTCAAAATGATTATAGAGCAAATCCTTATGCTAGGAAAGAAGGAGAGGTGATTGTGAAAGAACCTATTGTTTCTGATAAACCTAAACTAGTAAAATCTGAAAACGTGAAAGCCCAATCACCAACTCAAAAACATCATGTCGAAAGCAATAAAGTATTTGTAGAAAATGTTGAGAAGGTGATCATTGAGGATGTGTTTGAACCTGAAATAATACACAAAAACCAGAACATTCCAAGTTCTAATCACATTTAATGTGAACATCATGAATTTGAGGAGGCTGTATATGGTTCATACACAACTCAAGTTAAAAAGGAAGAACAAGTTAAGGTTAAACCGGTGAAGGCCAAGAAATCAGAAAACCCCAAAATTTTTGATGAGGATTTGATGTGTTTTATCAATCCTACTATTTCCAAGCCATCAACTGGTCGTGTGTTTAAGCTAAAGGGAATAGACACAATGTTCACTGAGAAAGACATTCCGATTAGCATTATCAAACTAGAATTGATCGAAAGTGTCTTTCACAATGAAACTTCCAAGTTACAAGATCTTGAACGTCAATATGCTTGTGCCAATACATAAAACACATCAGACCCATTGATTAAAGCTAAGAAACTGTTAAAAAGGTTCATTTTGTGAAATCAACTGGAACTGACACATTGAAAAGTTTTTCCAACTGTTCTAATCTTGATTTCTATATGAAAAAGAAATATGTGTCGTCTGATTGGTTGGCCAAGAATTTTACTAGAATTGTGAGTCATCAACCTTCTGTGGCATCAGTTTTTCCCAAATCTCAACATGATCGTGTGGACATGAGAAGTTGCTTTCTATGTGGACAACAAGGTCATGTGGTAAGAAACTGTGGACAGAAAAATCTCAGAATCTTCATCCGTTTGTCAAGGACCAATCAAAACCGGTTCCTATGATAAAGGAGATTCTGAATCGACCTTTGCGTGCGAAGATGATACTCACATCATGTTTTCAAATGTGAATCCACAGAAGGAGATTCATGCGAATGAAACATATGGTCAAGTAAAACCAAATTTTGTTCCAACCGAGCCAATCTGTAAGAACATGAACTCAAATGTTGTTTGAGTTGCCTATTTAAGATGAAAGTCTAAGAGACCTGTAATGTATTCTTAAGTTGCTGAACAACAATTGAATTCTGTTAAAGTTTATTCTTCTCATGAAACTCAAAAGGTGCCCAAGACTGAGGCATGGGATAATGGACAACGTTTGGTGAAAACTGGATAATGGACAGCGGATGTTCTCGTCATATTACTGGAAATCTCAACCTCTTATCAAATGTTAGAAATATTCAAGGGGGATATGTGGCTTTTGCTGGGAGGGTATGATTACACAAGAAGGTGAAGTTTCAAATGGGCATATCACGTTTGAGAAAGTCAACTATTGTGATAAAGTTGATCATAATTTATTGAGTGTGTCGCAAATCTGTGACAAGAAGTACACAACAATATTTATTGATAAAGAATTTTTGATTATGAAACCGGGATACGTCATTCCCAAGGACATGGTAGTCATGCGATCCCCTCGATCGAATGATATTTATATCTTGAATATGTCTTCTAAGGTATCAACGTCTGTGGAAACATGTTTCGTTTCTAAAGCAACTGAAAAGGACTCTATTCTATGGCATCGTAGGATGGGTCATATTCATGTGAGGAAGATGAATTATTTAATGGCAAATGACTTGGTTGAAGGTGTTTCTTTGAAGAATTTTAAATCATCTGACCACTATGTTGCTTGCAAGAAAGGCAAATTGAAGAAAAAGTCACTCCAGTTAAGTTATTGAATTCCATTGATACTCCTCTTGAACGACTTCATATGGATCTTTTTGGTCATGTGAATCGTGCTAGTATCGCTGGAGATTTGTATTGTCTTATAGTTACCGATGACTATTCAAGATATTCATGGGTCTTATTTATGAGTTCAAAAGAACAAACACCGGTTCTGGTTCAAAATTTAATCGCTAAGATCGAATCGTTATACAAGCAAAAAGTGAGGAGAATTTGAAGTGATAATGGTACTGAATTTAAAAACACTGTATTGGATTTCTTTTGTGTTCAAAAAGAAATTCACCAAGAATATAGTGCCCCTTATGTACCACAATAGAACGGTGTTGCTGAAAGGAAAAAAACCGAACTTTGATTGAACCAGCTGGAACTATGCTAGCTGATTCTAAGCTTCCAATACAATTTTGGAATGAGGCTGTGAATGTTTCTTGTTATACACTTAATCAAATTTTAATTGTTAAAAGACTCCAAAACACTAGTTCTGAGCTTTTGAACAAACGAAAACCTAATTTAAAGTACTTGGAACCATTTGGATGTCCCTGTATGATGTTGAAAAGAGATGTGGGTAAATTTGAAGAAAAATCCATTGAAGGTTATTTATTGGGTTATGCTTCTCCGAAGAATAGGGTATTTAACGTTACTTCTGTTTGTGTGGAGGAATGGTACCATGTGGATTGTCAAAAGTACACCACGCCTCCTCAAGGAAAAGGTCTAGACTGGATGTTTGATTATGATGGTTTGTTTAACTCATTTACTCCATCAACTGAGCAACTAGATGAACACCTGGTTCGTGCATATTTTGAAGATAAATTGGTCATTCCGAGGTTTTCAAGATCTAATGATGTTGAAGCTCCAACTGTAGCTCGAACTGAAGATCCACGTGATGATCCTCCAGCTTCTTCTGATAATGTTTCTACTTCTTCTGATGATACTCCTGATGTTGCTGATGCAATTAAAAGTGATGATTCTTAAGCTGGGAGAATATTACACTAATTTATTCGACAATGTTGTTGTTCCTGAGAATCCCACTCTTAGGATTCATAATTATCATCCAAAGGAAAACATCATTGGGGAACTTTATGTGGGAGTACAAACGCGTCATCAAGTTGCCTCTTCGAATGAAAATAATGTATTGTGTGCTTATGCGGATTTACATTCATCTTGAATCGTAAATCTTGCTCAATACACTTGATTTCTATCCCAAGTTGAGCCGATGACTACTCGTAAGGCACTTGAAGATCCTTCTTGGGTAGAGGCAATGCAAGAGGAATTGCAGCAGTTTAACAGACTGAGTGTTTGGGATCTTATCGATAAACCTGCTAGATTCAAGAAGCCTATTCTGACTAAGTGGGTATTTAAATGTAAAAAGGACGATCGTTGTGTGATTGTGAGAAACAAAGCACGACTAGCAGTGCAAGGTTTCCATCAGCAAGAGGGTATAGACTACACTGAGGTATATGCTCCGGTTGCAAGTTTGGAAGTTATACGAATCTTTTTGGCATAAATGTTTTAAGCGTGAAACACGTTAATGTATTTGATCATCGAAATACTTGGACTTCGTTGGTTGACTTATTTACTCAATTGGTATCAATATTTAATTATTCTTTTAATTTAATTGATTTAATTTAAAATTACATAACAGTAATTCGTTAGTTAAGTATAACGAATAAAAGTCATTCTTAACGAATTCAATTCTAATTTGTTAACCTATTTCGTTTCCGCCACTCTGTAACGAATGACTCCTAATTCGTTAAACATAACTTAACGAATTAAACACGAATTACATCTAATTCATTATTGTTTCATCTTAAACTTTAATGTCTTAAGTCTACTTCGTTATGCCACGTGTGCATTTATCATAACGAATCACCTAATTCGTTATTTCAAAATTCAAACAAATTAGATGATTCGTCACCTTGGAGAATGTGCAATGTCAGAGTATATAGGGATTCGTTAACCCCTTCGTTTCCACTATTCACTTTCTTCTTCACATTCATATTGTTACTCTGGACGATTTTTCCAAAAATTTCGATCATCGTTATATCTTTTTGATCATATATTTTGAAACATAAGGTAAAGATTATCATAATGTGATGATTTTCGTCAAGTTTGATAACGATTTGAAGGGTTAATTGTTTGATTTAGTTATCGGGTTTTTATGTTTTTAATAAACTTTTAAGTTACCCTAAGTATGTCGTGATTTAGTACAAAAGATCAATACCATTACACTCGCGATGTGTTTCCAAGATCTCAGTGATCATTTGTTCGGCTATACATCGTTGATTTTGTGTGCATTGATTTCAGTTTGCTATTTTGACTCTTCATTGTTCTTGGTAAAATTGACCTTGACAAGATTAGTCAAATATTAAGCTTTATGTCCATTCGTTAAGATATAACGAATTGGAACTGTTTCGTGTCCAATTCGTTATAAAATTCACACGAATCAGGATAACATTAGTCATTGATAACGAATCAAATTGTCATTCGTTATCTATAACGAATCAGACTTTAATTCGTTACACTTTCATACCTGATTCGTTAAGATTAAATTCGTATTATTTATTGATAACGAAATAGCCAATTCGTCATAACGAATCACCAGTTCGTTATAACGAATCAGCTAAGTTAACGAATGACATTTTTTTAAATTATTATAATATTTAATAGTTTATTTAATAGTTTTATAATGTTATTTGATTTTTATGTTTACTAATCCTTGGATTTATTTTATCAGTCATGGCCGATAATGTAGATCAGGATCCTCCCGCTGCTATTCCACAACAACAACAACAGGCTCAGGATATTCCTTTACTACCGTATGACAAACGACACAACGTTTGTGCCTTTGTTGGTACAAATTTTGCTGACGAGAATGTCTTTGGAGAGATGTTGGCATTCTTACGTCGCTCGCGTATTCATTATGCTATCACTGCTAATCCTGATGTCAGATTCAGCATCGTTCGTCAATTTTGGAATATTGCGAGATAAGTGGAGACTGAGAACCACATTACTGCTGAAGTGAATGCTAGACCAGTTGTGATATCAACTGAGACTGTTCAAAGGGTGCTGAGGTTCGAGGATACTATGGATGACCCGAGTGAGTACCACAAAGAGCTGATCAATGGGTTGTTTGGAGGATTATTTTATTCTTGTGATCTTGATGAGTCCATGTGTAACAAGGCATACTTGTGTCCCACATACAAGTATTTATTGCACGTTCTTATACACTGCCTTGGTGGACAGAAAGGGGGTTTTGACGAATGCCGAATCATGCTTCAATCGGCGTTCATTTCGTTAATACTGAACAAGCCTTTCAATTTCTCGGAGATGATCTTCGATCATCTAAAAGAGAATTGTCTTACTGTGAAACGACGCACAAAATTTTTGATGTATCCTTGCTTTATCCAACTATTTGTTCAAGATGCGATCCGCGATTTGGTGCTCTATCCAACACGCCTCGATGATAAATTAAAGTTGGATCACATGTCAGCAGATACGATACGAAGGATGAAGTCGTATCGTCAAACTCCTCATCCACGATTCAAAAGATAGAATGGTCGTTTGGTAAATCCAGATTATGTATGTCTTGAAAATGATGGTTGGATCCACGATGACTCGGATTCTGAGCTTGAGGAAGGACCAGGTGGGAACGATGGTGATGAGGATGATGATAATGATGGTGGTGATGGTGCGGATCCAGCTCAACAACAACGTGTTGAGGCTGAGGCAGCTGTTGTTGAAGCTGCTGAACGAAAAAGGAAAGGGAAAGACCTTGCTGGTGAGGGGTCCTCGAAATGTCGAGTGACAACTAGAGCTGGTATTTCATTTGGAGTCCAGCCTCCAAGGTCGTCCATTATTCAACTCCCGGTAGTGCCGCTTACAACTAGCACCCTGGAACTCACGTTGACGACCACTCTTACTTCTGATCCTAGGCTGTCGGTCCCTTGGATTTCAGCTGGATCTTAATCAATCAAGTCATAACTCACACAGATTAATCTTGTTGACAAGAGAGTTAATGACGGGTTGCTATATTTAGAAAGATATCCGTTTGTTAAAGGCGGAATCAATAACAAACATACGGTTGCAATAAATAATCACAGCTAGAAGGCACACTCAAGATTCACTCAAAAGATTTCCATTTATATAATGTTAATCATACAAAAGGATAATCGATTTAGGGTTTTCTAGGAATCCTAAGACAGCCGTCATACAATATTCTCTCAATAAATGAGTCAGTCTTATCCGTATTGTGTGTTCTGCCTCTCCCCCTGGCGGCGTGCCCTAAACATTCTATTTATAGGCCAGCCAACCTAGGACAGCTGTCATTCCTTCTAGAAACCCTATCCGATAATACATATTCAAATTACATATTCAAAATAAACTAAGTGTAAAACAAGTCTTCCGGGTAGGCTTTTCATTAATCTTCAGTCTCCGAGTACGCAGTGTACTCGGCCTTCCTTCAGACTTGGTAAACATAGAAGTGTACTCGGGATCAGTTTCCGGGTAGACTTTACTTAAAGAATATTTTACCAAGTAAAATATTCACCGAGTAGACTTCAGTCTTCTTGACTTTGCCAGACTTTGCACGACAATCCCTTACGAGCAACCTTGTTCTTCGATGATCCAATTCAACTTTTTGCCACAAATAACTTATTTGCAAAGCGTACTCGGGAGTACAGTTCCTTGCTTGAGTTGAACCTTGCCTGATGTTACTTAGAGATATATTCCATTTATACATCAAGCTTGCTCGGACCTTAATTATTAAAGAATACCTTGCCCGGTCTTCCAATCACTTGGCTTCATGGACTTGGTTGACCAAACCTTACTCGGAAGAGTAAAATACTTGGTCTTGAAGAACAAACCTGCTTGACAAAGTGAACCTTGCTCGAAGATACCAAATCAGTGATCCTTACTCGGGAATGCACTAAATTAGTATACCTTGCCCGGATATCCATTTAAGAAGACTAATTGAAGTAAACCTTGCCCGGGAGGCAAAATCTTATACCCGGCTAAGTAAAAGCTTGCTCGGATCCCAAGGTGTGCTCGGATTCAATACTTAGCAGATTCTGAGGAGGTTGAGAAGATTCCAATCTTCCATATTCTTCATTTAGGTCAAATCTCCTCATTTGGGTCAAACTCTTGACCCAACAATCTCCCCCTAGATTGGAACACCTCAGCTGGCCCAAAACACTATATGGTTACTTACACTCAGCAAAATACACATCAAATTAAAAGTCAAATTTCATAATCAAATTACATAAACAAAATTACATAATCAGAAAATTTTCCGAAGACATTATAGAGCAAAGCCTATTCTATCTATTCTGTATTTTCCTTTCATTGTAGGCTGCTTGTCTTCTTAGCTGTATTACTGATGCAGCTCTTTCTCTGAAGATATTGAGCACCTGGTAGTGAGTTTGTCCTTCCGGTATCACCAAGTCTCTTATATCTATTAGATCATCTGTTGGGTCAAGAGGTTGACCCAAATGAGGAGATTTGACCTAAATGAAGAATCTTGAAGATTGGAATCTTCTCAACCTCCTCAGAAACTGCTAAGTATTGAACCCGGGTACACCTTGGACCTTCGAGTAAGCTTTTACTTAAACGAGTACGAGATTTTGCCTCCCGGGCAAGGTTTTCTTCTATTAGTCTTCTTAAGTGGATATCCAAGCAAGGTATGCTTTTTGGTGATTTCCGAGTAAGGTTCATTAATTTGGCATATTCGAGTAAGGTTCACTTTGTCAAGCAGGGTTGTTCTTCAAGACCAAGTATTTTACTTTTCCGAGTAAGGTTTGGTCAACCAAGTCCAAGAAGCCAAGTAATTGGAAGACCGGGCAAGGTATTTTTTAATAACTATGGTCCAAGTATACTTGATGAGTTGATGGAATATCTCTAAGTTATATCGAGTAAGGTTCTGCTCAAGCAAGGTATGTACTCCCGAGTACGCCTTATCAATAAGTTATTCAACTAACAATGAGCCGAACAGGACCACAGAAGAACAGGGTTGCTCGTAAGGATTTGTCGAGCAAAGTTTGATAAGTCCAAGAAGATTGAAGTCTACTTGGTGAATATTTTACTTAGTAAAATATTCTTTAAGTAAAGTCTACCCGGAAACTGATTCCGAGTACACTTCTATGTTTACCAAGTCTGAAGGAAGGCCGAGTACACTGCGTACTCGGAGACTGAAGTTTAATGAAAAGCCTACCCGGAAGACTTGTTTTACACTTAGTATATTTTTGAATATGTAAATTGAATATGTACTATCTGATAGGGTTTCTAGAAGGAATGACAGCTGTCCTAGGTTGGCAGGCCTATAAATAGAATAATTAGGGCACGCCGCCAAAAGGATCACGGGAGGCAATACGAGAGACAGAGAGGATAAGACCGACACATTAATTAAGAGAATATTTTGTGTGTGACGGCTGTCATAGGATTCTTCCTAAACCCTAATCGATTATCCTTTTGTATGATTAACGTTATATAAATGGAAATCTTTTGAGTGAATCCTTTGTGTGTCTTCGTATTTTGAATATTCATTGCAACCGTATGTTTGTTATTGATTCCGCCTTTAACAAACGGTCATCTTTCTAAACATAGTAACCTGTCATTAACTCGCTTGTCAACACGATTAATTTTGTGTGAGTTATGACATGATTGATTAAGATCCGATCCGAAACGACCTATGTGTTGCTGAATATGTTGCTGAATATGTTGATAAATATGTTACTAAGTATGTTCTATGCTATGTGACTTAACTGATTCTATGTGTGTCTCACTGTGATAACTGATTATTTTCTTAGAGATTACACATATTGAATATGTTTCAACTAAATGTTGATTGAATATGTTTTGATTATGTCACTGTTTTGAAGTTAACTGATAGGTGGTTAAGTAACTATCTGTGAAATTTGTTTGAAATTGATGACAATTCTTGACTATCTTGTTAACTGATCTGATGTTATGATAAGTAATTTTGATCTGTTTAGGTGAGATTAATTGCTTATATAATGTCATTAGTAATCACATGTTTATGGTTACTTGAATATGTTCTTAATCTGATCTTCTGAAGTTGTTAAGATAGAATAGACATTGAATGAGATTACAGTCTGTTTTTCTTAATGATGTAAGAATGATTAAGATTTGAGTATGTGATGCAACTGTTTATGTCAAAATGTGTTTTATGTCAAAATTAAGTGATCCAATGAAATTTATAATGAATTTTGCATAAATACTATAGTTTGGTCAAAACATGAGCAAGTTGATTAATGGTGTTGAGATATGATAAGATTATTCAGTTCAAGCTTTTAAGAAGCTTAATAGAAGGATTTTTAAAAGGAAAGTCTCAAGTAGTTATTTTTGCTGAAAATTATGTCATTTTCCCAGTTAGAAGGACATGCACTTGTGTATGTTTGGTCCTTAAATCTCCACAGATTCAAAGGATAGCCATTGACCTGAAAACTGAATGCATTTGGGGCAATTATGACTTGTTTCTTATTTCTTCACTTAAAACTATGTCATTATCTCTGACTTTAAAAGGACATATATTCACATGTATGTTTGGTCCTGTTGACCACTTTTGGTCAAAACAGGATAGCCATTAACCTGACAATGAAGAGGTATTGGGGTGATTGAATATTAAACTGTATTTATGGGAAATGATAGTACATTGACTACTTAGCTGATCATATGGAATTAATAGGCTAAAAAGGCATTAGTATAGTAATTAACATGTATGGTTGCTTTCCCATGGTGATGTAAAATCTAAGGTGATATAAACATAATGAATATGCTAATCTTTATGTGGAGATGCATAGTTGTTTTGCATGTCTCAAGATAGATCTCTCCGAATGATATGGCAGAAAAGTGATTACCCAGTCATACACAAGCCTGTTGTTATTTGGTCAACCAAAATGAAACAATTTTTTTTATGACAAAGAACATGCTTTAAGAAAATTTTGATAAAATATGAAAAACAAGGGGAAGAATGAATAAATCAACCAAAAGTTGATAAATGTTTTAAATATTTTATCAAACAAGAGGGTTACAACAAGAACTACAAAGATGTTGACAAAATCTGTCTCATCTTGAATGAAAGGCATGTTGCTAACTGTAAGTCCAATGTTCAACCTCTATACATGTTTGAATATCAAAAGTTCAAAAAAATACAATAAGTTTTGTCATACAAAAACTATTTTTGACCAAATACAGGAGGTTGGAGTCAAATTGGGGTGATCTGGGGAAAGCCAAATAAGCTTTGAGAAGAGATATGAGGTATCATAGCACAGTGTTGACCATTAATGCATTATGCTTTAATTGAACCTTAATCATATCACCAAAGAGATGAAAATCATGCTAAGTTTATACCTGCTGTTAACCTATCTAAGTTGTCATAATAATGCTAGAGTGAAGTAATGAGATAGCTACTTAGTCAATATGATCCCATTCCTGAGATCTTTTCAGTTTATAAAAGAAATTGTTTTGAAATGAAGTATAACTGAAATTTGATCTTTAAATGCACCATTTGCTCTTAAACTATGTTCTGAAATGATACATAACTTAGAAATGTCTTTGAAAAGTGGTTTAAGTCAAAAAGTGTTGCATTTTGCCTAAAATAGGCTGAATATGTATGTTCGAGTAAGGTTTGATTATTTCTAACCTTCTCGAGCACAAACTGTTTAAATATGTATTTTCGGGTAAGGTTATTGAATTATAAACTTTCCGAGTACAAAACAGTTGATTATGTCTGATTATGTAAGTTCGAGTAAGGTTTGATAATTATCAACCTTCTCGAGCACAAACTGTTTGAATATGTATTTCGGGTAAGGTTAACCTTTCCGAGTACAAAACAGTTATCTATGTGTGAATATGTGGTTTCAGGTAAGGTTTGATAGTTTTCAATCTTTCCGAGTAAGCTTAGTCATTTCTAACTAACCTTATGATTTCGAGCATGCTTCGAAGTGTTTACACTTTACGGGTAGAGTACACTGTTGTACTCACTTCCCGAGCAAGCTTGAAGTTTTGAGATGATTATGTGTTGAAATAGCTAACTGTCAACAAGAAATTCTTGTTTCGAGTAAGCTATGCATGTTATATGTTAGCTTCGAGTAAGCTATGCATGTTATATGCTGATTGTGTTGTCAAGCAAACTTTGTGCACTTAAGTGAGTGTACCGAGTAAGCTTTGAGTGAATATGTTGTTAGGAAAGACTTGTTAATCTTTTCGGGCACGCTTAGATGTTACTGTTTAAGTTTGTCATTTTTTGGGTATGATTTGATATGATAAGTTCCCCCGAACAAGGGCATACCTGATGATTGAATGTGTTTATCCTAGCAAGCTTTGAGTTAACTTAAGATTTTCGAGCAAGCTCTATGAAATTTAGACTATAGCACACTTAAATGTTTACGTGTTTAATTTCATTCCGAGCATGCTCTGTGAGATATGTGTGTTGGTGCATGATGTCAGTAGTTCAGTGTCTAGTGTCTGTAATCGTGTTTGTAATGTTTTATGTTTTGTATAAGCGAAGTTGCTAACAAGTTCGCTGATATGGGGGAACTTGTTAGACAAGCGAAGTTAGTGACAACTTCGCCTGAACATGCCAGGCGAAGTTGTCATGATTATATAAGCCATCTGTTACGGCTTATTAGAAAATAATTATTCATTCAGTTTTACAGAGTGTATTCGAGAGAGAGAGTCTGTAATCAAGTGATCTTCGTATCACGTGTTTAAGGTTGGTATACAACGTGTTTGATTATCGTATCGTGTGTTAACCGTATTGTTTTCTATACTCGTAACGTCTTACGTAGGGATTCCGCACCTGCGTAGTACGCGATATCTCGTGTAGATCCGGCTGGGAACCTACAGTTGGTATCAGAGCATTTGCTCGATTGTGTGGTTCGGGATTATCACGCGGGTATAGAAATCGTTCCGTTCGACTATTCGCGGGACGAGTTTTCTGAGTTTTTGTGTTATACTCTCCTCCTACAATCTTAAACAACCCATAACACCTTCACAAACCTCGAAAAACCCAGAAATCTAATCTGCAGAAGCTTCGTGTTCATCAGGCGAAATTGCCGTCACTGTTACTAGGGTTTCGGCGAAGATATAAGGTTAAGCGAAGTTATCCACAACTTCGCCTACCTCTTCAAGTTCGCTTACTTCAAGCGAAATTACCCACAACTTCGCCTACCTCCCAAGTTCGCTCAATTTAAGCGAAGTTATTCTCAAGTTCGCCAATCCGGCGAATTTAAGAAAGTGAGCGAAGTTTCAGATTCACGCGAAGTTAAGTTTTAAGCGAAGTTATCCACAACTTCGCCAACAGTGCTGTTTGAAAAGAAATTTTTTGATTTTCAAATTTCTTAGAGTTTTGAGAAAGATGTCTTCGATAAACATTACTGAACTGGTAAAGATGGAAGTAGAAGCAGGTTCGGCTACAAAGGCACCCAAGATGCTTAAGAAAACGGATTATGTAGCGTGGAAAGATCGTTTTGAACAATATGTCAAGTATCAAGATGCCAAGATGTGGGTGTGTATACAAGATGGTTACATTCCACCTACTACTGAGTATGAAGGTCGTGATCAGATCAAGAAGTACAAAGAGATGGAAGATGAAGAGAAGAAAATGTATGAAGCCGAAAGCAAAGCTCATGCAGCAATTACAATGGCTCTTCCACAAGAGATTTTGCACACTTTCAGAAAGTACAAGACTGCTAGAGAGCTTTGGGAAGCTCTTGAAAACCGTTTTGAGGGCAATGTGTGAATTCGTGCTTCGAAGATTAAACTTCTGTAAACCCAATTCTCGGTCTTCAAGTATCTGAAAAATGAATCACTTGATGATATCATCACTAGATATTATCATCTGATGACTGAACTCAGCAACTATTCAATTGCATACAAAGAAGATGAGATTGTTGAGAAGCTTCTTGATGCTCTCCCACCAAAATGGGAGATGTATACAGTGTTGATGAGAGAAGATAAAGACTTTGCTGACTATGACCTTGAGACAGCAGTTAACAAGCTAAGAACGTTTGAACTGAACATGGTACGAAAGGAGACACCTACCGATCAGGTTCAAGATCCGGGTATGTATGGTGCAAAGGTTAACTCAGGATCAAGTTCGAAAACGGAATCATCTGCTTATTACTCTAAGGGAGAGTCAGGCGCGAGCTCAACACATGAGGGACATGTATCTCTCAACATGAATGGTGATGTGTGCTATGTAGCTGGAGGGTCAAATGCTTCTCAACCACAAGCGACCAAGAGTAGTTATTCCCCAAGTGTTTCAAACAACAACTACTCGAAGATGCCCATGAGTGTCAAATCTGCTGAACAGCAGTTTGCTCTCTATGCATCTTTTATTGCTTCGTATGAAAACTACATTCAGGGTAAGATCGTTGATCCTGCAGTTTTGGATGAAGACTATGACCAGATCGATGCTGATGATCTGGAGGAGATGGATCTGCAGTGGCAGATGGCCATGATAGTGAGAAGGGTAAAGAGGTTTATGAAGAAGACTGGCAGGAAGTTTGTCGGAGAGAGGCCAGGGTTTGATAAGACAAAGGTTCGCTGCTACAACTGTCAGCAGAATGGCCACTTTGCAAAAGAATGCAAGAATGAACGTGTAGAACGCAGTCAGAACAGATCTACACAGCAAAGTGGTAGTGGTAATGACTATAGAGCCATGATTTCCAGACAGAACAAAGAGTACAACTGGAATCTGCATGTTGAAGAAGTATTTGAACAGGCCAACTTGGCAAACATCGAAAATGCAGATAGTGAGAAGGGAACTGGCGAAAATGAAGCGCACATGGCAGATGTAGCAGACCAGCTCTCCGAGGTAAGTACTGAACTTCCTTGTACTAAGTGTGAACATCTGTCTGAACAACTGACAACTCTAACTGATCAGTTTGTTAGTTTGGATGCGCAATATAAAACTTTAAAAGAAGATCATCATTTCACTAAAGCTAGAGAAAATAGTTACAAAGTAAAAATTAAAGCTAGTGAAACAGATATTAAAAGTCTTAAAGCAAAGCTTGCTGAAAAAATTAAAATGATTGATCTTAGCTATGAGGTTCTAGAAGAAAAAACCAAACTGATAGCTGAAAGAGAAAAACAGATAGCTGATCACCAAGTAAAAGTGGTGGAACTTAACAGGAAACTGGAGCAATTCAGAAATTCCTCCGCTATACTTGATCACCTCGTTAGTGATCAAGGTTCCCCAAAAATGGGAGGAATTGGTTATCATGAAGTTCCACCACCTTTCAATCATAATTACACTTTTAACCCTAGTAATCAGAAATCTGTCGATGTTGACTATGGTCAGACAGTTCCGGTTCAAGTAATGATTAAAGAACCAGAAGTTAGTAAACCTGTTGCAAGTGTTAAGATTTCTGCTCCGAGTCCTGTCTCATCTAACTCAGACAAGTCTTCTGAGTCAAGTGAGGCAAAACAAGAGGAAGTGTTACCTAAAAGTGGAGAGAAAAAGAAAACATCTGAAAAGAAGTCTCCACTAAACCCGTATGTCCCACCATATGTGAGGCAAACGGGCAGTAATACAGCCTCAACATCTAAGACAACTTTTGATAAGAAAGTTGAAAACAGGTGTTGTTTTAGATGTAATCAACAAGGACATCTTGTTGCTGATTGCCCTCTGAAGCAAAAATTCAGAGGTGTGAGGCCTTTAAAATTTGAGAAAAGGGCTAACAGTAATCAATTTAATGATAAAACTGAAAACCCATCGAATTTCAGAAAATGGACTAATCCAGGTTTTCAAAGAAATAGATCTTAGTTTTTCACTGGTAACACCCAAACCATAACTAATAATTCATTTAATTCAAGACGGTTTGGATGGCCTCATAGACAATCCACAAGAAGGTATCCTGTTAGGACTCACAGAAATGATTATGATACTAACTTTGGACAGCCAAGGTACGGGATGTATCGACCCAAGACCAAGAGGTCTTGGGTCCCAAGATTCTAATAATCTGCTTTAATCGTGCAGGAACAGTTGAACAGGGTTGCCAACAATCAATGGGTTGTGGATAGTGGCTGTTCCTGGCACATGACGGGTAACAAGAAATTGTTACAAGACTGGAAACCTGTTCAAGGTGGTAGAGTGAGTTTCGCAGGAGAGAGCGGTGGAAAGATCACAGGAATTGGGACTGTGACTAACAGGAAGATGACGCTAGAGAAAGTTAACTTTGTTGAAGAACTGAAGCACAATCTGCTGAGTGTTTCGCAGATCTGTGACAAGGATTATACCGTGCATTTCACGAAGAATGAGGCAATAGTGTTGTATCCTGGTTTTAAGATACCAGAGGACTGGATTGTTATGAAGGCTCCAAGAGTGAAGAATACGTATATCATGGATATGAGGTCTACTGAAATGGCCACTGAAGAATCGTGTCTTTTGTCGAAAGCGACTGAATCAGAGTCCGAATTATGGCATAGGAGAATGGGGCACACGCATCTTCGTAAGATGAACTACCTTGTCAAAAATGGGCTTGTGTTGGGGGTTCCCTTGAAGAATTTCAACTTCGAAGACAAATGCTTATCATGTAAGAAGGGAAAGCAACACAAGAAATCCCATCATACCAAGAAGGTCAACTCAATAGTCTGTACCCTAGAACTACTTCACATGGATCTCTTTGGTCCAGTGAATATAAAAAGTCTAGGGGGAACATCGTACTGCTTGGTGATTACTGATGATTTTTCTCGATACTCGTGGGTATATTTCCTGAAGTCGAAGGATGAAACTGTTCAGATGGTAATAAATTTGATTACCAAAGTTGAGAACATTATGGGAAACAGAGTTAAATACATCAGGAGTGACAATGGGACTGAGTTCAAGAACTATCAGATGGAGATCTTCTGCCTACAGAAGGGGATTGAACACCAATACAGCGCACCGTATACTCCGCAACAAAATGGAGTGGCTGAGAGGAAGAACAGAACTTTAATTGAAGGAGCCAGAACCATGCTGGCTGATTCGAAACTTCCCGTGGTGTTCTGGGCTGAAGCTGTTGCAACAGCCTGTTATATCCTTATTAGAGTGTTAACTGTTAAAAGATTAAATAAAACATGTTATGAACTTATGCATGGGAGAAAGCCCAACTTGAGTGGTCTTGAACCATTCGGGTCCCCGTGTTCGATTTTAAAGACAAATTCAAAATTTGGTGAAGTAGCCGACGAAGGAATCTTAGTCGGATACGTTGTTGGGACTCCCAACAGACGGGTCTTTAATACATCGACCAGCAAGGTTGAGGTGGTGTGTAACACTGATATCACAAGTTACAAATCACCAAAACCAAGCACGGGACCCGCTGGGGTTTTTGACTATGATAGACTTTTTAAATCTTTTAACATACCTTATCTGGATTTTGCAGAAGATGAGGAAAGAATTGCTACGAAGATGATATGCGATGAGGAAGACACTTTGGTGCAAAGACCACAGTATGATGAATGTCAGCCTTCCTCGTCAAATGCTGTCAATACCCCTGCTGCCTCTACTGAAGAGGAATTCATCAATCCGTTTCACTCTCAACATCAATCAACCATGGATGAGCTATCTTCGAACTTGGAAGATAATCTAAATGTCAGTTCGGTTCTGACTATGAGAATTCACAAAAATCACCCGTTGGAGAATGTGATAGGTGATCTATCCGCCGGTGTACAAACAAGAAAAAGCGTGAATGAGCACACCTGTGTTTACACAAGCATTAAAGACACAGGCATTATCAACGAATGCTTGTACACCTGCTTCATCAGCCAGATTGAACCAAAGAACTATCAAATGGCTCTTAAGGACAGCTCGTGGGTCGAAGCCATGCAAGAAGAGTTAGCTCAGTTTAAGAAAATGGAAGTATGGAATTTGGTTGAAAAACCGAAGAATGTGCATGCGATAGGCACGAAGTGGGTCTTCAAATGTAAGAGAGATGAGAAAGGGGTTGTTATCAAGAACAAGGCGAGGCTGGTTGTTAATGGCTTTAATCAACAAGAGGGGATTGATTACAATGAAGTATTTGCTCCTGTGGCAAGATTGGAAGCCATTCGACTGTTTTTGGCATTTGCTGCTTATAAGGAGATGAAGGTCTTTCAGTTGGATGTGAAGAGCGCGTTTCTAAACGGTAAAGTCGACGAGGTTGTGTATGTTGAGCAACCTCCGGGTTTTCCTGACCCTGACTTTCCTGATCACGTGTACAAGCTAAGTAAAGCGCTGTATGGACTACATCAGGCACCTCGTGCCTGGTACTCAACGTTATCCGATTACTTGCTTGAGAATGAGTTTGAAAGAGGTAAGATTGATAGCACGTTGTTCAAGAGAAAAGGAAGCGACTTTCTGCTGGTGCAAGTCTACGTGGATGACATTATCTTTGCTGCATCAAAGGTCGCCATGTGTCAAGAGTTTGAGGCCGTCATGAAGAAGAGATTTGAAATGAGTGCTATGGGTGAACTAACCTTCTTTTTAGGATTGCAGGTTGATCAGAAGAAAGACGGGATGTTCATTCATCAGACGAAGTATGTCCATGATGTTCTCAAACGCTTCAAGATGGAGGACAGCACTCCATATGATACCCCAGTCTGCGTCAATCACAAATTGGGTGCTGATTCTGACAACGATGCAGACGTGGACCCAACCCAATATCGGGCTATTATAGGTTCTTTAATGTACTTAACTGCTTCTAGGCCTGATATAATGTTTGCTGTTTGTCTTTGTGCACGCTTTCAGGCAAACCCAAAAGAATCTCATTTGAAGGGTGCGAAGAGGATACTGCGGTATCTCAAGGGCAAACCGAAGCTGGGGTTGTGGTACCTGAGAGGAGGAGACTTGGAGCTAGTCGCTTACACAGATTCTGATTATGAAGGGTGCAATCAGAGTCGGAAATCTACAACTGGTGGATGTCAGTTTCTTGGTGGCAGATTGGTGTCGTGGCAATGCAAGAAGCAGACTTCAGTCGCAATTTCAACCTGTGAAGCAGAATACATGGCAGCATCCAACTGCTGCTCCCAGGTTCTTTGGATTCAACAACAGTTGCGCGACTATGGTCTGAATTTCTCACTTACTCCTATTTGCATTGATAACACAGCTGCTATCTCAGTAACTAACAATCCCGTTAAGCACAGTAAAACTAAACACATTGACATACGTCATCAATTTATACGGGATTGTGCTGAGAAGAAACTGATTGAGCTCGAAAAGGTTGGTACGTTAGATAATTTCGCTGACTTGTTCACGAAAGCGTTTGACAAATCTAGATTTCAAACCTTGTTGAGCTGAATGGGATGATCAATCCTGAGTAACCGTGCTTTCTATGTTTGTTTAAAAAAAAAAAAAACGTCACTATCGCTTAGAATTATGTCGGTTGCCTCAGATTGAAGGACATGTCTTCGGATATGTTTGGTCCACATTTCTACTTGTAGAATATGAGGATAGCCATTAACCAGATGACTGAGAGTGACCGGGGCGGTTTATGATGTGTTTTTATTCTTTCGTTGAAAATTAGTCGATCATACTTAGTTAGAAGGACACATACTTGTATGTGGTCGGTCCAGCTGATCCATTGGATCTTCGGGATAGCCGTTTACCTGAAGACTTTGTTTTAGTCGGGGCGATTGATGTTAAAATTTTTCTTTTCGGGAAATGAAATTATTTTTCAAGTCTACTACTTCGTAAGAAGTTACTTTACTATGTTTAACAGAAAATTGATCCAACCTTGGAAAGTGATAGATATACTGATTCTGTGTGCTTAACTAGTGAAGTTATTAGGCTTAAAAGTCTTTAGAACAGTCATTGTATGTCATGGTAGCTTTTTATGGTGCGTAAAAGTAGAAGTGATACTAACTAAATCTACTCGATTTTACGTGGAAACTCCTTATGAGTTGTGCATGTCTTCATACATATCTTTCCGAATGATAGGCAGAAAAGCGATTACCCAGTCATACACGAGCCCGTGAGTGTTCTGATTCCCGTGAAGATAGCGTGTCAAGACACTGTAGTGATCCAGATTCGGGACTTGCAGTTATTTTCTACTTGAAGTTGTGTATATACATGTTAGATTAAAAAAAAATATATTCTAGAGTTCGTAAGGATAATGATTATCAATCAAGACACAAGAAGGTGAACGGGAAACAGAGTCTAAGATCGAAGAGTAATTACTACTTAATCAGACACTACGGGTCGAGGTCAATTCGGGGTGACTTAGGGAAAGCCAAATACGCCTTGAGAATAGATAGGAGGCATCATAATCTCTGAGTTGTTGCCCACTTAAGTTTTGAGCTTAATTGAACCTAACTCGTATCACAGAAACGATGAAAACCTTTTTAAGTATATTACCTGCTGACAACCTGTTTCTTTATGTCATAATACAGCTGAACACGGATCTGTGTGACAGTCACAAAATTGGTATGATTCCTGTTCGGATCTTTTCTAAAACATGGTAGTCCCTGTCGAGACTGAAATTTGATCCCGTGTACTTTAATTTTTCAAATTTTTGTTACTTTTGTAATTGTTTGATTTTATACCTGGTTACTTGGTCTTGATCGTATCATTTAACGCTTTAAAGGATGCTTTAAAACTTTATTGAAAATTGTTCAAAGTATAGGGGTTTGTTTTGTAAATACCGGCGAACTTGTTCATAACTTCGCCTGGAATAGGCGAAGTTATCGATAACTTCGCCTGTACTAACTTTGACCCTATATAAAGAAGTTTTATAGTCAAACTGTTCATTTATTTCAAAACCCAGCGAACTTATACTCACAGAAACCTAGGCGAACTTACAACTTCGATTCATCCGTGTTTCTTGTTCAAATTTCGAGTCCGATTAAAGGTGTGTAGGGTAATCGACTCATATAATCTCGTTCATTAATGTTTTTCAGAGGTCGTATCGACCCGATTAACAACCTCGTGTTTCGAAACCTTATACACCCTATTTCAAACGTGTTTTCACGTGGTAGTAATCAACCTAAACGTCCAAATCTTCATAAAATCAAGTTTTACGGAGTCCGCAATCTCCAAATTGACCCGATTCACCTCGTTGGAAAAACCTAACTGTTGCCGATTCGAATTCGACGAAGTTACAGTTTAGGCGAAGTTATCCGTAACTTCGCCTGAGGTTTAACTTCGCCTGATTATTGATTTTGAAACAGTTTATGAGGCGATGTTGTGATTAGGCGAAGTTATCCCTAACTTCGCCTGGACCATGTTACTTATCTATTATCAGACGAAGTTCAAGTTGAAGCGAAGTTGTTTCCCAACTTCGCCTCACCTTTAACTTCGCGTATACAGAATTGATCACAACTTCGCTCATGGTAACAGGTGAACTTGTGATTCGCTTTGATGTTTATCTAACTTAACCTGTTTGTTGCATATATGGCTGCTGTTACTGGAGCAGGTGGTGCAGGCGGTGATGACGGAGGTGATCACCAGAGACAGTTTTTCGCGGGTCACAACATGTATATTACATAAGACCCGGAGGCGAGCGGAGTTGATGATTTCCGCGAAATCATCACTTTTCTTTTACGCTCGAGGATATTCCACGCCATTACAACAACTCTGCCAATATCCTTACCCAATATTGAGGATTTCTGGCAGACAGTGGAATACGACTGTAGAGTCGAGCCCCCGGTGATGCGCGCAACCGTCGACAATCATATTGTTCAGTTCTCTTCTGAACAAATCCGGGCGGCTTTACGTTTTGGGAACGAGACAAGGGATGCCCAACCGAGTTTGTAGCTCCTTTCCGTGATGGAGCGTTTTTGAGGATGGGATACTCTGGTCCCTTAGGGGATACGCAGAGGAGGAAAGGCTTTCTACTTGACCAGTGGCGCTTTCTCATGCATGTTATGATAGTATGCATGTCAGGGAGAAAGGCGGGCACTGATGGCATGGGCGCGACCATGCAGTCAGCAATGACTGCTCTGACATACAATAAACGATTCAGCTTTAGTCAGATGGCTTTTACGAGATTGATCGTCAACGAAGAGCAATGGCGCGTGAGCGGTTCATCATGTATCCAAGATTCCTTCAAATGATCTTGAATCATGTTGCTCCAACGCTTCCTCAGCGCCGTCCGATCCGATATGTTGAGAGTGTGAACAAACGGATCTTCGCCCAATGCAGATCCTCCAGTGCGAGGAGCAAACCTGAGCTTCGTCCTCGCCATACTCCACTCTTTGGGTACTTAATCAACCCGGGGTATGTGCCTGCTCGTGGGGATGAGTTTAGGGACCCGGCACCACAACAGGCAGGAGCACCTCAAGCTATACCTGCTGCTCCTGTTGTGTCACCGGAGGAGAACGTGGACCTTGATGCAGAATTTGGTGGTCAAGGCTTCTTTGATATGGATCGGGTGGATCCAGAGGAGAACGTTCAGGTCCCAGTTGAACGTGCCTCGACTGTGCATGTTACTAGAACAGCTGCTACGGTGGCTGGTTCTGATTCTGATGATGAAGTGGCAGAGGCGAGAAGGATTATGGTGACTCGAGAAAGACTACATGGGAAAAGAAAGAGAACAGATGATGATGACGAGTCAGACTATGAGGAAGAGGTACAACAGTTGATAAGGAGGTCAAGAAGGGAACGGATAGGTGCAGGATCAGGAGCCGGTGAGAGCTCTAGGGTGGTACGTTTCACTCCACCAGCACTATCCGGTATGGCAATGGTTCCCTCATCACTACAGGTTACAAGGCCAAGCGCTACGGGTGTTCCCGTGGTGGCTACCTCGTCTACTTTTGGCCTCCCACCCACTACTTTCCAACTTTCGGCTCCGGAAATAGTTTCGTTGCCGCCTCCGACTGTTACTCCATCGGAGGTCGTGGCACAATTTATAGAGTCGACTGTTGTGGCCACTGCAGGGTTATCAATGACGATACCACCTGCGGTTACGTCTATTTCTACTTCTGAGGTCCCGGTGACATCGGAAATCCCTCCTCAGTACACTCAAGACATATCACACATGAGGTTCGATTTCGACGCAACCCTCTCAGACTCAGAACGAATAGCAGCACTTGAACGGGTCGTGGCAGAACAATCAAGGGTGAATCTTATCCAGACCCAGGCTATTCAACGCCTAGTTGCAGAGAATCAGATGCAGTCGTCCCTGCTGGTAGAACATGGAAAGATCATAGATGCTCTGAAGGAGTTCTTGGCATCTCAGGGGGAGACGAGCTGTAAAGGCGACGAGTTGAGGACGAAGAGAAGGAATGATAGAGACGATGATCCCAATGCGTCGAAAGATGCAGGTGGTGAGCTACCAAGAACTACTCAAGCCTGCAGCTGGTGGTGATGATGTGGTGGTGGTGGACGTAGAGGAGATGGCTGATAGCTTGGTTGGTGATGATGATATTCTACCGAGTGATGTGATAGAGAAGATTGGAGAAGATATTGTGATTGATTATGAGATTGAAGAGGGAGAGATAGTAGAAGAGAATGTGGAGCATGACATTCCAGATGTTAAGAAAGCCGATATGAGTAAAGAGATGGCAAGTGGTGAGTCTGAATGGGAAGAGCAGCCTAGATGGAAGGAAGGCTATGCTCAGTGGTTCGTCAAAACGAAGAAACCGGCGGTCTCTACAATGTTTAAGAAGAGTTACAACATTAAAGGCTATGCTGAAGCGAAGAAAGGGATTATTTGCTGGATCTATGATGAGCAGTTGAGGCTCTTCGTGATTAAAAGGTATGACGGTGTTCAGTATTTTAAAAGACAGTTAAGATCGTTGAATACACTGCCGGAATGTGAAGTGAAAGACTTAGCCAGATTGGGGTTAATCAATCGAAGTGACGATAATATGGCTAGAGTCATTGGGAAAATTGTATGGAAAGAAAGTATAAAAGAGAAGAAATTTGAGCTGTTAAAACCACAAAAGGGAAAACTTGTTGAAGACAAGGATAGAGGTTTGAGAGCTGATGGAAAACCTTGGATGATCATGAAGTATAAACCGATCCGGTGTTTGAAAGAAGTACCGATGAAACTAATGCCCAAGGATGTGCTTAAAGACCTAATGGTGGTTTGTAGATTGTGAGACAGCTGAGGCAGTGATGGAAGACGAGGATGAACAAGAGGTGCTAAGAGTTTACGATCCGATGCATTTGGTAAACTTATCGCAAGCTGATCTGTAGGTGCTCAATGAGAAGAAAATCTTTTATATTCCTGCTTGGAAAGACGAAGCGAGGAAATATCAAAGAGTTGTCTCTGTTTGTGTTCGAGAAGGAGTGCATGCGTGAAGATACAAGGTTGAAGATTACAAGACACGTGTTTGAAGCTAAAGAGATGAAGCTACTGCCAAGGGGGAGTCTGTTGGTGCATGATGTCAGTAGTTCAGTATCTAGTGTCTGTAATCGTGTTTGTAATGTTTTATGTTTTGTATAAGCGAAGTTGCTAACAAGTTCGCTGATATGGGCGAACTTGTTAGACAAGCGAAGTTAGTGACAACTTCGCCTGAACATGCCAGGCGAAGTTGTCGTGATTATATAAGCCATCTGTTACGGCTTATTAGAAAATAATTATTCATTCAGTTTTTCAGAGTGTATTCGAGAAAGAGAGTCTGTAATCAAGTGATCTTCGTATCACGTGTTTAAGGTTGGTATACAACGTGTTTGATTATCGTATCGTGTGTTAACCGTATTGTTTTCTATACTCGTAACGTCTTACGTAGGGATTCCGCACCTGCGTAGTACGCGATATCTCGTGTAGATCCGGCTGGGAACCTACAATGTGTTTATGATTTCTTTGAAATTACAAGTGTTTTCGGGCAAATTTTGTTTTCCGAGCACACTTTATATTTCGGGTACACTTGTGTTCCTTCAATATACTTGGTAATTTTCAAAACCTAACTTTCCGAGTACACAGTCTGCTAGAATTTGGTTTCGAGCACACTTTGTATTATATGTAAGTTATTCGGGTATACTTTGCATAAGAATGTTGTTCGAGCACACTTTACATTTGAAAGAGTACTCGAGCACAATCTTCATACAAGCATACTTGAATGAATGCATTGATTGAATATGTGAGTAAGTATGATGAAATTGTTTAGATTCATACTTGAATGAATACGTTGTGTGAATATGTTAGTGATTATGATTTTTGGGGTTCATGCTAGATAAGTTTTAATTTGAATTTGAGAAATTTTTGAGAGGATTTTAATTGATTCTTAGTAAGAATGTTTATTTGATAACTATATTTGATTATTTGTCTTGCGATTTATTTCACAAGAAATCAAGTATTTCGGGTAAGCTTTCTTCATTATATCTTAACTTTAAATTAATTTACTTGATCGAGCAAGGTTTAAATAGAGAAGTATTCGGGCAAACTTCACATTCAAAATGAAAAGTTTTCGAGTAAAGTTTGACCGAGTAAGGTTTGTTAGTGGAAGAAGATCGAGTAGACTTCGGATAAATTAATTTTTCGAGTAAGGTCTTATGATTTTAAATGAGATTAAATGTTTTTAATATATCAAGTGGATAACGTTACTGGTTGACAGCTAGTAATTCACAAGAAGACAAAAAGCATTTAAAACCCACTTTCAAAATGTATAAAAGAGGGACTTAGGCAAATTTTTTCTACATTATTTCCCTCTATCTCTCTCCTTCCACTGCAAATCTCTCTTACTAAGAAAAATAACCGACTTATCGAATTCAAGATGTCACACCCCGACTAGGTAGTTGCGGAAGCGTAATACGGGAATGTAACAGATAACACTGGTATCAACAACATTGTTTATAAAGAAATTCATAAACTAATTTACATTATATTACATGGGTAGGTACTATGTTTACAAACTAGGTGAAAAACACATAACTGGTTTACGAGCTTCTTATTCAGTATTATATCAGCGTCTATTCACAGCTATTCAACTTTCCTTCTAACACCAAGCATGTAAGCAAATCATTCCACTTTTGCTTTACCTGAAAAGCATGTTAAAACGGGTCAACTACGTCTAGTTGGTGAGTTTCAAGTTTCACGAGTATCAATGAAATCAGTTCACGAGTTCGTAAAGTTTACAGTGTGTATGTATATATGTCTGTGTATGATGCATTATACTAAGCCACAAGTGAAACCGAAACGAGCTAAAACACATGGCCTCCACTGCCCATGCACTCCCGTTGGCATTTAACAGCCACTTTGCCCCAAGTATGTACTATGTCTAACACCACATAGCAGTATGTAAAAATATAATGACAATGTGCAACTGGGTTTACGTATGTTCCGGCATACCCCTCCGGCTCTGTCAGTTGGGTTTGTCAAACCGATACTACTATCCACACGTCACCGGCACGAAGTTAATCACTTGTGTTCGTGGGGACTTGTCAAGTGTTAGCACTTAAATAATCCACATCATCACACGTTTTCAAGTATATCGGTTTATGTAAACATGCTTTTCACCCCAAAAGTTCGTAAAACAGTTTAGAAAGTGGGGGTCGTGAAACTCACCTTATCGTAGTTCACACAGAAATCACGTATCAATAAGTCAGATGCCTCGTTTATAGCCCGATTCCTATAAACGGTATCGTATCGTTATTACTAGTACAGTGTTCAAGCTAAGTCGGGCTGTATAGATAATCTGGGTATAGCTGTTAG
The DNA here is from genome assembly GCF_021521415.1 of Bidens hawaiensis. NCBI lineage: Eukaryota > Viridiplantae > Streptophyta > Magnoliopsida > Asterales > Asteraceae > Bidens > Bidens hawaiensis. The sequence continues at coordinate 311,463 of NW_027504868.1, forward strand.
GCCCAGAACATGACCATAGTCTTAGATTGTGACGTTGTATACTATGAAATGTTTAAAACTGGATTTGGCTCTGTTTCACCGTTTCCTGAGCCTAGCTCAGTTGATCGTTTATACGTTTCGGGATTAGGTAAGATCACATAAAACTTAAGTAAATATATTGATTGATAAAATGATTTGATTTATGAAAGAATTTTAAAGTTTCGGTGTCTGGTTTGATTGCAGGGTTCGTTTCCGTTTTTACACGGGTTTGATTATACAAAACGCGCACAATCCACCCGAATTGTCCGGAATTCTCGCAAAAAGTTCGTTTTTATTAATATCATTCAAAAATATGATATTTGGCCACTTTTGACATTTTGACATACCAGTCAGTCCGTTAAACACAAAACTGTCGGTTTCGTTAAAACAATTATAATTTAAATCTTTGATTAATCATAACTAAATATGTACTTATATATAAATTATGTAATTTTTTGTAAAAATACATTAAGACATGGAGAATTTTATAAAAATATTTTCAGAAATTTTATGATTAATTATTTATTTATAAAAATTCATTTAATAGGTTATAATCGTGTAATAAATGGCCCGTTTATATCAAACGACCTCCGAAAAATCCGATAATTTTTACCAATGGCCTCAATGTTATTACATAGCCCCTGAAAAATTTCCAGAACCTAACTCTTTTGACAAAATGCCTTTTTGTGCGTTTTTCGGCTGTTAAAATTCGGTTAAGCCATGATTGCACAAACTATACTTAAGCATTTCCAATGATTCCCAAACTTTACCAGTGATCTTACCATCACATATTAAACTCCAAAACCAAGTTTCATAATTTTTCAATATGTTTAGCTATTTTTCCCAAATAAACGCTCATAAACGGAAATAAATTCACCAAATATTCTCCGTTTATCGAAAAATTACCAAATTTGAACAGGGACTCATTTATATGATTCCTAATGTCCCTGCAAGTTTTCACAAGCTAACAACAAGCACGTCACAACCTAATAGTAAACAGCCCCTAAACGAGTGTTACGGGTTTACCTTGTCGGTTTTCGATGAATTTTGCTAGCTTAAACGACTTTCCGGGTCTCGGGTTGCAAACTCAGTATATCTACATATCATATAACATCAAACCAAGCATAAATCATCCATGTAACAGCCTTGATAATTAGGGTTTCGGTTTTGGGTTCAAACCGAACTTTCTAACCGTAAAAACGTTGTATTCATGTTCTAATCCGCGTTTTTGACCAAAAAAGTATATGTTCCTGGTTTGTAAACATGTTTAACATCAAAACATGGTTTTACTTGATTTTTAGGGTTTTTGGATGGTTAAACATGTTTAAAACTAATCAAGGAGTAATTTTTCATGGTTAAACTATGTTAATCATGGTTAAAACTCAAAGAAAATCACTAATTACCTTAGGTTTTTGAAAGTTCCTGGAGTTTTACTTTGCAGCTGCTTGGACTTCAAAATTTTGAGAGTTGAAATGAATAAGAATACTTGATATGTAAGTTATATAAAAAAGATGTGGTGTTGGGTGGGTGTTCCGATCGGAATTCAAGAATGCCCCATAATGGGCTGTTTTGGCCCATCAATTTAATTATACAAGCCCAAAAATGAAAAGCCCACTTCAAATTTAGTTCGGGTTCGGTTTTTCGCAAGAACATTAATTCGGGTGTGAGAAATAGCGCAAAAACGAGTGTTTTTCAGCTTATTTTTGTAAAATAAGAAAAACGTACTGACTCGTTGTAAAATTCCAAAATATTTTCACGGATTGCTTAGAACATGTCATATAAGTTTTTTATTAATCTTTTTCGGCTTAACGGATGCTACAATGCTTGTTTTGATATTAACGATTGCGTTTAAGCTTATAGCGTATCGATAAACGAAACCTTTTTCGTTTAAAGAGTTTTAAACGTACTAAGGCCTAAATATCAATATGTTAGCCTCTATAACATATATATAACTCGTATATGACCCCTCAGTATGTATACGGGTCATAATTAGTATCGGTCGGTTACTCGTTTAAGCACTACGAATTAACCGATTTATCGTTTAATTGTTACGTAATGAATATAGTGTACCTCGTTTTGTCATGAATGTCACATTCTCCCCCCGTTAAGAAATTTCGTCCTCGAAATTTAATGTGCCATCGGTTTTCTAGGGAACAGGTGTGGGTATTTCTTTCGGAATTCGTCCTTTCGTTCCCAAGTATATTCGGGTCCTTGTTTTGAATTCCACCGAACTTTTACCAAGGAAATTTTGTTATGTCGTAACTGTTTGGTTTTCCCGTCTACAATTTCTACCGGTTCCTCTACGAAGTTGAGCTTTTCGTTGATCTGAACATCTTCCAGTGGTACTATTGTCGTTTCATCAATCAAACACTTTTTCAGATTCGATACATGAAACACGTCATGAATAGTGCTCAGTTTTAAGGGTAGTTTTAATCGGTAAGCTACGGAACCAATTTTTGCGACAATCTCAAAAGGTCCGATGTATCTCGGGGCTAGTTTACCAGTCTTTCCAAATCTTATAACACCCTTCCATGGCGATACTTTTAAAAATACTTTATCACCTATTTCGAAAGATAACGGTTTTCTGCGAACATCGGCATAACTCTTTTGTCGGTCACGGGCAGCTTTCAATTTTTGCTTAATCTGGTGAATTTTATCGGTGGTTTCCTGAATTAAATCGGATCTTGAAATTTGAGTATCACCCACTTCTGTCCAACATAGTGGTGATCTACATTTTCGCCCGTATAGAGCTTCATAAGGTGCTGCTTGTATACTACTGTGATAACTGTTATTGTAAGAGAATTCAATGAGCGGGAGGTGTTGATCCCAATTCCCTTTGAAATCCAGTACACAAGCACGAAGTAAATCTTCTAAGGTTTGGATGGTTCGTTCGGATTGACCATCGGTTTGGGGATGGTAAGCCGTACTTAGGTCGATTCGGGTTCCCAAGGCTTCTTGTACTGCTTGCCAGAAATGTGAAGTAAAGTGACTGTCTCGATCGGAAATAATCGAAAGAGGTACTCCGTGTCGAGATACTATTTCATCAATGTAAATTTGAGCGAGTTTTTCGGTGTTGTAGTTGTTACGGATGGGAATAAAGTGTGCGGATTTGGTTAATCGGTCCACAATTACCCAAATTGCGTTGTGTCCTCGAGAGGTTTTAGGAAGGTGTGTCACAAAGTCCATGGTAATTTGTTCCCATTTCCATTGTTGGATTTCGGGTTGTTGTAACATTCCCGAAGGTTTTTGATATTCCGCCTTTACCCTTGCACATGTTGCACATTTACTTACATACACGGCTATATCCTTTTTCATACCAGGCCACCAGTAAAATTCTTTAACATCCTTATACATCTTATCAGTACCTGGATGAATAGAATATTTGGATTTGTGTGCTTCATCAAGAATCAGCTTTCGGAGTTTATGAAGTGTTGGAATCCAGACCCGGTTTTTGTAATAATATACTTCATCAATTTTCTTCTCAAAATTCTTTTCATTTCCATGTAGTTCTTCTTTTTCTAGCTGATCTGCCTTCAAGGCCTCATCTTGTGCAACGCGAACTTGTTCGGTTAGGCTACTTTGAACAATCATTCCGAGTGCTCGTACCCTTAATGGTTTGATTCTGTCTTTTCGGCTTAAAGCATCAGCTACTACGTTGGCTTTACCCGGATGGTATTTAATCTCACAATCATAATCATTTAACAGTTCTACCCATCTCCTTTGTCTCATGTTTAGCTCTTTCTGATCGAATATGTGTTGTAGGCTTTTGTGATCAGTATAGATGGTACATTTAGTGCCATACAAGTAATGTCTCCAAATCTTCAATGCAAAGATAACTGCTCCCAATTCCAAATCATGGGTCGTATAATTCTTTTCATGTACTTTTAATTGTCAGGTAGCATATGCTATTACTTTCTTTCTTTGCATCAGTACGCATCCTAAACCTTTACGAGATGCGTCACAGTATACCACCAATTCATCAGTTCCATCTGGAAGGCTTAATATTGGAGCCTCACATAACTTCTGTTTTAACATTTGGAAGGCCATTTCTTGTTCTTCTCCCCATTCATTTGCTCGATCTTTTTGAGTTAGGAGGGTTAGAGGTTGTGCAATACTTGAAAAGTTTTCAATGAATCTTCTATAATACCCGGCTAGTCCTAAGAATTGACGAATTTCTCTTGGTGACTTAGGCACTTGCCAATTCTTAATGGCCTCAATTTTACTTGGGTCTACTTGGATTCCTTGATGGTTCACAATGTGTCCCAAAAACTGTACTTCTTGTAGCCAAAACTCACATTTGGACAACTTTGCGTATAACTTCTCTTGCCTCAATAATTTTAAGATTTCCCGCAAATGTTGTTCGTGTTCCTCCTTACTTCTCGAATATATCAAAATGTCATCGATAAACACTATCACAAACTTGTCAAGGTAAGGTTTGCAAACTCGGTTCATGAGGTCCATAAACACTGCTGGTGCATTTGTCAACCCAAACGGCATAACCAAAAATTCATAGTGACCATACCGAGTTCGGAAAGCTGTTTTTGGTATGTCTTCTTCCTGAATTCTTACTTGATGATAACCAGACCTAAGATCAATTTTTGAAAAATACTTCGCACCTTGGAGTTGATCAAACAAGTCATCAATTCGAGGTAAGGGGTATCTATTCTTTATAGTCACTTTATTCAATTCCCGGTAATCAATACACATTCGAAAACTCCCATCTTTCTTCTTTACAAACAACACTGGTGCTCCCCACGGTGAGTAACTAGGGCGAATAAAACCCCTGTCCAGTAATTCTTGTAACTGGTTGGACAGTTCTTGCATTTCAGAAGGTGCGAGTCGATAAGGTGCCTTAGCAATGGGTGCTGCTCCCGGTATCAAGTCAATACGGAATTCAACCTGTCGGGTCGGTGGTAAACCAGGCAACTCATCGGGGAATACATCTGAATACTCGTGTACCGCTGGGATGTTTTCCATTCGTTTTTCCTCGGGTTCCTTAACTGTTACACTCGCCAAGTATAAGGTACCACCTTGGCGTAAATATCTCAATGCCTTAAGTTGAGATATGAGAGGCAGTACCGTACCAGATTTCTCACCTTGAACAATCATAGCTTCATCATTCGAAAGAGGTATCCTAACGGTCTTATCCTTACAGACAATTTCAGCTTTATACTTAGATAGCCAGTCCATACCGACTATAACATCGAAACTTCCCAATTCTACTGGAAGTAAATCAATAAGGAATGGGTGGTCGTTTAGGATAAGGGAACAGTCTCGGACTATTCGGTTAACAAGTATAGACTTACCATTAGCGAGTTCTATAGTATATGGTTTTGTTAGTTCACTAACCGGCATATTTTCTAAAGGTAAGAAATTAACAGATACGAAACTTCTATCGGCGCCCGTATCAAACAAAACTGAAGCATACTGACCCGAAACTAAGAATGTACCTGTCACCACATTCGGATCATGACGCGCTTCACCCGGTCCTAATACAAACGCGCGTCCCTTAGCTGCGTTGGAGGTTGATGCTTGTGCTTGGTTCTGCCTTCTCACTGTACCCGGGTTCAAATTAGGGCAGTATCTCCGAAAGTGTTCCGTACTGCCACATTCATAGCAGGCACGGAGGTTCGTGGTAGGTGGGGTTTGTTGGTTGAGTTGTGGGCGGGTTGGTTGAGGTCGAGGTAGCTGAGTTGATTGCGGTGGACGGTTAACAGTGTTGGTGGGTGTTCTATAGTTGGGGGCATAGTGTCCCGTTCTTCCACACTTTTGACAAATGATCGGTTTGCAATCACCCACATGATGAAAGTTACATCTTCTGCACTTCGGTAACGTCCCTTTATAGGTCTCTTGTTTAACATTAGAACTGGTCATGGCATAACTTCGGATATTCGGACGAATCCGCTTGTTTTGAGGGTTTCCTTGCATTCTTGTTCCATAATCAGTTCGTTTTAAACTTGTTGTTTCACCTGGCACCCTTATCACTCCACTTCTCATCAGATCAAAAGTAACGACAACCGTTTGAGATACAACACTTTTTAATGTCGGGTGGGCAACTGAATTCACTATACTTCTCACAGCAGGGGTCAGTCTCCAGATATAACGTTCAATTCGTTTCGCTTCCGGTGTAACTAACCACGGAACTAAGCGGGACAGTTCGTTAAAATGATTCGTGTATCCCACATGGTCCGCTCCTTTCATTTTGAGATTCTATAACTCGTGTTCCAATCTCTGAATCTCACTTTTAGGACAAAAATGCTCTAGCATGAGGGTTTTTAATTCAGTCCATGACATACGATTAATAGCATCTTGTCCCCTTATTTGGACTACCGTGTTCCACCGAATCAGCGCTTGGTCTAGAAACATACTGGTAGCAAATCTGACCACGCGGTTCGGTGGACACTCACTGATATTAATTACTGATTCGGTCTTTTCTATCCATTTGACCAGCCCGTTAGGTCCTTCAATACCCTTAAACTCAATCGGTTTACATGATGTAAATTGTTTGTATGAGTACTCCTGACGCGGGGGTTCTCGGTTATTATTATTATCGGTATTGGTCCGAGTATTATCATTATTAGTTGTGTTAACAACCGGTACAGGGTTTGGGTTCGGGATATTATCAGGGTGCACAACAGGTTCTGGGTTCCCAGTGACATTCATAGTTGGGAGAGTGTTATTATTATTTATGACATTATCAGTATTCACCGGGGTAGTAACACCCGGGGCTACATTAGTGTCCGGCGGAGGTGTATTAACAGTGGCCGTGGTGGTGCTCGTAGGTTGATTAACAGTATTGTTAGCACGTATGCCTGCAGTGACTTATGTTACAATTGTTGGTATCACTGCTTGTAGTTGACGAGCAATCATTGCGGCCACTTCCGCCTCCGACAAAGGGTTTGCTTTCTTCGGGGCCATTCTATAGAATAATCAATTATATAATAATCAATATCGTTTCACTATGATCAACACAACTTTACGATATTACACCTTCACAACACATAACTATGCCAAAGAAAACACGTTTGTATTAATTATAATTATTACTGTACATATGCATCCAAAATTAGCGCATAGGCTTAACCTGGTATAGGCCAGCGTTTGTATATGCGTATCAAAATTTGTCACTAAGTGACATGTAGACTTAACCCGATAAGGGCCAGTGCTTGAAATAGTACTAAACCACAAACAACTCCCAAGTCAGCCCAACATACTGTAACAAAATGCTGCTTGGGATATAAAAAGACTATATACATAAGACTAGACTATTATGTCCTATCCATTCTTTGCAACATGGAGCCACAACCAAACAACAGCAGCCACTAGGGCCGCATTAACTGCTAAGCATACCCCCAGTAGTATCATCGCTCGATCCTGACGCCCGTGGCTGTGAGCACTGGATCTTTGCACAATTCTGATTTCTTGCTGCATGTACCGCATGCGATCTTGCATATCATGTCTATGCAAGTTTAAGTTATTTATAGAATGTGAGTGGTCTAAAAGCTGATCAGTCGCTAAACCAAACCATGCTGAATCAGAATAACGAGGTGGCTCGGGTACCGGGGCGGGTAAACCCCAAGTAGGAATAGGTATCTCAGTGACCTGGACACGTGATGTTTCTCCCATATGGTACGTAGATCGAGGTGGGAGAGAAGTGTGCTCAGGTGGACGCACTGAAATGCGAGCGGTCTGACGGTTTCTAATAGTGGGTGGGGGTACTGGTGTATGCTGTACAGGTGGAGTAGGGGATCTGGGTGCTCTAACAGGTGAACGATAAGCACTAGTAGCTCCCTGTCCTGCAGCATTCCTAGGGGATTCCCTAGGGGGGTAGGTGTCACAACGGTAACCCGATAAGTCGGGTTGATCTGCGGGTACCTCGTAAGGAATTACCGCATCTGCACCTTCTTCCATTTCCTCTGGTTCCTCCTCAGTTTCCTCTTCCGGATCCTCCTCTTCCTCCTCAGGCCCTGTTGGTAGGGTATTAGGTAAACGATCAGTAGATCTTGACATATTCCTGCACAATGGTTAGTAATAAGAATAATATCCTTCTATATAAATCATAGTAAGATACGTGCAGGTATTTATACACATAAGCACAAATAATCGTTTATATACACAAATATTTATCTATTATTATATTTTATACACATATGTTGCTGTTTTTACCTATTCGATTGTTTATCGACTTCTTCTCGAATTTCCTCGTACAAACAAGTCTGTTATTACGTTCCGGACCATAATAACCCACTTGTCCATTCGCGTTCATCACGAGAATCATTCGTGTATATTATTTAATATTATTTTATTCCCAGAGTTAATCGAGCCTACGGTTATCTTAGGGTATCCTAAGGGACATCCTAATTCTTTATAACCAATGGCTCTGATACCAACTTCTGTCACACCCCGACTAGGTAGTTGCGGAAGCGTAATACGGGAATGTAACAGATAACACTGGTATCAACAACATTGTTTATAAAGAAATTCATAAACTAATTTACATTATATTACATGGGTAGGTACTATGTTTACAAACTAGGTGAAAAACACATAACTGGTTTACGAGCTTCTTATTCAGTATTATATCAGCGTCTATTCACAGCTATTCAACTTTCCTTCTAACACCAAGCATGTAAGCAAATCATTCCACTTTTGCTTTACCTGAAAAGCATGTTAAAACGGGTCAACTACGTCTAGTTGGTGAGTTTCAAGTTTCACGAGTATCAATGAAATCAGTTCACGAGTTCGTAAAGTTTACAGTGTGTATGTATATATGTCTGTGTATGATGCATTATACTAAGCCACAAGTGAAACCGAAACGAGCTAAAGCACATGGCCTCCACTGCCCATGCACTCCCGTTGGCATTTAACAGCCACTTTGCCCCAAGTATGTACTATGTCTAACACCACATAGCAGTATGTAAAAATATAATGACAATGTGCAACTGGGTTTACATATGTTCTGGCATACCCCTCCGGCTCTGTCAGTTGGGTTTGTCAAACCGATAGTACTATCCACACGTCAACGGCACGAAGTTAATCACTTGTGTTTGTGGGGACTTGTCAAGTGTTAGTACTTAGATAATCCACATCATCACACGTTTTCAAGTATATCAGTTTATGTAAACATGCTTTTCACCCCAAAAGTTCGTAAAACAGTTTAGAAAGTGGGGGTCGTGAAACTCACCTTATCGTAGTTCGCACAGAAATCACGTATCAATAAGTCAGATGCCTCGTTTATAGCCCGATTCCTATAAACGGTATCGTATCGTTATTACTAGTACAGTGTTCAAGCTAAGTCGGGCTGTATAGATAATCTGGGTATAGCTGTTAGGCCCAGAACATGACCATAGTCTTAGATTGTGACGTTGTATACTATGAAATGTTTAAAACTGGATTTGGCTCTGTTTCACCGTTTCCTGAGCCTAGCTCAGTTGATCGTTTATACGTTTCGGGATTAGGTAAGATCACATAAAACTTAAGTAAATATATTGATTGATAAAATGATTTGATTTATGAAAGAATTTTAAAGTTTCGGTGTCTGGTTTGATTGCAGGGTTCGTTTCCGTTTTTACACGGGTTTGATTATACAAAACGCGCACAATCCACCCGAATTGTCCGGAATTCTCGCAAAAAGTTCGTTTTTATTAATATCATTCAAAAATATGATATTTGGCCACTTTTGACATTTTGACATACCAGTCAGTCCGTTAAACACAAAACTGCCGGTTTCGTTAAAACAATTATAATTTAAATCTTTGATTAATCATAACTAAATATGTACATATATATAAATTATGTAAATTTTTGTAAAAATACATTAAGACATGGAGAATTTTATAAAATTATTTTCAGAAATTTTATGATTAATTATTTATTTATAAAAATTCATTTAATAGGTTATAATCGTGTAATAAATGGCCCGTTTATATCAAACGACCTCCGAAAAATCCGATAATTTTTACCAATGGCCTCAATGTTATTAAATAGCCCCTGCAAAATTTCCAGAACCTAACTCTTTTGACAAAATGCCTTTTTGTGCGTTTTTCGGCTGTTAAAATTCGGTTAAGCCATGATTGCCCAAACCATACGTAGGAATTTTCAATGATTCCCAAACTTTACCAGTGATCTTACCATCACATATTAAACTCGAAAACCAAGTTTCATAATTTTTCAATATGTTTAGCTATTTTTCCCAAATAAACGCTCATAAACGGAAATAAATTCACCAAATATTCTCCGTTTATCGAAAAATTACCAAATTTGAACAGGGACTCATTTATATGATCCCTAATGTCCCTGCAAGTTTTCACAAGCTAACAACAAGCACGTCACCACCTAATACTAAACAGCCCCTAAACGAGTGTTACGGGTTTACCTTGTCGGTTTTCGATGAATTTTGCTAGCTTAAACGACTTTCCGGGTCTCGGGTTGCAAACTCAGTATATCTACATATCATATAACATCAAACCAAGCATAAATCATCCATGTAACAGCCTTGATAATTTGGGTTTCGGTTTTGGGTTCAAACCGAACTTTCTAACCGTAAAAACGTTGTATTCATGTTCTAATCCGCGTTTTTGACCAAAAAAGTATATGTTCCTGGTTTGTAAACATGTTTAACATCAAAACATGGTTTTACTTGATTTTTAGGGTTTTTGGATGGTTAAACATGTTTAAAACTAATCAAGGAGTAATTTTTCATGGTTAAACTATGTTAATCATGATTAAAACTCAAAGAAAATCACTAATTACCTTAGGTTTTTGAAAGTTCCTGGAGTTTTACTTTGCAGCTGCTTGGACTTCAAAATTTTGAGAGTTGAAATGAATAAGAATACTTGGTATGTAAGTTATATAAAAAAGATGTGGTGTTGGGTGGGTGTTCCAATCGGAATTCAAGAATGCCCCATAATGGGCTGTTTTGGCCCATTAATTTAATTATACAAGTCCAAACATGAAAAGCCCACTTCAAATTTAGTTCGGGTTCGGTTTTTCTCAAGAACATTAATTCGGGTGTGAGAAATAGCGCAAAAACGAGTGTTTTTCAGCTTATTTTTGTGAAATAAAAAAACGTACTGACTCGTTGTAAAATTCTAAAATATTTTCACGGATTGCTTAGAACATGTCATATAAGTGTTTTATAAATCTTTTTCGGCTTAACGGATGCTACAATGCTTGTTTTGATATTAACGATTGCGTTTAAGCTTATAGCGTATCGATAAACGAAACCTTTTTCGTTTAAAGAGTTTTAAACGTACTAAGGCCTAAATATCAATATGTTAGCCTCTATAACATATATATAACTCGTATATGACCCCTCAGTATGTATACGGGTCATAATTAGTATCGGTCGGTTACTCGTTTAAGCACAACGAATTAACCGATTTATCGTTTAATTGTTACGTAATGAATATAGTGTACCTCGTTTTGTCATGAATGTCACACAAGATTAATCCAAACCCTAATTTTTATCAGCCACTAATTTCCGACTCGGTAAGCATAAAATTTTATGTTTTCCGATCACGATTAGATTGTTATTGTGACTTGATTATGTATTCGAGTACTAACACTCTGTTTATGTGTTTAGGTTATTAATTTGTCGAAGAACAGGTTCTTGAAGATTTCTATCTTTCTTCTTCATTTTTATAACTTGAAATTGTCTAAAGTTTTAAACTTTATGTCTAATTTCACTTTGAATATGTTTGTATATGTTTTACAGATATGGCAGATAACGAGCCGAAGTATGTGTTTGAGCCAAAGCACAATATGTGCGCACTACTACAAGTAACACCAGAGAATGAACCGATGGCTCGGATGATCGTATGGATGGCACAGTCAAACATTAGCTTTGCACTCACTGAATGCCCGATTATCTACAGAAATCACTCTTTGGATTTCTGGAGATCAGTAGAGCTTATTGAAGACGGTAATGAAAGACGAATCGAGGCAACCGTGGCCAGACAGGAGATACATATCACTGAAAGATTGATCAGAATATGTTTAAGACTAAATGAAGATGATCACAATCACATCAGCTTCGATACAAAGCATCTGTTGAAGATTTTCAGAGAAACTATGGGGTATCAAGGAAATGTCCATGAGGGACAGTTTCAGAAGGGATTATTTCCAATGTTGTACAGATTTCTGATTCATCACATCATACATGGATTTGCTCCGAGAAAGGGATCGTGGACTCTGATGAGTCTTGATCTAGCAAATGCCACCGTTGGAACAATCTATGATCTGCCATTTAATTTTTCCAAGATGATCTTTGATGGGCTAGTGGGGAATCTAAAGAAACCGGAAAGAAAAAGATTTTTACAGTACCCGAGATTCCTGCAGATCATATTCAATAGCACACTACAAGATTAACCAACAATTGGAACCACCCATAAACTGCAAGATCCCGATGCCTACAAGAGAATAAAGAATCCTGGTGTCTCTAACAATTTTGATGCAAGTATTCCATTGGAAATTCTGCCATGGTTATTAAACCATGATCTGGCTGTTATGCCTGTGCCTGAGCTGAGCTCAGAGGAGGAAGAAGGGAGTGATGATGAGAGTGCTGGAGGAGACTCTGATGATGATGGAAATGATGGGGGAGATGGTCTTATCATCACTCCAGCACTCTCATCATCACTCCCTTCTTCCTCCTGATGGGGGAGATGGTCTGGATATGGAGATTATGGAACCAGAACAGGGGGAGCAGAGAGAAGAAATTGAACAACCAATCCCAACACTACCACACTCACCACCACCAACCTCATCACATCAAACACCACCTCAATCATTCAACTTAGACCAACCTGAAACCTCCACACAACACACACAATCCCCATCCATCACTGAACAACCCACTTTTGAACCATTCCCTACAACCCCATCCTCAAGCCAACAAGATAACACACTTCAAAGAAATACTGAACTAATGTTGGAGAATGATGAGTTGATGAGGAGAGTTGAGGAGGTTAGGGATGAAAATGTTGAGTTAAGTAGAAAGAATGAAGAGCTAACAAATGAAAATGAAATGTTGATAAAAATGTTAGCTGATGCTGAACTGATGATTCAAACCCTGATGCAGGAGGTTGAGAAGACCTCAGCTGCCCCAAAACAGGGGAGAATATAAATGATGATGTTGTGGGTATGACTAATGCAGAGAATATTGATGATATTGATGGTTTGAAAATGATTATGAATAATTATGATGTTAGTGATGAATCTGAAATGGAAGTGAGAGAAGAAGTAATTAATAATGATGATGAGAATGTGCTAACAGAAGAGTTGACTGATATTGTGGATGAGGAATTGACTGTAGAGAATGTGAATGAAAATGCTACTACTGAGGAACTGATAAACACTGAACCTGAAGATGATCAAGAAGTTAGTTACAAGAGAGCAGAGCATGATTCTGAATTAGATCAACTGTTCAAGGAAATTGATGAATATAAAACTTCGGATGAAGAGGAAGATGAAGAGCAGTTGAGAAAGAGAAAAGAAAAAGGTAAAGGCATAGCAACAAAGGATGAGCCTGCTGTGTATGTTGAAAAAGATGTATCCTTTGTAGATACTGCTGCTGCTGCTGCTCTTGCTGAGAGAGAAAGACTGATTAAAGAGTCAATGGAAAGGGAAGCAATTGCCCATTCCTTGACAGAAGAAGAGTTAGCACAGTAGGACTTATTGATCAGACAAGCCAACATTGAAAAAGAACTGACTGAAGATGAGGCTGATCAAGAAGTTATTGAAGTATTGATTAAGATGAAAAGGGTTAAGGAAGTGGAAAACTCCTTGGGCACAGTGGTCAGCATGTTCCAATCCAAAAGTCAAACATCAGAAACTGCTGCTGAACCAACTACTGATATAATTCCTGAAGAAGAAATTGGTGAGTCAATTGCAACTATGGCTGCCAAGAAATGGGTTGAACAAGTAAAAGAAGACATGAAAAAGAACCCACTGGTAACTGGGGAGAAAGAAGATTTGAAAAGACCTATCAAAGAAGAAAGAAATCTGCTGAACAGACTGATGATGAACCAATCAGGGCAATCCCCTTGAAAACACTGAAACCAGGAGAAAAATTACCAGGGGTCCCTGAGGTTGAGGTTCATGATGTGAATGTTACTGAACCAGAGCATCCTGCCTCTGATGAACCCAAAATAAATGCCATGATTGATCTATCAGATGATAAGGAGGATGACTCTGAGGAGTCTGATGAAGAGGGTGATGACAACCCTGATCAAGGAGGTGAGAAAGTTGACACAAGCTTTACTGTTGAGACCCCTCAAGCTGAAATGACTTATATTCAAAGGGGAAACATTGAAATTAATGCAGAGGAAGTCTTAAAGAAAGTTGAGAAGAGAAAGAAAAATACTGAGCATTATAAAACTTTTTTGAAAGTTAGAGGCTATCCTGAAGCTGCCTTAGAAAAATACACTGCTGAACAAATTCAAGATCTTTATAACAGTGAGAAAGAGATAGTTGCAGAAAAGTTTGTGAAACAAGATGATAAGATGGAATTGGAAGAATTAAAGAAGAAATATGATGGCATGTGTGGGTATTTGATTGTGAAAGGCATGAAGCCTGAGGTTGTGAGAAATCTGAGCAAAGAGGCAGTATTTGACCAATATTCCAAAAAGAAAGAGAAAGAGTTGAAAAGGGTCTATACTGAAAGCACAACTCAAAAAGAACTATCTAATGAGCCTCCAAAGAAGAAAAGAAGAATTCAGTCCTTAAGGGAGAAGGAAAAAGACCAAGTCAAACCAGTTGAAATTCCTATCCCTCAAGATGATGTTAAACCTGAACAAGAAACAGAACCATTTATGCCTTGGGAGAATGAGGAAATGATCAGCATCCTAAGAAACATAATGACAAACAAGAGAGGGATGACTGAAGAAGACTTTAATGTGTTGGAGAAAGAGGACTTGAAGACTCTTTTCTATCTGCAGAAGAATGAGTGGGAAAAGGCATTAAGGGAGGGAAAAAATCCCAGATATTACTCTGATGGCAGATTTGTACCTGCTGGACTGGCTAGAACTCCGGGAATGATTAAAATGTTAAAAGAACTGGAGTCAGCAGGACATGACATAGTGGAGATTGCAAACCTTCCTACTGAGATGGTGGAAGCAATATATGTGAAAACGTATAACTTGGGACCTCAGAAGCCCAAGAAATCAATTCCATTCAGACCTCCAATCCATCAAAGATTGCAAAGAGGAAGAGGCCAAGCAGGAAGAGAGGAATCAAGCAGCTCAGTACAACAAAGAACAAGACCACAGTCTGATGTGGATCTACCCAGAGAGCTGTACTATGATTCAGTTACTGATTCTATGAAAGTGATTATGGAGAGCAGAATGCTAAGGGAGATTGTGGTCAGAAGTGACTTCCGTGAGTATAATGAAGATCAATTAAGAAGGATGGCCACACTTCACTTGTATGATTACAGGAACAGGGACAGATCAGCAGGAAGACAGATGAATGACTTATCTAAGTACCTGCAAGAACAGGCTGCTGATGGGTTCAAATTTTTGAAAGAAAAGAGGAGTTGGAGACTGATCCAATTTCACAAGTCAAAGAGGTCAGAAAAACTGAAGAAAATGGACAGGGCTGAACTGAACTACCAGATGAGAGTCCGAGATCAGAATCCTCTGTCCAACATGGAGACTTGTATAAGCTTGGGAAGAAGGATGAGAAGGCCAAATTACACAGTGCAGAAGAACGGTGTCATTACAGAAGTTGAATACAAATAAGACACTGGCCACTATGTGCTGAGGAACTCAGATGGGAAGGCCTTGTTAACAATCAAGAAGGATGCAGATCTGACATGCCTACATAATGATGATCTTACTGATATAAGAGACTTGGTGATACCAGAAGGACACACTCACTACCAAGTGCTCAATATATTCAGAGAAAGAGCAGCATCTGTGATCCAGCTGAGAAGACAAGCAGCCTATAATGAGAGGAAAAGACAAATGAGATAGAATAGGCTTTGCTTTGTAATGTCTTCGGACAAACCTTTGATTATGTAATTTTTGTTTATGTAATTTGATTATGAAAATTTGATGTGTATTTTGCTAAGTGTAAGTAACTATTGAGTGTTTTGGGTCAGCTGAGGTGTTCCAATCTAGGGGGAGATTGTTGGGTCAAGAGGTTGACCCAAATGAGGAGATTTGACCTAAATGAAGAATCTTGAAGATTGGAATCTTCTCAACCTCCTCAGAAACTGCTAAGTATTGAACCCGGTTACACCTTGGACCTTCGAGTAAGCTTTTACTTAGCCGAGTACGAGATTTTGCCTCCCGGGCAAGGTTTTCTTCTATTAGTCTTCTTAAGTGGATATCCGAGCAAGGTATGCTTTTTGGTAATTTCCGAGTAAGGTTCATTAATTTGGCATATCCGAGTAAGGTTCACTTTGTCAAGCAGGGTGGTTGTTCTTCAAGACCAAGTATTTTACTCTTCCGAGTAAGGTTTGGTCAACCAAGTCCAAGAAGCCAAGTAATTGGAAGACCGGGCAAGGTATTCTTTAATAACTATGGTCCAAGTATACTTGATGAGTTGATGGAATATCTCTAAGTTATATCGAGTAAGGTTTTGCTCAAGCAAGGTATGTACTCCCGAGTACGCCTTATCAATAAGTTATTCAACTAACAATGAGCCGAACAGGACCATAGAAGAACAGGGTTGCTCGTAAGGTTTTGTCAAGCAAAGTTTGATAAGTCCAAGAAGATTGAAGTCTACTCGGTGAATATTTTACTTAGTAAAGTATTCTTTAAGTAAAGTCTACCTGGAAACTGATTCCGAGTACACTTCTATGTTTACCAAGTCTGAAGGAAGGCCGAGTACACTGCGTACTCGGAGACTGAAGTTTAATGAAAAGCCTACCCGGAAGACTTGTTTTACACTTAGTATATTTTTGAATATGTAAATTGAATATGTACTATCGGATAGGGTTACTAGAAGGAATGACAGCTGTCCTAGGTTGGCAGGTTTATAAATAGAATAATTAGGGCACGCCGCCAAAAGGACCACGGGAGGTAATACGAGAGACAGAGAGGATAAGACCGACACATTAATTAAGAGAATATTTTGTGTGTGACGGCTGTCCTAGGATTCCTCCTAAACCCTAATCGATTATCCTTTTGTATGATTAACGTTATATAAATGGAAATCTTTTGAGTGGATCCTTTGTGTGTCTTCGTATTTTGAATAGTCATTGCAACCGTATGTTTGTTATTGATTCCGCCTTTAGCAAACGGTCATCTTTCTAAACATAGTAACCCGTTATTAACTCGCTTGTCAACACGATTAATTTTGTGTGAGTTATGACATGATTGATTAAGATCCGATCCGTAACGACCTGACATCATCATTGTGTAAGCATGTCAGGTCTGCATCCTTTTTGATTATAGCCAAGACTTTTCCATCAGAGTTCATCAGCACATAATGACCAGTGTCTTCTTTGTATTCCACCTTAGCAATGACACCGTTCTTCTGTACTGTATAGTTTGGCCTTCTCATTCTTCTTCCCAAGTTTATACACGTATTCATGTTGGACAGTGGATTCTGATCTCGGACACTTATTTGGTAGTTCAGTTCAGCCCTGTCCATTCTCTTTAACTTCTCTGACCTTTTTGATCTGTGGAGTTGAATCATTCTCCAACTTCTCTTTTCTTTCAAAAACTTGAATCCTTTATCAGCTTCTTCATGCAGGTACTTTGATAAATCATTCATTTGTCTACCTGCAGATCTGTCCCTGTTTCTGTAGTCATACAAATGGAGTGTGGCCATCCTTCTCAATTGTTCTTCATTAAACTCACGGAAGTCACTTCTAACCACAATCTCTCTTAGTAATCTGCTCTCCATAATCACCTTGAGGGAATCAGTGATCGAATCATAGTACAGCTCTCTTGGTAGATCCACATCAGATTGTGGTCTTGTTCTGTGTTGTACTGAGCTGCTTGATTCACCTCTTCCTCCTTGACCTCTTCCTCTAGGAAATCTTTGATGAAACGGAGGTCTGAAAGGAATCGATTTCTTGGGCTTTTGAGGTCCCAAGTTGAATGTCTTTACATATATAGCCTCCACCATCTCAGTAGGAAGGTTGGCTAATTCAACTATATCTTCTCCAGCTGCTTCAAGTTCTATTAACATCTTTATCATTCCTGGAGTTCTTGCCAATCCAGCAGGTACAAACCTACCATCAGCATAATATCGTGGATTTTCTCCTTCTCTTAATGCCTTTTCCCACTCATCCATTTGAAGGTAGAAAAGAGTTTTCAAATCCTCTTTCTCTAACACATTAAAGTCTTCTTCAGTCATCCCTCTCTTATTTATCATTATGTTTCTTAGGATTTTTAACATTTCCTCATTTTCCCAAGGCATAAATGGTTCATTTTCTGGTTTAGGTTCCACTTTTTCTTGACAAATAGGGATTTCAACTTGTTTGACTTGTTCCTTTTCTTTTTCCCTTATAGTCTGAATTCTTTTCTTCTTCTTTGGTGGCTCATCAGGTGCTTTATTTTGAATTGAGCTCTCAGTTTGAACCCTTTTAGATTTTTCTTTTCTTTTTCTTATGTTATACTGATCCACAACTGTCCTTTTATCCAAGTTCTTAACCATTTCAGGCTTCATGCCTTTTTCCAACAAGTATCCACACATTCCATTAAACTTTCTTTTCAAATCTTCTAGCTCAATTTCCTTATTTTCTTTAACACACCTCTCTACAACTTTCTCTCTTTCACTAATGTACAAATCTTGCAATTTGTCTACAGAGAAATGTGCCAAATCTTTCTCAGAGTAACTATGTCTTCTCAGATAATCTTTGTGCTTCTTTGTCTCTTTGTTCTTCTTCTCAATCAACCTTTTGGCTTCTTCCAAACGTATTTCAATGTTTGCCCTGTGTACATCAGTCATTTCAACTTGAGGGGACAAAACATTTGTGCTTGTACCAACTCTCCCTTCATCCTTATCAGGATTGTCATCATCTTCATCATCAGACTCCTCAGATCCATCCTCATCCTCAGATAGATCATTCATGGCATCTATTCTTGATTCATCAGAGGCAGGATGATCTGGTTCATCTCTAGTTGGCACATCAGGGACACCTTGCCTATATTCATCAGGTCTTAGACTTTGCAAAGGTGTTTCCCTTATGGGGCTTGCTTCATTATCAGGGGTCTCAACAAAGTACTTATTTTTCTCATCCCACTTTCCCTTCTTAGCAGTCTTTTCTTGCTCAGTCTGTTCAGCTGCTCTTTTTCTTCTCTGATACATCTTGGCAAATCTTGGTTCTTGAGTTTCAGGTACTTTTACCCTTTCTGACCAGTTGTCAGTTGGGTTCTTCCTTAGATCTTCTCTCACCTGTTCAGCCCATTTCTTGGCAGCCATAGAGGCAATTGACTCACCAATTTCCTCTTCAGGAATCATACCAGTGTTCAAATTGGTTGGTTCAGCAGTTTCAGATGTTTGACTTTTAGGTTGAAACATGATGACTACCAATGCCAAAGAGTTGTCTACTTCCTCAACTCTGCTCATCTTAATCAGTTCTTCTATAACCTCTTGATCAGCCACATCTTCAAGTATTTCTTTTGCTACATTGGCTTCATTGATCAAGATCTCCTGCTCTGCCAATTCTTCATGAGTTAAGGATTGGGCAATTTTCTCCCTTTCCATTGACTCTTTGATAATTCTTTCTTGTTCTTCTAAGGCAGCAGCAGCAGCATCATCTCTGAATAAGACATCCTTTTCAGGATATGCCTTAAGAGGCTCTTCCTCTGTCAATATACCCTTTCCCTTATCCATCCTCTTCTTTAATTCTTCTTCAGTTTCAGGAGAACTTATTGGAGGGAAATTATCAATTTCATCATGAAGAGCTTCCAGTTCTAAGTCATGCTCTACCCTCTTGGAACTAACTTCTTGATCATCTTCAGGCTCTGTGTTTACCAGTACCTCAGTAGCAGCATTCATATCAGCTTTCTCAACACTCATTTCCTCATCTACAATCTCAGTTAATTCTTCTGTAAGCACAACCTCTTCATCATTTGACTTTTCATTTTCAGCATTATTGGTTTCTTCTCCACTCACTTCCCCTTCATTCTCATCACTATCATCATAAATACTCATGATCATCTTCAAACCATCAACATTATCAATACTTACAACATCAGTCATACCTACATCAGCATCATCCATATTCTCCCCCTGTTTTGGGGCAGCTGAGATCTTCTCAACCTCCTGCACCAGGGTTTGAATCTTCATTTCAGCCTCACTTAACCTTCTCAACAACATTACATTTTCATTAGATACCTCCTCATCCCTTCTTCTCAACACAACATTTTCATCCATAACCTCCTTAACCTTTCTTCTCAACTCGGCATTTTCCAACATCAAATCCAGATTTCTTTGGAATGTTTCAACATGTGGACTAGTAGGTTCTGATGTAGAAAGTGGTTCAAATTCAGATTGGTTTGTGGTAGGTGGTGGTGATTGTGTTTGATATGTAAATGTATCAGGTAGGCTCAAGGGTAGTGTTTGAGGTGGGCTAGAAATGATTGGTTCTGATTGGTTTAGGCTATGAGTTGGTGGTGTTGGTGGTGTCTGTGGTGGTGGTGATTGATGTGTGGAAGTTTCAGGTTGGTCTATGATAAGGGTTTGAGGTGGTGTTTGATGTGGTGGGGTTGGTGGTGGTGAGTGTGGTAGTGTAGGAATTGATTGTTCAAGTTCTTCTCTTTGCTCCCCCTGTTCAGGTGCTATAATCTCCATTTCCAAACCATCTACACCTTCATCTCCATCAACATCATCATCATCAGAATCACTTTCATCATTCTCATCATCATTCCCTTCTTCCTCCTCTGAGCTCAGCTCAGGCATAGGCATTATAGCCAAATCATGGTTTAATAACCAAGGTAAAATTTCAAAAGGAAAATTTGAATTAAGGGTATTGGAGACACCATATTTCTTGATTCTTTTGTAAGCATCAGAGTCTTGCAACTGATGTGTGTCTCCAACTGTTGGTAAATCTTGTTGTTCTCTATTGAATATGATCTGCAGGAATCTTGGATATTGCAAAAATCTCTTTCTTTCTGGTTTCTTTAGATTCCCTACTAATCCCTCAAAAATCATCTTGGAAAAGTTAAAGGGCAGATCAAAGATTATCCCAACTGTGGCATTTGCTAGATCATGACTCATCAGAGTCCATGATCCCTTCCTGGGTGCAAATCCATGAATAATATGATGTATTAAAAACCTGTACAGCATTGGAAACATACCCTTCTGAAACTGTCCTTCATGGACATTTTCTTGATACCCCATTGTTTCTTTAAAAATTTTCAATAAGTGTGTTGTATTGAAGTTTATGTGATTGTGATCATCATCATTCAGTCTTAGACACCTTCTGATCATTCTCTCTGTGATCTGAATCTCCTGTCTGGCCACGGTTGCCTCTATTCTTTTTCCATTCACATCTTCAACAAACTCTGCAAATCTCAAGAAATCCAAGGAGTGATTTCTGTAAATTATAGGACTTTCAGTGAGTGCAAAGTTGATGTTTGACCGTGCCATCCACAATATCATTTGAGCCACTGGTTCATTTTCTGGTGAAACTTGTAGTAATGCACACATATTGTGCTTTGGCTCAAAAACATACTTCGGCTCGTTGTCTGCCATATCTGAAATACACAAACAAACATATTCAAAGTGAAATTAGTCATAAAGTTCAGTACTTTAGATAATTTCAAGTTATAAGAATGAAGAAGATAGGGAGAAATCTTCAAGAACCTGTTCTTCGACAAATTTATAACCTAAACACATAAACAGAGTGTCAGTAACCAAATACAAAATCACAGCCCATTTTAGTCTAATTGAGATCGAAAAACATATTATTAATGCTTACCGAGTCGGAATTAGGGGCTGATAAAAATTAGGGTTAGGTTCGACTTAGAATTTAGGAAGTCGGAGAGGTTTCTTTGAGTGTAAGTCTTTTGCAGTGGAAGGAGAGAGAGAGAGGGAATAATGTTGAAAATTTTGCCTAACTCCCTCTTATATACCTTTTTGAAAGTGGATTTTAAATGCTTTTTGTCATTTTGTGAATTATTAGCTGTCAACCAGTAACATTACCACTTGATATATTAAAAACATTTAATTTCATTTAAGTTTATAAGACCTTACTCGAAAGATTAGTATATCCAAATTCTACTCGGTATACTTCCACATACAAACCTTACTCGGTCAAACTTTGCTTGGAAGATTTTCATTTTTGAATATACAAAGTTTGCCCGAATTCGTTTATATATCAACCTTGCTCGATCAAGTAAATTAATTTAAAGTTAAGACAATAATGAAGAAAGCTTACCCGAAATACTCGATTTCTTGAGAAATTAATCACAAGGCATATAATCAAGTATAATCATCAAGTAAACATCCTTACTAAGAGTCAATTTAGATCTCCACATAGATTTCTCAATTTCAAATTAAGACTTATCTAGCATGAAATAAGAATCATAATCAATTTTATCATATTAACTAACATATTCAATCAAGTAACACATTCATTCAAGTATGCTTGAAAACATAGTGTGCTCGAGCAATCTTTCTGGAGAATAGTGTGCCCGAACAACAATCGTATGCAAAGTATACCCGAATAACCTTCATATAGTACAAAGTGTGCCCGGAAAGGAATTCTCGCAAACAGTGTACTCGGAAAGTTAAGTTTTGAAATTACCAAGTATATTGAAGGAACACAAGTGTGCCTGAAATATAAAGTGTGCTCGGAAAACAAGGTTTGCCCGAAAACACTTGTAATTTCAAAGAAATCATACACATATCACAGAGCATGCTCGGAATGAAATTAAACACATAAACATTTAGGTGTGCTATAGTCTAAAATTTCATAGAGCTTGCCCGAAAATCCTATGTTAGCACTAAGCTTGCTAGGATAAACACATTCAATCATCAGGTATGTCGAACATCAATCTTATTCAAAGTATACCCGAACAAATGACAGACTTAAACAGTAACATCTAAGCGTGCCCGGAAAGATTTAACAAACCTTTCCTAACAACATATTCACACAAATTACAAAGCTTACTCGGTGTACTAACTTAAGTTCACAAAGTTTGCTTGGAATCACAATCAGCAAATAACATGCATAGCTTGCCCGAAACAAGAATTACTTGTTAAAAGCTAATTATAACGACACATAATCATCTCAAGACTTCAAGCCTGCTCGCGAGATTAGTACAACAGTGTACTCTACCCGGAAAGTGTAAACACTTCAAAGCATGCCCGAAAATCATAAAGTTAGTCAAAAATCACTAAGCTTACTCGGAAAGGTTGAAAACTATCAAACATTACCCGAAATAACGTATTCACACATAAACAAGTCAAAAATGACTAAGCTTACTCGGAGAGGTTGAAAACTATCAAACCTTACCCGAAATAACGTATTCACACAAACAAGTCAAAAATGACTAAGCTTACTCGGAAAGGTTGAAAATTATCAAACCTTACTCGAAACAACATACTCACACATAATCAACTGTTTCGTACTCGGAAAGGTTATAGTTCATTAAACCTTACCCGAAAATACATATTCAAACAGTTTGTGCCCGGAAAGGTTATAATGCATCAAACCTTACCCGAACTTACATATTCAACCTATTTTAGGCAAAATGCAACACTTTTTGACTTAAACCACTTTGTCAAAATATATTTTTCTTTTCAGATTATAGTTTAAGAGCAAATGGTGCATTTAGAGATCAAATTTCAGTTATATTTCTTTTCAAAACAATTTCTTCCTTTTACTGAAAAGATCTCAAGAATGGGATCATATTGACTAAGTAGCTATCTCAATACTTCACTCTCAGCATTATTATGACAACTTAGATAGGTTAACAGCAGGTATAAACTTAGCATGAATTTCATTTCTTTGGTGATATGATTTAGGTTCATTTAAAGCATAATGCATTAATGGTAAACACTGTGCAATGATGCCTCATATCTCTTCTGAAAGCTTATTTGGCTTTCCCCAGATCACCCCAATTTGACTCCAACCTCCTGTATTTGGTCAAAAATATTTTTGTATGACAGAGCTTATTGTATTTTTGTATTTTTTTTTTTTAGATTCAAACATATCTAGAGGTTGAACATTGGACTTACAGTTAGAAACATGCCTTTCATTCAAGATGAGACAGTTTTTGCCAACATCTTTGTAGTTCTAGTTGTAACCCTCTTGTTTGATAAAATATTTAAAACACTTATCAACTTTTGGTTGATTTATTCATTCTTCCCCTTGTTTTATATTTTCTCAAATTTTCTTAAAGTATGTTCCTTGTCTTATTTAAAGATATTTCATTTTTGGTTGACCAAATAACAACAGGCTCGTGTATGACTGGGTAATCACTTTTCTGCCTATCATTTGGAGAGATTTATCTTGAGACATGCAAAACAACTATGCATCTCCACATAAAGATTAGCATATTCATTATGTTTATATCACCTTAGATTTTACATCATCATGGGAAAGCAACCATACATGTTAAGTACTATACTAAGGTCTTTTTAGCCTATTAATTCCATATGATCAGCTAAGTAGTCAATGTACTATCATTTCCCAAAATACAGTTTAATATTCAATCACCCCAATATCTCTTCATTGTCAGGTTAATGGCTATCCTGTTTGACCAAAAGTGGTCAACAGGACCAAACATACATGTGAATATATGTCCTTTCAAAGTCAGAGCTATTAACATAGTTTTAAGTGAAGGTATAAGAAACAAGTCATAATTGCCCCGAATGCATTCAGTTTTCAGGTCAATGGCTATCCTTTGAATCTGAGAGATTTAAGGACCAAACATACACAAGTGCATGTCCATCCAACTGGGCAAATGACATAGTTTTCAGCAAAAACAACTTTATGAGACTTCTCCTTTAAAAAAAATCCTTCTTTTAAGCTTTTTTAAAGCTTGAACTGAATAATCTTATCATATCTCTACACCATTAATCAACTTGCTCATGTTTTGATCAAAATAAAGTATTTATGCAAAATTCATTATAAAATTCATTAAATCACTTAATTTTGACATAAAACCCATTTTGACATAAACAGTTGAATCACATAATCAAATCTAATCATTCTTAACATCATCAAGAAAACAGACTGTTCTAACATTCAATGTCTATCCTATCTTAACAACATCAGAAGATCAGATAAAGCACATACTCAAGTAACCATAAACATGTGATTACTTATGAAATCAGACAAGTATTTAATTCCACCCAAACAGATCAAACTACTTATCATAACATCAGATCAGTTAACATGATAGTCAAGAATTATCATCAATTTCAAACAAATTGCACAGAAATTTACTTAAGCACCTATCAGTTAACTTCAAAACAGTGACATATTCAAGACATATTCAATCAACATTCAGTTGAAACATATTCAATATGTGTAATCTCTAATGAAATAAATAGTTATCTCAGAGAGACACACATACATACAGTTAAGGCACACACATTTAACATATTCAGTAACATACTCAGTAACATACTCAGTAACATACTCAGCAACATACTCAGTAACATACTCAGCAACATACTTTAACAAAACATTCAACATGTCTGACCTCTTCTAAACTCTTCAGTTAGCACATAGAGGTACACAACCAAACAAACATCCATAATCAGATTTCATCAGAGTTGATCATCCCCAGGGCTTTCAAAAGAAAGTTGAACCTGGTTCTATCAAGTGGTTTGGTGAATAGGTCAGCCAAGTTATCACTTGTCTCAACTCTTTGCATTTCAATCAGACCTTTTTCACTACAATCTCTGATGAAGTGATGTCTGATTTCAATGTGCTTAGTCTTAGAATGTTGCACAGGATTCTTAACAGTAAAATATGCAGCAGTATTATCAATCAGAATTTGAATGTTGCAGGTGTTTAGAAAATTCAAACCATAATCCAGCATCTGATTTTGAATCCAGAGAACTTGTGCACAGCAGGCAGATGTAGCAACATATTCAGCTTCTGCAGTGGAGATTGATACTGTAGTCTATTTTTTGCATTGCCATGACACTAGCCTTTAACCCAAAAACTGGCATCCCCATGATGTTGACTATCTGCTCATGTTACACCCATCATAATCACTGTTTGTATAAGTAAGCAGATCAAAGGCTTGATTCTTAGGATACCAAATTCCTAAGTCTGGTCTTCCCTTCAAATATCTGAATATTCTTTTCACAGCATTCATATGGGAGACTTTTGGATTTGACTAGAACCTCGCACATACACACACAGCAAACATGATATCTGGTCTTGTTGCAGTCAGATACATCAGAGATCCAATCTTGGCTCTGTATTCATGTTCATCTACTGACTCCCCCTTTTCATCAGCAATCATCTTTTCTTTGGTGTCCATTGGAGTTGAAGCAGTCTTGTAATCATGACAGTTGAACTTGTTCAAAATGTCCTGCACATATTTAGTTTGGTGAATGAAGATCCCTTCAGCCTTTTGTAGAACTTGCAGTCCCAGAAAGAAGTTCATTTCACCCATGGAACTCATGCTATACTTGGATTTCATCACCCCTTCAAACTCCAAACACATAAGTTCATTTGTAGATCCAAAGATGATATCATCAACATAGACTTGTAAAAGCAACAAATCTGACCCCTTTCTTTTGTAGAAGAGTGTCTTGTCAATGGCTCCCCTTGTGAAACCATTTTCAAGTAGATGAGTTGATAGCTCGTCATACCATGCTCTAGAAGCCTGATGCAGTCCATAAAGGGCTTTGTTTAACTAGTACACCCTGTTTGGATACATGGGATCCTCAAAACCTGGTGGCTGAGCTATATACACCTCTTCATCAATCTTTCCATTTAGGAATGCAGATTTAACATCAAGCTGGAATACTCTAATGTTCTTTGAGGCAGCATATGCAAGGAAAATTCTTATGGCTTCCAGTCTTGCAACTGGTGCAAATACTTCCTCAAAGTCTATCCCTTCTTCTTGAAGACATCCCAGTGCTACAAGTCTAGCTTTGTTTTTAATCACTAAACCCCTTTCATCCCTTTTGTTTCTGAAAACCCACATGGTTCCAATTGCATATCTGTCATATGGCTTTTCTACAAGATCCCCCACATGTAGATCTCTAAACTGTGCCAATTCCTCTTGCATTGCCTCTACCCAACTATTGTCTTTTAAAGCTTGAGCAATGTTCTTTGGTTCTATTTGAGATAGAAAGCAAGAGTATAAACAGATGTTTGCTATCTCAGAATGACTCCTTGTAACTCTTTCATGCAAGTCACCAATGATATTTTCAGCAGGATGATTCTTTTTAACAGTAGGAGTTTGTATAATCATATTTGTAGACAAATTTGTGTCAAGATTTATTTCATTGAGTTCAGGTTCTTCAATCAAATCAGCTTCTGCATCATGAAACTGTGGTGCTTCCTCATTGTTTTGTCATGAAGTAGATGCACCATTGTTTCCCAGATTCAAATTTTGGAATAAGTCTTGAAATCTTTCTGTAGTGACAGCTTCATCATTTGATTGGTTGCTTGTGTCATTCTCATTCTGAACTTGAACATTCTGTACATTTGGACTATCTTGATTGTTCATAGCCTGATCTTGTTCAATGACCTTGCTTGAGGAGCTGTTCACAAAAGTGTATTCCTTTTCTTTTCTAGCAAACTTTTTTCACAATTCTTCTAAGTCCAATTCTTTCTTCTTATTCTCTGCAAGTACACTGGTCTTGTAGAATGAATCATCAAAGTCTTCAGAATAAATCTTGAATGACTTTATTAACCTCTCATGATCAAACAGCCATTCTGCACCACTGACTGTGTTGAACTGATTCTCATTAAAATGATGTCAGAAGACTCTATCACACTCATGTGATCTTTCACATATACTCTGTATGCCTTTGAGTGAGTAGAATATCCAACAAAGAAACAATCTAGTGACTTAGTTTGAAACTTGTTCAAATAATCTCTAGTGTTCAAAAGAAAACATTTGCAACCAAAGGGCTTGAAAAACTTGATGTAAGGCTTTCTATTATTGAAAATTTCATATGGAGTCTTGTTATGCCTTTTGTTTACAAGCACCCTGTTTTGAACATAACATGCTGTATTGATTGCTTCAGCCCAAAAAGTGACAGGCAAATTTGCATCTGCCAACATGGTTCTGGCAGCTTCTATCAAAGTTCTGTTTCTTCTTTCTGCCACTCCATTTTGTTCAGGAGTTCTAGGAGCTGAAAATTGTTGAAATATCCCTTTCTGTGTGCAAAATTCTTCCATAACTCCATTCTTGAACTCTATACCATTGTCACTTCTCATCATCTTGACTTTCTTATTCAGCTTGTTCTCAATCATTGTGACACAACCTTTAATCAACTCAGCAGTCTCATCTTTGGTACTTAGGAAATAAACCCAAGTATATCTTGAATAGTCATCAATGATCACCAGACAGTATCTCTTCTTTCCAATACTTGGCACACTCACAGGACCAAAGAGATCCATGTGAAGTAACATAAGTGGTTGATCAATTGAATTGATGAGCTTTGTCTTATGAGTAGACTTGTGTTGTTTTCCCTTTTGACATGAGTCACAATGATCATCTAACTTGAATTCTCTTGTAGGTAATCCAATTACATGCTCACCTTTGACCAGTCTATTCATGTTCTTCAAGTTTACATGACACAGTTTCCTATGCCACAATTTAGATTCATTTTCAGTAGCTTTGGAAATAAAATATGCACCTCCTCTTGAAATGGCTTCTTTCATATTCAACTCATACAAGTTTCCATTTCTTGGTGCCATCATCATAATCATTTCAGGTGGAATTACAAACTCAGGTTTTAAAATGAAACAGTGTGAATCATCAAAACTGACTTTGTAACCTTTATCACATATTTGTGATATGCTCAGCAGATTGTACTGAAGACCTTCAACATGAAATACATTATCAAATGAGACTTTCCCATTTGTTAAGATTCCTTTTCCAACAATCTTTCCACCATTCTCATCACTCCCAAAAGCTACTGGACCTTCATACTTCTCTTCATAGTTGACAAGAGATCTCTTGTCACAAGTCATGTGCCTAGAACAACCACTATCCATAACCATATGTCATTAAAAGGAGTGGACTGTTCCTGCACATACAGAGAAAATTTGATTAGTTATGTGATGAAGTGCAAGTCTTATCAACTTGCAGCTCATCAGATTCAGTTTTAGTCACAGCTTGGGAAGTAAGTGTTGTTGGTTTAGGATCTTCATGAGCCAATTCTAAGTTGTCTGAATGATCAGTTTCATAATCACACTCTCTTGGAGTTTTGACAAGTGAAGTTGAACACTGGTATTCGGATGAGTCAGTGACATACTCCTGTATTACATAATCCTTCATCTCAGAGTAGTCTCTTACATCAGCAATTTGTTCAGCCTTACTCTCAGTCTTGGGTTTCCAAAGGAAACCATGTGGTTCATATCCATGTCTTAGTAGAAACTTCTCATCACCAGTGAGTTTTGTTGGTTTAATTCTAGAATGTGCATATTTTCTTCTTGTCTTTTCACTGCTTGATGATCCTTGAGAACCATCAGATTTGACTGATTGAGTATTTTGCTTGATTCTCACAGACTGATAATTCTTTTTGGTCAATTTCTCATGCCTTTTAGGAGATTTGCTTCTTTTTTCTAGTTCAGTCATTTTCTTGTCAACCCTTGTCTCCTTTTCAGATTTCTTCTTTTCTTTGTTCATGGTTTCATTGCCACACACCTTTCCTTTTCCCATATATTCATCATACTTCTGTTTGTACAGGACAAAGTCTTGACCATACTTTGTTCCATTTGGTACATGAAATGGTTTGAATTTGGATCTTTCATTACATGAATCTGTCTGGTGACCATATTCATCACACCTTTTGCACCAAACCTTGCCCTTGAAGACTTCATGTTCTTTTGGTTTCTTGTATCTTTCACTTAGCCTAGGTGTCTTGACTCCTAGAGTCTTCTGATTCTTTAAACCATCAAAATTGATTGAAAAAGGAACAAATTCCTCAATCTTGATGTCCTGTCTTTCCACTTTGCTTTTAACAAAGATAATTTTCTTCATAATCATAGATTCTTCAGCACTGCTTTCTCTAACCCTTGTCAATCTTTTCTCATATTCTTCCATAGTTTCCACCTCTCCAACATCAAGCACCTCATGACTAGAAAAGATTGGATAAACTGGGATAAAATTTTCTGTATCAATCTTTTCATTCACCTTCTTCTTCTTGTTGTTCAGTTTTATCCTTCTCAATACAGCCTTGCTTGGAGGTCTGACTGCATTGTAGTCTATCTTCCTCCTTTCACAAATATCAAAAGAAACATGTTCTCTTTTCATTTTGTCATTCTGTTTCTTCAATTTTGGTGGGACTGGTGGATACTTTGGAAGTTTATCAATAGATTCAGGTTTCTAATAATTTCTTCCACTTTCAGCAGCTTTGATTTCTTTTTCAGTAATTTGATCACTCAAATCACCCAAATCATCTTGATCCAAATCAACTGAATCAAAGTCATCCTCAGAGACTTGAACTCCAATTGACTTATCCTCTTTTACTTCTTTCTTAATCACAAATTCTCCTTCTTCATTCACTTCTAACTTTTTGTACAAATCAACAACTTCTTCCCTGTCTTGAAAGACATCTTTGAATTGTTGCAAGTATGCATCTCTTTTCTCTTTGTCAACTTTTGTCATAAAATTGTTGTTGAATGGAGGTGGAACTGTTTTGCATTTGTCTTGTTCTTTCACCTGATTCAGTATACCACATACGTTGCCAGTTGAGACTAAATTCTTCAGAAATTCAGTTTCAACCTTTAGTCTTGTGTTTTGCACCTTTTCTTCAACTAACATCTTCTTTAATCCATCAATCTCAGTGATGTATCTGGTTTGAGTTCTGTAAATAATCATGCAATCATCTTCAAGGCTTTTAATCTTTTCATCACTTATCATCTCACTTGCCTCATACTCATTTATGATACTTTGTTTTCTGAAACACTCACTTTCCAGCTTGCCTACTTTTGTTTTCAATTCAATGATAAGTTCATTTAAATCAACTGTAGGAACAGAGTGTACCTGAGATGATGATCCCTTTTCTTTCTCAATTATGGCCATGAATGCCACATTTGCTTTCCTGATGTCATCTGCAATGTCCTCTTCATGATTGCTCCAATCAAAATTTCCTTCATGTTGTGTAGTCACTGCCACATTTCCTTGATTTCTGATTTGATTTTGATTTGCTGGAACAATGGTGTTTGGTACATTTTGAGCTGCTTGAAGGTTTTGATTGTTATTCATTTGAAAACCTTGATTCTGTTGCATACTTTGTTGTTGACTATTCATGTGAGGCTGAAAGTTGTTGAAGTTTGGGTTGTAGTTGTTGTTATTGAAGTTGTTCATTTGATTGCTGTTGTTGTTGAATCTTGGCTGATTTTGTTGGTAATTCTGCTGACCTCTTGGTTGATTTTGTTGATATTGATGTTGAACTCCTGGTTGATTCTGGAATTGATTCATTTGAAAGTTTCTTGGTTGATTGCATTCTCTTGCAAAATGACCAAGTTGTTGACAATTGTAGCATATTGCTTTTGACTTGTCAAAACCAATCCTGTCATTAGGACCAGAAACTAGAGACCTACCAGTTCTGTTATACAGCCTTCTACTTCTCAAACCCAACATGGCAGCTTGCCATTTCAAATCCATGTCTTCCAAATCATCTGCATCAATTTGTTCCAAATCATCTTGTATCACACTTGTGTGAATTAGGTTCTTTGAAACAAATGCATTATATGACTCAGTCAACATAGACAACAAGGCTTGTGTTTCATTGCTTTGACTATGTCCTGTTCCAGTATTAGGAACATTTCCACTTGACATAGAGGCAGAATCAGAATCATCAATCAGTTTCATATTGAACCTCTGCTGATTTCCTTAAGTACTTGTGCTACCCCCAATGAAAGATTTTGAAGTGACAGCATTATGTTCAGCTGGTTCTTCAATAATGGGAACTTGCTGTTGGTTCTTGGTAGACAAATTTCTCATGGGTGCAATCAATGCATTTGAAACATTGAAACATGGTCTATCTTCCTTAATCATCTCATTCTCAATCATTTCAAGTTCAGCAGCCTGAAGAAAGCATACTACATCATCCAATTTCAATTCATTGAAATTTTGCTTCTGAAGGATGAATTTGCAAGCAGTATACCATTCTTTTGGCATTGAGTTGAGTAACTTTGTATTCAAATCAAAGTCAGTCATTACATAATCAGTTGTTCTCAACTCATTCACAATACTTAGAAATCATTCTAGTATTGATTTCAACCTTTCTCCATCTCTATAATTGAACCTTTCCAACTATTGCTTCAATCTTTGCTTCTTTATGTTCTTGAGTTCAGTATTCCCTTCATACATTTCAAGAATGGCATCATACATTTGCTTGGCTGTAGTGTGATGAGCCACCTTGGTCAGAATCTCCCAAGATAAACCTAGCTTAATCATATCTAAGGCTTTGTCATCCACCTTTCTCATTTTTTCCCTTATAGCAGCAGTTGCAGTAGCATTTGCGCCTTCTTCAATAGCAGTTTGTGGACCATTCTTGATGGAGTTCCACATGTCAATATCATTGTAGCATACGGCTGCTTCAAAAAGTACATTCCATTTGATAAAGTTTTCCTGTCCATACAACCTAGGTATCTTGTTAGTAGACACCTCTTGTTCCTCATATCCAGACATTTTGAGAAATCAAAAATCAGTTTCTTTAAAAAGAGTTTCAAAATAATCAGATCTGAAAACAGAATGCTTAGATCTGATGTGTCTGATGTGATTAGAACAAGATTTAGATATAAAGATTAGAACTTTAATTGAAATAAGGAAGAGAAAACACCGGTAGATTGTAGATCTGGAAGAAAAAAATGAAAAACAGAGCTGCTGATGTCACAAATCAATCGAACAGTGGTCTGCTTATGTCATTCTTCTTCAAATCTTCAATCAGCAACAATCTTTCAAAAAATAGCAGTAACAGGCTCTGATACCACTTGTCGGTCCCTTGGATTTCAGCTGGATCTTAATCAATCAAGTCATAACTCACACAGATTAATCGTGTTGACAAGAGAGTTAATGACGGGTTGCTATATTTAGAAAGATATCCGTTTGTTAAAGGCGGAATCAATAACAAACATACGGTTGCAATAAATAATCATAGGTAGAAGGCACACTCAAGATTCACTCAAAAGATTTCCATTTATATAATGCTAATCATACAAAAGGATAATCGATTTAGGGTTTTCTAGGAATCCTAAGACAGCCGTCACACAATATTCTCTCAATAAATGAGTCAGTCTAATCCGTATTGTGTGTTCTGCCTCTCCCTCTGGCGGCGTTCCCTAAACATTCTATTTATAGGCCTGCCAACCTAGGACAGTTGTCATTCCTTCTAGAAACCCTATCCGATAATACATATTCAAATTACATATTCAAAATAAACTAAGTGTAAAACAAGTCTTCCGGGTAGGCTTTTCATTAATCTTCAGTCTCCGAGTACGCAGTGTACTTGGCCTTCCTTCAGACTTGGTAAACATAGAAGTGTACTCGGGATCAGTTTCCGGGTAGACTTTACTTAAAGAATATTCTACCAAGTAAAATATTCACCGAGTAGACTTCAGTCTTCTTGACTTTGCCAGACTTTGCCCGACAATCCCATACGAGCAACCTTGTTCTTCGATGATCCAATTCAACTTTTTGCCACAAATAACTTATTAGCAAAGCGTACTCGGGAGTACAGTTCCTTGCTTGAGTTGAACCTTGACTGATGTTACTTAGAGATATATTCCATTTATACATCAAGCTTGCTCGGACCTTAATTATTAAAGAATACCTTGCTCGGTCTTCCAATCACTTGGCTTCATGGACTTGGTTGACCAAACCTTACTCGGAAGAGTAAAATACTTGGTCTTGAAGAACAAACCTGCTTGACAAAGTGAACCTTGCTCGGAGATACCAAATCAGTGATCCTTACTCGGGAATGCACTAAATTAGTATACCTTGCCCGGATATCCACGTAAGAAGACTAATTGAAGTAAACCTTTCCCGGGAGGAAAAATCTCATACCCGGCTAAGTAAAAGCTTGCTCGGATCCCAAGGTGTGCTCGGATTCAATAGTTAGTAGATTCTGAGGAGGTTGAGAAGATTCCAATCTTCCATGTTCTTCATTTTGGTCAAATCTCCTCATTTGGGTCAAACTCTTGACCCAACATAGGCTTGGCATGATTCCACAATCAATTCTATCTACTATGCCAAGGCCTACGACTGCTACCTCGGTGGTTTCACCTACACCGATGATAATGCCACCACCACCTCTGGATATTTCATATATGAGGCTCAATCGACCTCAAGGTCCTGTTCAGCCGATTCCTCCCTCGTTTAATGTAATGACGCATGATCAACAGACGAATATGATTTTGAGCTTATTGCATCTTTATGAAAATCAAATGACTTATGATCGTCTGATCAAGAACGTCTGATGGAGAATCAAAAGAAGCTGCTGAGTTATGTCTCTTTCTGCCAAAAAGAGACCAAAGCCCTCTGTGTGATTGTTACGTCTCACGGGTGAAGATAAAATAACAAGAGGACATAATTTTGCAGCTTACATGCAAAGACGATGCGCTCAAGAAGTTGAGAAACATGAGGAAGATCCTGACGAGTCTGGTGATGGAGGTGAGATGAAACAAACTCACGACTCATCCTCCGGAGCAGGTACTAGTGCTGGTGCTGGTGATTCGGGTAAACAGGTGGTTGTTTATCATGATCCGATGAATGTCAAGCCAATTGAGTCGATAAAGGCTGATAATTTTATATTCGTTCATGATAAGGGGGTGATAAGAAGCATTGTAAATGCTAATGAGATTGAGGTTGGGCAGTTTGTTGAGCGGTCTAAATGACGATGAACTAACCGTGTTAGAGGTTGAGGAGGATGTGGAGGTCGAAAATGATGAAGAGGTCTTTGATGATCCGAACATTCAGATGAACACGTCTTTCATTTATGATGACGAGGAAGTTGAGGTTGAAGATATAACGGCTGAGGAGTATCCTGACTTATTTCAACACTCTAACGTTGATCAGGGGGCTCCGGTATTTACTGAGGAAACTGTCAAAGTAGTCGAGGATCAGTTGGAGAAGGAATCAAAGGGTAAAACTGTTGATACAAGATTTGATTCGAAGACTGATCCATCGATTGAAGATATTCGAGGTTGGTTTGCTTTTAGAGACACGAGGGCTCGTAAGATTATTGATGCATTCAGATAAGTTAATGAAGAACAAAAGAAGGAAGCCATAGCACGGGCCAAAGCCAATCAGATGACTTCTTTCAAGGCCGTGTTGAAAGTTGAGGTGATATTATTTCATGGCTTTTTGATTCTGAGTTAAAAGTTTGTATTATCAAATGGGAGAACGACGTTCAGTATTACAAAAGGATGTATGTACTCTTGCGTATCATCCGTTTATTAACCGTGGTGGGGATCACCGAGCAAGTTGGTTTCACCAACATTTGTTGTTCGAGGTGAACCACGGATTTAAATACTTTAAGCCGCAGATCCCAATCCGTAAGCATATTGATGAGATCGATCCTAGGACGGGTTGGAGGAAGCTGGTACTTAAAGTAAAACCATCAAAAACAATGAAGCGTGTATCAGTCAAGACGCTTAATCAACACAAGTATTTATCTTTCAACTACCGGTATTATGACAATCGAACTGGCGAGGCCGTTATTGTTCTGGGCAAGGGCTTGAAGACTGAGCTGATAAAGATATTTGATCTGATGTGGCTCGTGAACTTGACAGAGACCGACAATGACGTGTTGTTCAAGAATAAAATATTAATAGAGCGCCGTGAAGACTATTACCGAGCTATGCAATTTCAACACGTTGTTCTCGTGTGTCATGAGCATGGGATTCACAGCTGCATAGAATGGCAGTCCAAGCACTTCAAGTAACTTAAAGACACTCAAGATGAGGGGGTGTCTTTTACTGCACGGTTTTGCGTCTCGAGTCTTTGTATTTATATTTTGTATTTATTTATGAAAGAATTATTATTATAAAAGCTAGTTCATTAAGAAGTCTCTAGTTCGTTAAGGTTGTTTAACGAACTAGATGTTAAGTTAAGTTTCCTCCTGATTCATTTAGGATGTTTAATGAATCAAGGGGTAGTTCGTTAAGTTTATTATTTATTGTAATGTAACGAAGCAAGTGTCTAGTTCATTACGGAATGTGTAACGAACTATACCTGTCTTCTATATATAGTGGTGTTCCTCCACTGTTTTATTTAATTTTGGAGTTAACATTATCGAACCTCTGTCCAATTATCCTCTCGATCAAAGCTTCAACCAATTAAAGTATTACTATGATATATACACGTATATACAATTAATATAAACTAATATAATATATAATTAAAGAGTAATCATGAACTAGATCCTCACGGAATTAGGTCTAGGTATTAATCGTTATTAGATCTGAGTTTAGATCCGTGTATTTACACATCTCAAAACAAGTCTTCTTATGCCTTTTCACAGTTAGAACACGGTTCAAAGTATAACATGCAGATGCCACAACCTCGGTTCAAAAACTAATAGGTAGTTTTGAATCGGCTAGCATCGTGCGAGCAGTTTCGATTAAGGTACAATTCTTTCGTTTAACCACCTCATTTTGTTGTGGAGTTTAGGGTGCACTAAAATCATGAAGAATCCCACGTTCATTGCAATATTCCAACATCTTTTTGTTATTGAATTTTGGTCCCGTTGTCACTTCCGATTCTCTTGATCGACAAGTTGTATAAATTCTTCAACTTCTTGAATAAGAACATCAGGCAATCATAAGTCTTATCTTTGGTATCTTAGAACATTACCCATGATAACCTTAAATAACCATCAATGACCACCATGCAATATAGCTCTCAAGTGATACTTTTGACATTCACTGGTCCAAACAGATCCATGTGTAGTCTCTCAAAAGGTAAGTTGATAGAATCAACCAACTTCTTTGGGTGTGACATATTTTTCTGTTTTCCTATCTCGCAGCTGATGCAATCTTTATTCAAATGAAAACCTTTCACATTCACTCTATCGACTAATTTACTATGAACCAAATTGTTTATTTTCCTCCCATTGATATGACCTATTCGTCAATTCCATAAGATTGACTCCTTTTCTGATGCTTTGGAAATGAAACATTGAGCCGTGCAAGAAGAGTAGTAGTTTACCCATGTTGAGAACATAGATATCGTGCTTTCGTGGATCACGCATCGGAATCCATTCTTCCGGGATCTTGTATCCCGGATTCAAAATCATACACTCGTTGTTAGTGAAATGAGTCGATAAGTCTTTATATAAAATTTGTGAAATACTTAACAAATTATTCTCCAACTCAGTGATGTAGTTCACTTTATAAAACATAACCATCCCATTTGATACAGTTCCTTCTCCAACAATTTGACCTTCTTCATTCCAAGCAAACCCAACATACCCTCCATTATTTGATTTGACACCTAAAAGTATTTCAAGGTTACCTTTCATGTGACTAGAGGCTACACTATCCATTATCCAACGTGAGTTGTGAGATCTTGGAATCCCCTGCACAGATTAGTGAAACAACGAAACACAAGCCTACTTCGTTTTGGGTTGTTTAAATTTATCAGCAAGCAATTCCTCATAAGACTTCTGATTCATTTGAGGTGACATTATCACTTGAACCAACACTTGAAATGTCAGAATTTAATTTTTCTTTGTTAACAGAACTAGGTGAACCAATTTTTAAATCAACACTTTTAGCTTTAACCACCCAGTTTTGCCCAATAGAGTTTTTTTTTATGTAAGTAATTCTGGTTTTAGGCTTAGAACACTCACCATTTTCAAAAGCCCTAGTCTTAAGTTGTTCAACATTTTGGACACTTACCACATTTCTTTTCAAGATTTGTGTAGGAACAAATCTTGGTGGTGCATTTTTCAAAACATTTACTGGTTTAATCACAGTTTTACCAGTGAAATTCTTGTGATCATGACCATGACCATGCCTTTAACAATTAGGGCATGCAAAGAACAAGTGTCCAATCTCTTTACATCTAAAACATCTTCTCCAGTCCACAAAATTGTTTACAGGAGGTTTTTGAACACAATCAAGTTCACTTTCCTGTTTAAAAAAGTCTTGGTTTGATTGATTTATAAAAATAGACTCTTTTTCACTCTTAGACAATGTTTCGTGCACAAAAACAATATTTTTCAACAACTTTGACCCACGATGTTTGTTTCTTGGAAAATCAGGTCTATTATACCCATGATTTTGATGTCTTTTATGATAAAACTTGTTTTTCCTAAACGTGGTTTTGCATCAGAATTCCCAACATTTTTACTCTTACCCACCTTTACCTCACAATCATACTTTTTAGTATCAGAAAACACAGTTACCACCACATTAACACACACCTCACTATCACATACTGAACTATCCATGGATTTTGCAAAATCAACATCAACAGAGTCATGTAACTTTTACTTAGGGTCACAATCAAGTGTATTTCCACATTAAATGCCTTCTCCATAGCATCTGGTTTCATAGAAACATACGAACTTCAAATAGGTGGTGGAACACATTTGTACCCTATGTCATGCTCATTATACCCGAACACACTTTCCCCAGCTTCATCATCAACTCCAGTTGGTTTAGGGAGAATATGATCAAGTATGTATGAAGTAGACTTACAACTTTTCAGTTCTAAGTCAAAGCTCTCGGTTTCAAGTTTAACAGCTTGTTTTATGGTGGCATTGTCATCAATATATCTGTTGATGGCAATTTGCTTATCCTCGACAATGCGTTTTAGAATTTAAATGGTTTTCTCATCTTTTTGAATTTTAGCCATAAATTCTTTTCACACTTTTGAAGCTTATCATAAGCTTCTTTCACACGTTCAAAATCATTGAATAATGTTGTAACATCATGAAATTTTCGGATCAAAAATGCCAAGTTTTCAAAGCCCAAGGACTAAAAATAAAAAATATGTTTTTTGGTTCGATCACGATACGTGATCCCCCAAGACCCAACGTCATCGCGTATCGCGATAAAGTGGTCTGACAGCAGACATGTGTCCCCACGTGGCACTGCGCAGTCAGCCACATGGCACACGTGGCAAAGCTATATGGCGATTCATCAAGCCTGGTCGGGATACACAACAACCTTCCTTTGGCCCATCGCGTATCACTATGACATAAAATAATAATATAATGGCCCGTTGACCCGTCGCTATACGCGAT
The DNA here is from genome assembly GCF_021521415.1 of Bidens hawaiensis. Taxonomy (NCBI): domain Eukaryota; kingdom Viridiplantae; phylum Streptophyta; class Magnoliopsida; order Asterales; family Asteraceae; genus Bidens; species Bidens hawaiensis. Next base: position 350,796 of record NW_027504868.1, read on the forward strand.
GGGTGAACTTGACATCCCCTATAAATAGGGATATCAGCCCTCACTTCTCACTCACAACTCAGTTATAACAGTTTCTCTCTCTAGACCTTATCCTCTATCCACCTCGTAAAGCGTGCCCGACCCTACCTCGAAATCCATGCCCCGAACCGATGTTACCTCGAAGTTCATGCCACACACCAATGAAATTGCCTCGAAGTGTGTGCTAATTAAGCGTAATGACCGACGTACATTGATCTGCGTGCCAAGAAGTGTTGATAAATATTCTTAAAAACGTGAAGGCGTTGAAGTGTTGCCCGAGAGTCTAAGTAATATAAGCCAACCAAGGTAGGGGTAATGCTCGAATAAAATATCAATATAATATTAACCAGCTTAAATCCTAGTCGAGGGTATACTCGATACCTCGATAAATAAATATAGAAAATATAACAAAGAAAAATATGAAATAAGACATATGAAAGTAAAAGTAAATCTTTGTTGTTGTTGTTGTTGTTATTATTGTTATTGTTATTATTATTATTATTATTATTATTATTATTATTATTATTATTATTATTATTATTATTATTATTTAAGTTTCTTAGATAATAAGTAAAGAAATAAAGTATACGTTTCTTCTAGAAGAAAAAACGTAGTATTTAAGAAAAGTAAATAAGTAAAACTAAAGGTTTAACTTGTAAGAGAAATAAAAGTATTTTGAGCTAAAAGGTTCATAAAGATTATATAATCGACGTAAAGATTATACAAAATAGACTAAAGGTCTTAAGCTAGATTAAAGATCTGATATTAATAAAAGGTTATACTCGTACTATAGGTCCGAGATAGCTTAATAAAGACCGATCAGTGAAGTGAAGCTGATCCTTTAAAAGTGAATACGCCCCAAACTTTTATAACTTGTTTAATCGAGTCAATGTAAATTGATTACATAAGATTACGTATCTCTAAAACATTATAAACAAAAGTAATCGCTGGCCCTCAGGCTGTCGCGTACGTTTTTTTGGATCCTTACATATGTGGTAAGACGGTATGCACACCGCGCCACACCAACCATATGCCTCTGCCACGATGGGCCGAACTTAAGTTATATCCGAGAGAGGGTAATCATGTGTATACTGATGGTAGCTAAGTAATCTTGAATGCTGCGGTGTTTACTAAGCGCTTTTGAGTAGAGCTAAAGTTTGTAATTGTGTTTTAAGTTTTTAACTTGATTATTTCTAAGTCACGATGGGCCGAGACCTAACTTATGTCTCGAGGGGTAATCAAGTAAATAAAATATTTTTGCGTCGACTTATTCACAAGCATGTGTTGCTGACGTATTTTCAAACTATTTTTCATGTAATGAAGATTAGCCGCTTGAAGAATCGAAGTTGACATATAGGCGATTTGATGGATCAGATCATTTTTATTAAATGTTAAAAATTACATGGTGGTTTGTATAAAACAAGTAATCATTTTGTAAACATTAACGAGTATTTTTAAATCCCTTATTTTGTTATGTAAATATTATTCTTTTAATCCACGCAAATATTTTCCGCTTTATTCCATAAACTTTGATTTAATTACAAAAAGGGTACCAATTGTTGGTCGCACGCCCAGGCCCAAGATGGGGGTGTGACAAGGTTGGTATCGGAGCCAGATTCTTAGCGAATTAGGTATTAATTAATAATACCTAAGCTTCGATCCAAGTGAATAAGAATTATTATTATTACTTGGTTTATTTAAATAGGGATAAGATAGGCTGGTAACCTTTTCTATCCCTCCTCAATCTAAACTACCCTTAGATGTCATTCAAGAAAATAATAGATGGCTTCATGTGCGATTCAAGGAGAGCTGGATGCCCTAACCAATTCTAAAGGACAACATGAGTGAAGATTATTACGAAGATTTATTCAACCAAGATCACCCGATTGAACGACCCACACTGGTGTAGTTTCCTGGAACACAACAACTACCAATAAATCTACCAAATAATCCACCGATGCAAGGATACGATTCTCCAAAAACCTCAAGTTATCACCCATCAAGCATTCTAGAGTATCATCTGCCCAACATTTCGACATATCACCCGTCTGACGTCCCAATGTACCATCCATCCAACATCCCGACGTACCATTCGTCCTATGAATTTCTAGCCAACATACAAATCAATTTGGAACCAGAATCCGACTCTTCTGATTGGATGCAATTCCACTCCGATCAAAGGCGATGGCACCTTGGAACCTCTGCCTACAATTTTGTCGATTCTCACCCTAATACCTTCAATGGACCTTCTCAAAGGCCAAAGATGAGAGTCATTCAGCTGTACGAAAGGTATCATCTGGACCCTATTGTGACTAGAACAGTGATGGAAGAAGATCCTGAAGAGGAAGAAGACTCGGAGGAGGAGAAAGAAGAAATTTTTGAAGAAGTAGCAACTCCAAGTGAGGAACCATCAAGAAACTCCAAGTGTGACTGCCCACCAGATAAAGGATGCATGCACCCATTCTTCCACATAAGTACGTGCTATGATCCCGAAGATCCTTATGTGCAAAGCAGTCAAGGAGTTCAGATTAGATTTCCACCAGATTTCCCACCATTTCAAGGAAAGATTCCTTCAATCTCGAAACAAGCAAATGAGATCTGTCAACAAGAGGCAGCTGCAGAAGCATTCTTTAATTATCCTTCTGAAGCAACTTAATCACCGTACCCCAAGAACCACTACGACATCGTGATGATGGGATATCATGATCCGCCTCCATTATATGGATATCCAAATGTCATTCCACAATCCCAAGAGGAACATCTCGATCGAGCACTTCACGAGACAGACGAGTTGAGGAAAAAAGTGGCTGAAGATGGAATCAAAAAGAAGAAGATGGGAGACAAGCTTCTTCACAAGTGCAAAAAAATGACAAGGATGGTCAACAAATTTATGAAGGATTAGGGCGTGATTAAGTGTTGTTATGTAATTGTTATGTGTGTTTAAAATAAGGACGATAAGTCGTTCTAGAAAAGAATGTAAATATTTCAGAATGTCGAATCAATAACAAAACAATGCGGAAACTTCTCGAAAGGGGGAAGAAAACCGCGCTAAAAACTAAAAAGATCAAAGAGTACCCGAACAATACATGAAATAAAGTCAAGAAATGATAACTAAAGCCATTAGAGCCGAGTCACACATTAGAACTGAAACTAGGCAAACCCATACTGAACACTCTCAAAAATCGATAAAATCTAAATCCCTTCCTAACCCATCTCACCTGAAGAGAGCGTTCATGAATCCAACGTTGGCGATTTCAATCGCAAGTTTAAGAAACTTGGAATCGAAAGTCGTTTAATTAAGGACTTCAAAAACTTTGGTCCTAAAGAATTTTATGGCGACAAATGTGCCATTGCAACATTATGGTGGCTCGAGGAGATGGAGTCGATTGTGATCATCAGCAAGTGTGCCGAATAAGAAAAGATCCAACACACGACACAAATGTTCAAAGTAGAAGCTATGGAGTGGTGGAACACATTGATCATGAGCAAGGGAAGACTGATGTTATACAATCTGATGTGGGAAGAGTTCAAGGAGATGGTGCTAGCGAAATTCTTCCTGATGCACGAGATCGATCAAATGCAATCTAAATTTCTTAGTCACAAAGTCATTAGAACTAACCTTCGTGAGTACAACAACAAATTCCATGAGTACTTTCGACTCGTGCCCCAACTGGTAACGCTTGAATCCAGCAAAGTCCCTTGATATATTTGGGGACTCCCGCGAGAAATTCGCAACATGGTGAGGTCTCACTTGCCTCAAACCGCTGATTCCGCCATGGATTTAACCGGTTACTTGATGAATGATTTAATCCGTAACAAGGAAGAGGGCAAGAAAGTGGTTCCATCAAGCGATCACAAGAAAGGAGAAAACATCCCATTCAAGGGCAAAGGTGTAGATCAAAGAAAATCTGGATCCAATTCCAACTACACCCATTGCAAGATTTGCAAGAAGTACCACAAAGGCCGATGCAACATCGCTATGTCTGCGACAACCGTGTGTGATTCATGTGACAAACTCGGTCACGCAACAGTCGATTACTGGAAGAAAACAATGACTTGCAACATGCCGGAAACCATCACCGGTACGTTCCTAGTTAACGACACATATGCTAGAGTTTTTTTGATTCTGGTACCAACTTAAGTTTTATAGAATATAGCTTTTGTAGACTATTAAACGAACCTCTAAAGAAATTAAATAAAATTTTAAGCATCGAGACCGCTAGTGGCGAAATCGTAAAATCTCCGAAGCTTTAGAAAACGGAAAAATCTTATTAGCTGGTTACAATTAACCTATTCAATTGTTGCCCATGACTCTTGCTGGTTTTGATATAGTACTTGGTATGGACTGGTTATCAAACAATCATGCCCGTATTTTTGCAATAGCAAAACCGTTGAACTTCGTTCCCCTGATAAACGAACCATTCGAATTGAAGGGGACAAAGATGCTGGCCAAGTTAACATAATCTCCATGATTAGGGCTAATAAATGTTTAAATCAAGGATGCTTAGAATTCATGGCCTACTTCACCAAAGAATCCAAACCAAAAGAGATAAAGAACGTATCTATCGTCTCCGAATTTTCTGACATCTTTCCTGACCAACTTCTTGGTATTCCTCCCGATCGAGAAGTCGAATTTAGAATAGTCCTAATTCCTGGAACCGTACGAATAGCAAAAGTACCATATCGGTTGGCTCCAACCGAAATGAAGGAGTCGAAGAAACATTAGACGAACTACTCGAGAAAGGTTTCATTCGTCCAAGTTCATCACCGTGGGGAGCGCCAATTTTCTTCATCAAAAAGAAGGATGGATCAATGCGAATGTTTATCGATTACGAGCCTTAAACAAAGTAACCATCAAAAACTGATACCCATTACCTCAAATCTACGATCTATTTGACCAACTGCAAGGCGCAAGCTACTTCTCTAAGATAGATCTGCGTTCTTGTTATCGCCAACTCAAAGTTAAATCCGAAAATATCCCAAAAACCGCATTCCGAAAAAAGTATGGACATTATGAGTTCACGATCATACCGTTTGGTCTCACTAATGCCCCAGCCGCGTTCATGGACATGATGAGTCGAATATGTAAACCTTACTTAGATAAATTTGTTATCGTATTCATCGAAGACATACTTATTTATTCTAAATCAAAGGAAGATCATGTTTCGCATCTCAGAATCTTGCTTGAGCTACTTAGAAATGAGAAGTTGTATGCCAAGTTCTCAAAATGTGAATTTTGGCTTCACGAAGTACAATTTCTTGGTCACATAAAAAATGTGAATGGAATTCAAGTGGACCCCACAAAGATTGAAGCTATCTTAAAGTGGGAGATTCCAAAGTCTCCAACCGAGATACGAAGTTTCTTAGGTTTTGCCGGCTATTATCATAGGTTCATTGAAAATTTCTCCTGAATTGTTGTTCCTCTAACTTCGTTAACTCGTAAAAATATTAAGAATGAATGGGCAAACAAACAACAAGAGGCGTTAAATTTATCTAACAAAAACTCACCAATACACCTATACTGGCCTTGCTAGAAGGTACCGAGGATTTAGTTGTCTTTAGTGACGCATCTCATTCTGGTTTAGGATACGTACTAATGCAACGAAATAAAGTAATCGCTTACGCCTTTAGTCAACTAAAAGTACACAAAAAGAACTACACAACTCATGATCTAGAGTTAGGCGCCATAATCTTTTCCTTAAAGATATGAAGTGTAACATCGTGAAAGTTTCGGGTCAATAATACCAAGTTCAAAAAAATAAAGGATCAAAAAATGCCAAGTTTCAAACTTTAAGGGTTAAAACAAAATTTATGTTTTTCCAAAGGATAGCGATACGCGGTCGCCTAAGGTCCAACGTCATCGTGTATCGCAATGACGTGGTCTGACAGACATGACACGTGTCGCCACGTGTCAACTAGTGGCACTATGTGTCGCCATGTGGCACCGCGTCTGCCACGTGGCAGCCCTAGTGGTGATTGGCCAACCCTACGTCGTGATACGTGACGGGGTTCTATGGTGACCATCGCGTATCGCGATGGGTCACCAGGTTTGCCTACAAAAGGGGGCCATCGGCCTCTCATCCCCTCACACCAAAAATCCACAACTCATTCTCTCTCTAAACATCTCTCTAAAACTTCGTAAAACGTGCCATCGATTTCCTCGTAAACTGTGCCCAAATTTCCGAAGTTACCTCGATTTCCGTACCACACAACAACGGCGTTATCTAGAAGAACGTGTTGCCAAGAGACGTCCCGACGACCTGCCTCGATATGCGTGTTGACGTGTGGTTAAGTGTTGGTGCCTCGATTTGCGTGCAAAGTGGTGTTGATCAAGGGAAGCACAAGAAAAGTTAAAGATGTCGAAGTGCTGCTCGATTGTATAGGGTTTCTATAAATCAACCAAGGTAGGCATCATGTCCGAATAAAATAATAATAAATTATTAAAAGGCTTAAAACCCTAAGTCGAGGATATACTCGATACCTCAAAAATAATAAAAGAAAATATAACAAAGGAAAGATATATATATATATATATATATATATATATATATAATGATTCTTTGTTATGAATGTTATTTAAGTTTAATATTATTCTTAAATAATAAGTAAAAGAAAAGTATACATTTCTTAAAGAAGAAGAAAGTAGTATTTTAAGAAAAGTAAAATAAGTTCAACTAAAAGTTTATCTTATAAAGGAAAAGAAAAGAATAATAAGTTAAATTAAAGATTTTTAACTTATAAAGAAAATAAAAGAAAAGAAAAGAAAAGATACTTTTAAACTAAAGGTTTAAAGTAAAGAAAGATGTTTTGAACTAATGGCTCATAAAGAAAATATAATCGAGGTAAAGATTATTAAAAGAGACTAAAGGTCTTAAGCCGGATTAAAGATCTGACTAACAAAAGGTTATACTCATACTATAGGTGAGAGATAGCAAAGAAATGGAAAGACCCGATCAGTGTATTGAAGCTGATCAATTCAAAAGAAGGGTGAATACGCCAAACTTTATAAACTTTTTTAATCGAGTCAAATAAATGAAATGAATTACTTGAGATTACTTATCTATAAAACATTATAAACAAAAGTAATCGCTAGCCCTCAAGCTGCCGTGTACGTTTTTTTGGATCCTTACATATGTGGTAAAAAGTCGGTGGGCACACCGTGCCACACCTGGTCATGACCTCCGCCATGATGGGCCGACCTAAGTTAGGTCCGTGTGAGACTGACCATGTGTATATGTATGGTACCTAAGTAATGTCGAATGATGCGGTATTTGCTGGGGTGTTTTGTGTGTGAATTAAGTTTATAATTGTGTATTGTTTTAAAAGCTTGATTATTCCTAAGCCACGATGGGCCGTACCTAAGTTATGTCGCGAGGGGTAATCAAGTAAATAAAACCATTTTATGCGTCGCTTATTCACCAGCATGTGTTGCTGACGTATTTTCTAAATATTTTGCAGGTAATCGAGAGTAGGAGCTTGGAATGCTCGAAGTGCTTTGATAACCGATGCCTCGGATCATTTTGTTAATAATTAAATATAAATGGTGGTTTATTAAGAACAAGTAATATTTTGTAAACAATTAACGGGTATTCTGTAATCCCGTCTTTTTTAATGTAAATATAAATCCACATAAATATAACTTCCGCTTTAATCCGCTAACTCTGATTTATTTACAAATGTGGTACCAACATATGTGTCATACGCCTAGGCCGTGGTTTGGGTGTGACAAGTGTTGGTATTAGAGCCACCGATCTTAGTGAATTAGGTATTGAAAGATAATACCTAAGCTTCGATCCAAGTGAATAAGAAAGTTTTATTTTTATTACTTGATTAAATTTAAATAGGGATAAGATAGGCTGGCAAACCTTTTCTATTCCTCCTCAATCTAAACCACCCAATCCATAGATTTCGTTTAAGAAGATAATGGATGGATTCATGAGATACGCGAGAAGAGCTGGAATTCCCGAACCCCTACCGAAGGACAATATGAGCGATGATTACTCCGAAGCTTTCTTTCTTTAAGTTCACCCAATCGACCGAACCAAACCGGTGTATTTCCCTGGAACCGAACAATGTCCAATCAACTTACCTGATGATCCACCAATACAAAGGAATGATCCCCCAAGACACGCAAGCTATCATCCATATAGTATACCGATGTACCATCCATCTGACATTCCGACGTATCATCCGTCCGAGATCCCAACATATCATCCGTCCGAGATCCCGACGTATAAACCTCCAAATCCTCATCCGTCGTATGCATTCCTCTCCAACAAGCAAATCAAGGAAGAACTCGAGTCTGATTCGTCCGACTGGATGCAATGCCACTCCGACCAAAGAAGATGGCATACTAGAACCTCTGCTTTTAATTCATTTGATTCTCATCCCAACTCTTCTTAGGGACCATCCCAAAAGCCAAGAATGAGAGTTATGATGCCATACGAGAGTTTTTGTCTACACCCTATGGTGCATGAGACTGCCAAGCTGATAGAGGAAGAATACCCGAAGAGGAGGAAGATCCGGAGGAGGAAGAGGACCCTAGGAGGAAAACCCTAATGAAGTAATAATGCCAATGGAGGAACCATCAGATTGTGACTGCCCACCTGGACAAGGATCTGTGCAACCATTCTTCCACAAGAATCCAAGCTATGGCTCTGTGGACCCATACATGCAATACCTCCAAGAACTCAATAACAAATCATCATCAAGTTTCCCACCGTATTAAGGCAAGATTCCGTCAGTCGAAGAACAAGCGAACGAGATCCGTGAACAAAATGAAGCGGCTGAAGCTTTCTTCAACTATCCTTCTGATGTTACTTCGTCGCCATACCCCAAGAACCATTATGATATCGTTATGATGGGCTACCGTGATCTGCCACCTCTGTATGGATACCCGAACGAGATCCCACACTCCCAAGAAGAGCATCTTGATAGGGCCTTACACGAGATTGATGATCTAAGAAAGAAGGTAGTTGTTGATGGAGCCAAGAAAAAGAAGATAGGAGATAAACTTCTTCAAAAATGCAACACGATGACCAAATTGGTGAAGAAATACATGAAGGACTGAGAACCCGTAATCAATCGAATAGTGATGTGTTGATTTTGTAACAAGTGTTGTAATGTTGTGTGTTAGGAAATAAGGATAGGAAAATATATACATCAAAGTAATGATGTATATATAAATGTGTGATGTATTAATATATATGTATCTTGCAAGATATATATATATATGTTTAATAAATGAAGAAAATAATGTGTGATTAAGAAAATATCGTAATTAAAATTTCAGCAATGTCGAATCAAAACGATGATGAAGCTTCTCGAAAAGAAGCAGAAAATAAAAAAGAAAAAGAAAAAGAATTTGAACAAGAACAAGAACAAATCCCAAAAAAATACACGAACCAAATCCAAAAGATGATAAAAGAAGCCGTTAGAGCTGGATCTCAAGCTAGAACTCAATCTAGGCAATCTCAATCTGTTGAACCATCTCGAAAATATGTCAAGTCTTGTCCTAAACCGCTTCATATCGAAGAGCGCATTCACGAGTCCAATTCATATGGTGATGTTAAACAAAAGTTTAAGAAGTTAAAATAAATAGTTGTTCTTTTAAAGACTTTAAAATTTTGGACCAAAAGAATTTTACAGCGACAAGGGCGCCATTGCGACTTTAAGATGGCTTGAAGAGATGGAGTCGATAATGATTATAAGTAATAGTTCATAACAAGAAAAGATTCAATATTCGGACCAAATGTTCAAAGGCGAAGCTTTAGAGTAGTGGAATACTCTGATAATGAGCAAGGAAAGACAAGTACTATATAATTTGATGTGGGAGGAATTCCAGGAGATGATGATGGCGAAGTTCTGCCCAATGCATGAGACTGATCAAGTCCAAACAAAGTTCCTAAATCATAGAGTCGTAGGAACCAATCTCCGAGAATATAACACGAAATTTCATGAATATTGTCATCTTGTGCCCCAGCTGGTAACCCCCGAGTCTAGCAAAGTCACTTGTTACATTTGGGGATTTCTGCGGGAAATTCGCGACATGTAAGGTCTCACCTTCCACAAACCGCCGACTCCGCAATGGAATTGGCTGGTTATCTGATAAGCGGACTTTTACGAAACAAGGAAGAAGATAAGAAAGTGGTACCATCACAAGACCACAAGAAGACTGGAGGAAGCGCCCGATTCAATGGAAAAGGCGTAAATCAACACAAATCTGGATTCAATTCCAATTACGCTCCATGAAAGACTTGAAAGAAATACCACAAAGGTTGCTGCCACTTTTCTCTATCTTCGACTACAACTGTTTGCGACTCATGTCATAGACCCGGCCACGCAACGGCCGATTGCTGGAAGAAGACGAGGCTTGCTACAACTGCAAGAAAATCGGTCATCTTAGCTTTGAATGCCCAAAGAACAAGCCCGCTGCTAGTGGTGCGGGTGGAAGTGGTCAAACGAAAAAGAATAATGCAAGAGTCTTCGTCCTGGACACCAAAAAGGCGGCCGACATGCCAGAAACCATTACCCGTACGTTCCTAGTTAACGACACATATGCTAGAGTTTTGTTTGATTCGGGTGCCAACTTAAGTTTCATAGATTATAGATTTTGTAGTCTATTAATTGAACCTTTAATGAAACTAAATAAAACTCTAAGAGTCGAGACCTCTAATGGTGATATTATTAAAATCTCCAAAGCTCTAGAAACAGGAAAATCTTGTTAGCTGGATACGTTCTGCCTATTCAATTTCTACAAATGACTCTTGATGGTTTTGATATAGTACTTGGTATGGACTGGTTATCCAACAACCATGCTCATATTATTTGCAATAAAAAACTGTTAAACTTCGAGCCCCTGATAAACGAACAATTCAAATTGAAGGGGACAAGTACGCTGGCCAAGTTAGAATAATTTCCATGATTAGGGCTAACAAATGTTTAAATCAAGGATGCTTAGCATTCATGGCCTACGTCACCGAAGAATTCAAACCGAAGGAGATAAAAGACGTTCTTATTTGTTGGGTCCATATTTGGTGGTTTATACTTAATTCTATACATTATTGGTGGTTTGTGATTAATATGGGCTTAGTTGTTCGGTTTCCCTATATATAGTTCATGTAATGTATAGGGTAAGGGTTGTTCAGCAGAGCAGAGAATGAGCGAGAGTAGAGAGTTGTTCATTCCTAATCATATATTGAAGTATTGTAAGTGCTTAAGCACCCGACGTATTCAATAATATACGTGTGTTTTGAAGCAATTTCGTGTTACCTTTACTATTCTTATTTGAGTTCTTGAATCACCGAGTGTTGGTATTCCGCACCAATAGTCGTTTAGTTGATATCATATTGTAGTGATCCAGATTCAGGACTTACAATTGGTATCAGAGCCTTGGACGAATTCAGGCTTGTTATTTTGATATCAACAGATTCAAGATTTTGGTTTGTTTGGTGGCTGGGTGATTTTTCCGGTGAACTGTTCGTCGGAGGAGAAGAGACTCATTTTTGGTTATAGATTTGATTGATTTGGAAAATATTTGAATTCCATAATTCACGGAGTTAGTTGGTTGCAAATCTGAATCAGTCAACTTTATTTTCGGGCAATCTTGTTTGATTTTGGGGATTTCGGTCAAAGATTCCAATTAGCTGATCAAACAGTCATTATTTTCTGCCAATCAGGACAGAAAAACCATTGTTCTCGGCCATTTTTAAGGGTTCTCGGTTTTGATTCCATAGTTCTCGGTCAACCTTAGTGGTTTTCGGTCAACGATTTGAGTTCTTGGATGATTTTTGGAGTTCTCGGTCAGAGTTTTGTTCTTGGTCAACTGATTTCTCGGTTAGAGGTTCTCGGTCAAAGGTTCTCAGTTGATTTTTGAGGTTCTCGGTCAAGAGGAAGGGTTCTCGGTCAAGGAGTATTGAAGGCAAAAAAAAATCAAAAAATTCTTGAACGAAATTTTTCCAGAATACTCCTAATAAGTAAAAACTCATTTTTGAAAATTTTGGCGAAAACAATTTTTTTCGGGTGATTTTCGGCGAAATTTTGGCGGGAAATTCGAAAAATTTGTCTTTAACGAAAATTTTCCTATACACTTCTCTTGACTAGGACATTCTTCTTGAGATTTTTGGCGATCATTTTTATCTTTCAAAAAATTTGGCGGGAAAATGAGTTCATCTGAGATATGGTTTCAACCATGCTCTTTAAATTGTGGTGAGAAAATAGAAATGTATAAGCTTCATAATGACAGTCTAAGTAGGGATATGGAGAGAATAAAATCAAAAAATTTTAAACTTAAGAAAAAAGAAAAGGGCTTCTAGATAAAATAGAAGCTCAGAACAAAGACATTAAAAAGCTTAAGTCTGATTTTAGTATAAAAAGTTGTCACCATCTAGATGCCAAACAAGAAATTGCTGAGTTAACTGCAAAACTGGAAGCCTCCAAGTTAGAGATCTTATATCTAACTAGTAAGTTTGAAAAGGCTGAACTCGATTTTAAAAAATTCGATGTTTCTAGTAACCTAGTTAACTCAATGATTGAGAACCAACTGTGGTGGAAAAAAAATGAAGGTGAGGGAATAGGATACAGTCAAGTTCCCCCACCTTACAATCATAATTATGTTTCTACCCGTGTCACCAAAGAACAGGAAGAAAAGATAAAAGACATGAAGTATGGTAAATAGGTTCAACCTGAAATTGTTGGATCAGGATCCCTAGAGGAAATCAAGCATGTTTTTAAATGTGTGAACAATTTTGATGCTTCTACTTCATGTGCAGATATAGTAAATGATGTTGCTTCTGATAGTAAAGGGGTTCAGACTAGTGAAAATGAATCTCATTCTAACATGTCATCAAACTCAGATGACACCACAACTCAAAATTGTACTAATAATAATACACAGAGTTGTGGCAACAAAGGGAAGGCAAGTAAGAAATCAGCACAACAAAGACAGTCTCGTCCTCATAGATCCTACGAATCTCCATGTGTTGATAAATCATCGGCTGCTACTTATATTAAGAGGCAAACATGTTACCACTGTGGCACACCAGGACATATAGCCAGAAATTGTGTTCATCGTCTATATGTTCCATACTACAAACAAAATCAGAAGGCTGTGCCAAGGGGCAAGAAGAATGGAAAAACCTTTCATAAGAAGAAATTCCAATATGAGGCTAGTGCTTACGTTGACATTAGAAGAAGGATGAAAGCGTGTTTCGTCTGCGGGAACGACGGGCATTTGGCAAAGGAGTGTCACTACCGTGTTGTTAATAGACAAGCTCCTCAGGTGAAAGGTAATAGGTTTCAACCGAATCCATTGTTTAAACAAAATGCTTATTTTAGAAATCCACGAGTATCTGTACAACGGGTCACAGATACTCAAGGATTCAAAGCTAATATGACAGGTTTGCAATCAAATAATTTAGAAATTGTTAAAAGAAAAATAAATTTTCAGAAATCAAAGAGTGTTGAGAGTTCTAAGAATTCGAATTTAAATTGCTCCACACCAAAGTCTGTTCCATCAAATTTTACTAAACCAAGACAGACTTGGAAACTTAAAACTCAGCAAACAGAATCCGTAATGACAAATGATTCTGTTAAAGATGGGAAAGATATGAGTTGGCAAGAGGTCACATATGTTGATGCTCAAGGGAACCCCAAGACGTTTATGACTTGGGTTCCTATGTCCAACTAATCCCGCTATGCATGTAGGAACAACCACAAATTCATTGTTTATCAAATGGGTTGTTCCAGGCACATGACAGGGCAAATATTCATTGTTTTTAAATCTTCAAACCATGAAATGGATTATTTGTTGCCTGGACGAGAATTTTATGGTGATAGAACATTTTTAATCTGCTCTCTAAGTGTGTAGGAACAAATCAGGGAATACATTGCATATTAAAAGGTTTGTTCCATACATTCAACTTGCAAGGATGCAGAATCGCAAAACAAGCTTATTCCTAGGGGGAGATTCTCACAAATGAAAAATGATGTCTTGAAGATAAAAGGTAACCGTATCACTTTGGTATGAAAGATTGATCAATCAAAAAGATTTTAAAATTTTTAAATTTTTATAAATATATATATATATGTTCACGTAGAGTTTTTCAAGTATAGTTTTTTATTTTGTTTTATTTAAAAATGAGAAAATGACTTGAACGTGCATGAGAAATGATAGTACATCAGTTGGCTAACTATCACACCTTTTTTATTAAATACTTCGTTTCGACGATTGAGTCTTTTTGAGTTAAATTTGTACATAAAAGTTTTTGCACAAATTTAGGGGGAGATTTAAAAAATTCAAAAAGAGTGTGTGTGCTTTTAATTAAAAATTACTATCTATGTCTTTCAAACTTCACTCTCGCTTAAAATTATGCCGGTTGCTCAAGTTTGAAGAACATATACTTGTATATTCTTGGTCCGGTGATCTACTTGTAGATTCATAGGATAGCCATTTATCTAAAGACTAAAAGCATCTGGGGCGTTTGTGATATGTTTTCGTTTTATGAATTCTTTCACTTATAATTATGTCGGTAATTCCAAGTTGGAGGGACACGTATTTTCATATGTGTTTTGGTCCTGTTAACCACTAGTGGTCATACGGGATAGCCATTTACTTGAAAACTGAAGAGTGACCTGGGTGACTGAGTTCTTAACATGTGTGTCTTCTGTAATTTTATGGGAAGTGATATATTTATTCAGTTAACAGCTTTTCAAAAGCTTCAAAACATTTTCAAATGAAAATTGATCCAACCTTTGGAAAGTGATAGATAAATTGTTTTTGTGTGCCTAACGGGTGAAGTTATTAAGCTTAAAAGGCTCTAGAACTGTCATTGATTTGTATGGTAGATTTCCATGATGCGTAAAAGTTGAAGTGATATAAACTAAATTTGCTAAACTTACTGTGGAGAGTCATTTTGAAGAAATGTTCATGTCTCCATATACATCTCTCCAAATGATACGCAGAAAAGCAATTACCCAGTCATACACGAGCCCGTTAGTGTCTTGATCACCAAAAATATTATGTTTCTAAGTTTTTGCTCAAGTTATAAAACAAAATGAAAAATATATAATAAAAATAAAAAAAGATTATTGTGAAGCAAAAATAAAAAAAAATCGTATTTTAAAAGCTTAAAGGGTCAAACTAGAACTACAGAGATGGGGGCACAAAAGTAAGTCCTGTCATGTCTCGAATGAAAGGCCTATAAGTCCGGATGGTATGTAAGTCCAACGTTCAACCTTAAAGCTTAAATTATTGTTTGTTTATCTATAAAAACTTTTGATCAAGCACTAGGGGGTTGGAGTCAAATTGGGGTGATCTGGGGAAAGCCAAATACGCTTTGAGAAGAGATAGGAGGCATCACAGGTTCATGAGTGATGTCCATCTAAGCTTTATGCTGAAATGAACCTAATTCATATCACTAATGCAATGAAAATCATGCTAAGTTCATTATACCTGCTATCAACCTGTTTCTTTTTGTCATAATAATGTTGAACATGAATCCTTGTGACAGCACCTTAAACAATATGATTCCATGTTCGGATCTTTTCATAAAGGCGGCAGTTTTATCAAGAAAACTGAAATTTGATCCCAAATTTTTGCTAAATTACAAGAAGACCGGGTGATTAAATTTGTTTTATTTGTTGTTTTTGGTCTTATTTTATTTCATTTATTTTATTTTTACTTCTTTATTACTCTTGTCGAAACAAATGTGTTAGAAATCGTTTTAAAATTTTTCTTTAGCTAATGAAATATGATTTCGGTTATTGTGTTATAGTTGGTTTAGCTAGTATGATATCATTTCAAGTCTTTTCAAGAAAATCATAAAAAATTAGAAAAATAAAAAATTTACAAAAATATGTCTTTCTTATTTTGTTTTATTTAATTGTTTTCAAAATATTTTGGTTGATCTTTCTATCGAAGTTGATCGTTCTTTCAAGACTGATTTCATGCAACGGAAGCATATGAAGTATCTGAGACTCAAATTGGATGATGCTATCAAAAAGCGGGAGATGGTAGAGCATTGGATGCAGATGCTGAAGTTGTTGATCATTGAAGTTGCTGATCATTTTCAAGTAAAGATTCTGAAGGTTTCGAAAGCATCAGTCTAAGGGGGAGATTGTTGGGCCATAATTTGGTTAGACTGACGCATATCAAAAGGCCATGACATGATCAAGACTAAAGTGATGTAAACGAAGACGAGTTGAAGAATTACATTGGTGTAATACCGAAATCCCTATGGATTTCGGTTAGGCTAGTCTGAAGTGAAATAAACAAGAACGAAGCTACAAACCAAAGGGGAGATTTTTGGGTCCATATTTGGTAATTTGTACTTAATTCTATGTTTATTGGGCTGGGCTACGGGTTAGCTTTGTAAACCAAGAACTCTAAAGAGTTCTCAATGAGAACTCTAAAGAGTTCTCGGTGGGCTTGTGATTAATATGGGATTAGTTGTTTGGTTTCCCTATATATAGTTCATGTAATGTAAAGGGTAAGGGTTGTTCAGCAGAGCAGAGAGTGAGCGAGAGTAGAGAGTTGTTCATTCCTAATCATATATTGAAGTATTGTAAGTGCTTAAGCACCCGACATATTCAATAATATACGTGTGTTTTGAAGCAATTCCGTGTTACCTTTACTATTCTTATTTGAGTTCTTGAATCACCGAGTGTTGGTATTCCGCACCAATACTCGTTTAGTTGATATCATATTGTAGTGATCCAGATTCGGGACTTACATTATTGCCTCCGACTTTTCTGATATCTTTTCCGATGAACTTCTCGGTATTCCTCCCGATAGAGAAGTAGAGTTTAGGATTTATATTATGTCTGGAACCGTGCCAATCACCAAGGCCCCGTATTTTTTAGCACCAACCGAGATGAAGGAATTGAAGAAACAACTTGATGAGTTACTCGAGAAAGGTTTCATACGCCCAAGTTCATCGCCATGGGGTGCACCAATTCTATTTTTCAAAAAGAAAGATGGATCAATGCGCATGTGTATCGACTACCAAGCCTTAAACAATGTCACTATCAAGAATCGATATCCACTCCCTCGAATCGACGATCTGTTCGACCAACTTCAAGGCGCGAGTTATTTCTCTTAAATTGATCTGCGTTCTGGCTATCACAAACTCAATGTTCAATCCGAATACATTCTGGAAACCGTGTTCTAAACAAGGTATGGACATTATGAGTTAACTCGTAAAAACATCAAGTATGAATGGGGAACTAAACAACAAGAGGAGTTTGATATACTTAAACAGAAACGCACCCTAGCACCTATGCTGGCCTTGCCAGAAGGTACTGAGGATTTTGTAGTATTTAGTGATGCGTCCGATTATGGATTAGGATGCGTACTAATGCAACGCAAGAAAGTAATCGCGTACGCCTCTCGTCACCTCAAAGTGCACGAAAAGAACTATACAACTCACGATCTAGAGTTAGCGTCATAATCTTTGCTTTAAAGATATGGAGGCCCTATCTCTATAAAGTAAGATTTATCGTGTATACCGATCAAAAAAGCTTGAAACACATATTCGATCAAAAAGAGCTCAACATGCGTTAAATACGCTAGATGGAAACACTAAATGATTACGACTGTGAAATGGTTTATCATGAAAGGAAGGCTAACGTTGTAGTTGATGCCCTAAGTCGTAAATAACAAGAAAAGCCAAAAAGAGTTCGAGATCTACGACTAGAACTCCAATTTGATATAATCGAACAAATCAAATCCGCTCAACTCCAAGCAATTAATGAAAATAAGATCTCCGATGAAAAACTTAAACGCACCATCGACTCGCTAGTCAAGGGTGACAATGGTATACTTAGATTGGGAAACCGGATTTGGGTACCAATCGTTGGGGACTTGCGTGAAAAGATTATGAATGAATCTCACAAGTCCAAATACATGACGCACCCCGGTAGTGATAAGATGTACCAAAATCTTAAGCCGAACTACTGGTGGAACGGAATGAAAAGGAACGTCTCTTTGCATGTCACAAAATTTCTAACGTGTTTGAAGGTCAAGGCTGAACATCAAAAGCCCTCAGGATTCCTGTTTGGAAGTGGGAGTTAATAACCATGGACTTCATCACGAAACTCCCGAAAACTACTCGTCAGCATAATGCAATTTGGGTCATTGTGGATAGACTAACAAATTCCCCACACTTTATACCCATCAATGAGTCATACTCAATGGATAGATTAACGCGTATTTATGTAAACAACATCATTGCTTTGCATGGAGCACCGTTGTCTATTATTTCTGATCGAGACAGTCTTTTTACGTCTCACTTTTGGAAAAGCTTCCAACAATCGTTAGGCACAAAGTAAACCTTAGCACCGCCTATCATCCTCAAACCGATGGGCAAAGAGAAAGGACAATAAAAACGCTTGAAGATATGCTCCGCGCTTGTGTGATTGACTTAGGCGGAAGTTGGGACGACCATCTTCCCTTAATGGAATTTTCATACAACAATAGTCATCACCCAAGTATTCAAGCCGCACCGTTCGAAACGTTGTATGGATGTAAATGTAGAACGCCGGTATGCTGGTATGAAACCGGAGATAATCAATTTTCCAGACCCGAGATAGTCCAATAAACTACCGACAAAGTTTTACAAATCCGAGAACGACTTAAGACGGAACGTGACCGACAAAAAAGTTACGCCGATGTTCATCGAAATCCGTTAGAATTCAATTTAGGAGATAAAGTTCTATTAAAAGTCTCGCCATGGAAAGGCGTGGTTCGCTTCGAAAAGAAAGCAAAGTTAAGTCCCCGATTCGTCGGACCTTTTGAAATACTCAAGCGAATATGTGCCGTCGCATACCATTTGCAACTACCTGAAGAAATGAATGGGATACATGATGTATTCCACGTATCTAATAAGCGAAAATGTCTAGCCGATGAATCTTTGTCTATGCCTTTAAAAGACGTCGAAATAAATGAAAATTTAAAATTCGTAGAACGAACAATTCAAATCGAAGATTCCAAAAAAAAAATAAAGACACGAACATTGAATATTGTGAAAATTAAGTGGGACTCACGAAAAGGCCCCGAATACACTTGGAAACTCGAATCCGAAATGAAAAAGAAATATCCCCACTTGTTCTAAGGAAACAAATTTCGAGGACGAGATTTATTCCAAGGTGGGGAGGATGTAACATCGTGAAAGTTTCAGGTCAATAATACCAAATTCAAAAAAATAAAGGACAAAAAATGCCTAGTTTCAAACTCCAAGAGTTAAAAAAAATTTTGTTTTTCCAATGGATCGCGATACGCGATCGACTAGGGACCAATGTCATTGCGTATCGCGATGACGTGGTCTGACAGACATGACACGAGTCGCCACCTGTCAACTGGTGGCACTATGTGTCGCCACGTGGCAACGCGCCCACCACGTGGCAGCCCTAGTAGTGACTGGCCAACCCTACGTCGTGATACGCAACGGGGTTTTCCGGTGACCATCGCGTATCGCGCTGGGTCACCAGATTTGCCTATAAAAGGGGGCCATCGGCCTCTCATCCCCTCACACCAAAAATCCACAACTCATTCTCTCTCTAAACATCTATCTAAAACCTCGTAAAACGTGCCATCGATTCCCTCGTAAACCGTGCCCAAATTTATGACGTTACCTCGATTTCTGTACCACACATAAACTACGTTATATCGAATAACGTCGTGCCAAGAGACGTCCCGATGACCCGCCTCGATAAGCGTGTTGACGTGTGGTGACGCGTAGGTGCCTCGTTTTGCATGCAAAGTGGTGTTGATCAAGGGAAGCAAAAGAAAAGTGAAAGACGTCGAAGTGCTGCTCGATTGTGTAGGGTTTCTTATAATCAACCAAGGTAGGCATAATGCCCGAATAAAATAATAATAATAAATTTTAAAAGGCTTAAAACCCTAAGTCGAGGATATACTCGATACCTCGAAAATAATAAAAGAAAATATAACAAAGAAATAATATATATATATATATATATATATATATAATCATTCTTTGTTATGAATGTTATTCAAGTTTAATATTATTTTTAAATAATAGGTAAAAGAAAAGTATATGTTTCTTAAAGAAGAAGAAAGTAGTATTTAAGAAAAGTAAAATAAGTTAAACTAAAAGTTTATCTTGTAAAGGAAAAGAAAAGAATAACAAGTTAAATAAAAGAGTTTTAACTTATAAAGAAAAGATACTTTTAAACTAAAGGTTTAAAGTAAAGAAAGATGTTTTGAACTAATGGTTCATAATGAAAATGTAAATGAGGTAAAGATTATTCAAAGAGACTAAAGGTTTTAAGCCGGATTAAAGATCCGACTAACAAAAGGTTATACTCGTACTATAGGAGCGAGATAGCAGTGAAAGGGAATGACCTGATCAGTGTATTGAAGCTGATCAATTCAAAAGAAAGGTGAATACGCCCAACTTTATAAACTTGTTTAATTGAGTCAAATAAATGAAATGAATTACATGAGATTACGTATCTCTAAAACATTATAAACAAAAGTAATCGCTAGCCCTCAGGCAGTCGTGTATGTTTGTTTGGATCCTTACATATGTGGTAAAAAGTCGGTGGGCACACCATGCCACACCTGGTTATGACCTCCGCCACGATGGGCCGGACCTAAGTTACGTCCGTGTGAGACTGACCATGTGTATACTTATGGTACCTAAGTAATCTCGAACACTGTTGTGTTTGCTGGGGTTTCTTGTGTGTGACATAAGTTTATAGATGTGTTTTGTTTTAAAAGCTTGATTATTCCTAAGCCACGATGGGCCGGACCTAAGTTATGTCTCGAGGGGTAATCAAGTAAAGAAATAAATTTTATGCGTCAGCTTATTCACCAGCATGTGTTGCTGACGTATTTTCTTAACATTTTGCAGGTAATCAAGAATAGGAGCTTGGAATGCTCGAAGTGCTTTGATATCCAATGGCTCGGATCATTTTGTTAATATTAAAATATAAATGGTGGTTTTATAAGAGCAAGTAATATTTTGTAACAATTAACGGGTATTTTATAATCCCGTCTTTTGTAATGTAAATTTAAATCCACATAAATATAACTTCCACTTTAATTTGCTAACTCTGATTTATTTACAAATGTGGTACCAACATATGTGTCATACGCCTAGGCCGTGGTTTGGGGTGTGACATGGAGGGACAATCTCTATAGAGTCCAATTCATCGTGTATACTGATCACAAAAGTTTGAAACACATCTTCGAGCAAAAAGAACTCAACATGCATCAAAGACGCTGGATGGAAACATTAAATGACTACGACTGTGAAATCATTTATAATGAAGGTTAAGCTAACGGTGTAGCTGACACCCTAAGTCATAATGAAGATGAAAAACCCAAAAGAGTTCGAGCTTTACGACTAGAACTCCAAGTAGATCTAGTCGAGCAAATCAAATCCGCCTAACTTCAAGCAATCAATGAAAACCATATCTCCAACGAAAAACGTAATGGCACCATTGACTCGCTAGTCAAAGGTGACGATAGTATACTTAGACTTGGAAACAGGATTTGGGTACCAATGATTGGAGAGTTGCGTGAAAAGATCTTGAGCGAAGCTCACAAGTCCAAGTACATGATGCACCCCAGTAGTGACAAAATGTATCAAAACCTTAAACGAACTACTGGTGGAATGGAACGAAAAAGGACATTGCTTTGCATGTTGCAAAATGTTTAACGTGTTTAAAGTCAAGGCTGAACACCAAAAGCCCTCGGGATTGCTTCAGCAACTAGAACTCCCCGTTTGGAAAAGGGAAATGATAGCAATGGACTTCATCACGAAACTTTCGAAAACCACTCGTCAGCACAATGCAATATGGGTTATAGTTGATAGGTTAACAAAATCCGCACATTTTATACCTATCAATGACACATATTCAATGGATAGATTAGCACGAATCTATGTAAACAACATAGTTTCATTGCATGGAGTGCCTCTGTCTATCATATCTGATCGAGACAATCATATTCCGTCTCATTTCTGGAAAAGTTTCCAACAGGCGTTAGGAACCCAAGTAAACCTTAATACTGCCTATCATCCTCAAACCGATGGGCAAAGCGAAAGGACAAATCAAACGCTTGAAGATATGCTCCGCACTTGTGTGATCGACTTAGGTGGAAGTTACTCCTAATGGAATTCTCGTATAACAATAGTTATCACACAAGTATTCAAGTCGCATTGTTCGAAGCGTTATACGGCCAAAAATGTAGGACGCCGGTATGCTTGTTTAAAACCGAAGATAATAAATTGTCTGGACCTGAGATGGTCCAGTAAACTACCGACAATGTGTTACAAATTCGAGAACAACTTAAGACGGCGCGAGACCGGCAAAAGAGTTACGCTGATGTCCGTCGTAAGCCATAAGAGTTCAATGTAGGCGATAGAGTTTTATTGAAAGTCTCACCTTGGAAAGGTGTCATTTGCTTCGGCAAAAAAGGAAACTTAAGTCCTCGTTTCATTAGACCTTTTGAAGTACTTGAGCGAATTTGTACTGTCTCTTACCTTCTGCGACTACCCGAAGAAATGAAAGGGATACACGATATATTCCACATCTCTAATCTGTGTAAACGCTTAGCCGATGAATTTTTGTCTATGCCTTTAAAAGATGTTGAAATAAATGTAAATCTTAAGTTCGTAGAACGAACCTTGCAAATCAAAGATTCAAAAACCAAGAAACTTAAGAGACAAACTCTAAAATTGGTCAAAGTAAAATGGGACTCACGAAGAGGCCCGAGTATACTTGGGAATTAGAATCCGAAATGAAGAAAAAGTACCCCCACTTATTCTAAGAGACGAATCTAGCGGACGAGATTCATTCCAAGGTGGGGAGGATGTAACATCATGAAATTTCTGGATAAAAAATGCCAAGTTTTCAAAGTCCAAGGACTAAAAATATAAAAATCTGTTTTTTGGTCTGATCGCGATACGCAATCCCCCAAGACCCGACGTCATCGCGTATCGCAATGACTTGGTCTGACAGCAGACACGTGTACTTCCACGTGTCCCCACGTGGCACTGATCAGTCAGCCACGTGGCAATCATAGAAAAGCAATATGACGATTCATCAAGCCTAGTCGCGATACGCGATGGCCTTCCTTTGGCCCATCGCATATCGCTATGACATAAAATAATAATATAAGGGCCCGTTGACCCATCGCTATACGCAATGGATCATAAGCAAGACCCATCGCGTATCGCGATAGGTCAGCTTGACAACCCCTATAAATAGGGCCATCAGCCCTGACTTCTCACTCACAACTCAGTTATAACACTTTCTCTCTCTAGAACTTATCCATTCTCTACCTCGTAAAGCGTGGCCCGACCCTATCTCAAAATTCGTGCCCTAAACCGACGTTACCTTGAAGTTTGTGCCACACACCAATGATATTGCCTCGAAGTGCAGGCCACCAAGAGATGGTGACGGCTGCCTCGAAGTGCGTGCCAACTAAGCCCAACGACCGACGCATATTGATCTGCGTGCCAAGAAGTGTTGATAAAGATTCTTGAGAAACGTGAAGGCGTTGATGTGCTGCCCTAGAGTTTAAGTAATATAAGCCAACCAAGGTAGGGGTAATGCTCGAATAAAATATCAATATAATATTAACAAGCTTAGACCATATTCGAGGGTATACTCAATACCTCGAAAAATAAATAAAGAAAATATAACAAAGAAAAATATGAAAGAAAAAGTAAATCTTTGTTATTGTTATTATTATTATTATTATTATTATTATTATTATTATTATTATTATTATTTAAGTTTCTTAGATAATAAGTAAAGAAATAAAGCATACGTTTCTTCTAGAAGAAGAAACGTAGTATATAAGAAAAGTAAACTAGTAAAACTAAAGGTTTAACTTGTAAACAAAATAAAAGTATTTTTAACTAAAGGTTCATAAAGAAAATATAATCTAGGTAAAGATTATACAAAAGAGACTAAAGGTCTTAAGCTAGATTAAAGATCTAATATTAATAAAAGGTTATTCTCGTACTATAGGTCTGAGATAGCTAAAGAAAGACCGATCAATGAAGTGAAGTTGATCCTTTAAAGGTGAATACGCCCCAAACTTTTATAACTTGTTAGTCGAGTCAAAGTAAATTGATTACATGAGATTACGTATCTCTAAAACATTATAAACAAAAGTAATCGCTGGCCCTCAGGCTGTCATGTACGTTTGTTTGGATCCTTACATATGTGGTAAGACGGGGGTATACCGCGCCACACCTTGTTATATGCCTCCGCCACGATGGACTGGGCCTAAGTTATGTCCGAGACAGGGTAATCGTGTGTATACTGATGGTAGCTAAGTAATCTTGAACGATGCGGTGTTTGTTGAGTGGTTTAGAGTAGAGCTTAAGTTTGTAATTGTGTTTTATGTTTTTAACGTGATAATTCCTAAGCCACGATGGGCCGAGACCTAAGTTATGTCTTGAGGGGTAATTAAGTAAATAAAATATTTTTCCGTCAGCTTATTCACCAGCATGTGCTGCTGACGTATTTTCAAACTGTTATTCAGGTAATGAAGAGTAGCCGCTTGAAGAATCGAAGTTGGCATCTAAGCGAACTTATGGCTCAAATCATTTTTGTTAAATGTTAAAAATTAAATGGTGGTTTGTATAAAACCAATAATCATTTTGTAAACATTAACGGGTATTTTTAAATCCCGTATTTTGTTATGTAAATATTATTATTTTAATCCACGCAAATATTTTCCGCTTTATCCATAAACTCTGATTTAATTACTAAAAGAGTACCAACTGTTGGTCGCACGCCCAGGCCAAAGATGTGGGTGTGACAAATGTGTCATAGTGTGATTTTAAAATCTTATACTCAACCTTTTTCTCTTCACA
Organism: Bidens hawaiensis; assembly: GCF_021521415.1. NCBI lineage: Eukaryota > Viridiplantae > Streptophyta > Magnoliopsida > Asterales > Asteraceae > Bidens > Bidens hawaiensis. Next base: position 375,671 of record NW_027504868.1, read on the forward strand.
TTCCTCACAAGTAATTCACACTTTTCACATACATTCACATTAGTTTCAGAAAGTACTTGATTAGACATCAGTGCATGTTCACTAGGTACTTCAAATTCTTCAGCCAACACTCACTTTTCACATGCTTCAGCAGTTTTTGTTTTTGCAACCTTAACCTCCTCAGAATCACCATCCTTTCCTAAACATATCTTTGCATGAGGCATCTCCTTTCCATTCAACCATCCTGCCAAGTTTTCAAGAATATCAGGTGGAAAAATAGTTTGAAAGAAATTTGGAGGAATAGGATGAATCTTGTCATATGTTCGAGGCACAAATTCCTCTTCTGAATCATTGGAATCCTCGTCTTCAATAGTCCCAAAAGATTTCATGAAGTTAGGATTCTCAGACTCAGCAACAACATCTTTATCAAAAACCTCGGTTTTCTTAGCAACGTTACAACCTACAACACCCTTTTTCTCCACAGCTACAACAGCTTCCTCAGTAACCACATCTTCAATAACAACTTTCTCAGCAACATTAGTACCACATTCAGCACTCGCAAGCTAAGGAACATTCATTTGATACAAATGACCGTTCAAGTTGAATCCTTCATAAGGTTATGATGCACAAAAAAGTTTTTGTTTGAGAGGTAGATGCTTCATTTGGCTTCTTGTTGGTATTGAATGGATTTGCTTGGTTTGGTGAAATTCGGTGATAAATGGCTTGTTTTGAGTAATCTCTTCCGGATGGAATAGAGCCATTATCAGGGACTTCTTGTTTGTACCTTCCCTTTAAAAATGTCTCTTCTCCTTGCACCTAAAGCACCTAAAATTTGTCTTGTCAAATCCCATATTTGAAGGAGTTCCATTTAGACACCTTCTACTGGTAATCACCTTGAACCTTTATGCCCTTCTCACAACACTTGCTATACACCATCTTATATCTAGCATTTCCATTTCTTTAGGGTCTATCTGGTCATAATCTTCCTTGGTCATATTGAATTTATCAATCCTCCCACCAATAAGGCATTCATAAAACTCAAATACAAATCCGAGAAATTCCATATGCTCGTTCACATTTTCAGCAATTAGCCCATTGATGTTTTTTATGTTGACAGCAATGTTACATTACAGTTGATCAGGATTCTTGTTTTGTGGTTGAGTTTTTGACATATTACTTGAACCAACACTTGGATATTGAGGTATTGAAGCATAACTTTGCTGACTTACAACAAAAGAAGCTCCCCCATTATCAACACAAAAAACAGTTTAAATTTTTGGCCCTTGAGTTGTCAATGATGGTTATTTCTTATAATAGAGATTAATATCTTGAGTAACAGAAGAAGTCCTCATCTTTTGCTTCTTTCTTAACTCTAGATCTTGTGCTTCCAATTTTCAAAGAACCTTGCCAAGTTCAGCCTTGCATAAACAACGTGGTTAGATTGTTGTATCATGATAAATGTACCCCATTCCTCAGGTAGTGCATCGGCTAATTTGTCAATGTATTCATACTGAGGTTTCTCTACACCAAGTATTTTCATTTAATTGACTAAATGGAAATATCTTTCTATCAGCTGAGTAAAATTTTCACCTTTGACCATTGTAAAGATATCAAATTCTTGTTTTAGTAGAGCCATCTTAATCTTTCTCATATCGGGATTGCCATGATCTTTGTTCAACAATGCATTCCAAACTGAGTAACACGAATCATTGTGTTGTAAAAGTTGAAAGATCTCAGCTTTGATTGCTTGTTGAAAGATGTTCAACATCTTTTTCTTTCTCAAACACTTAGCTTTCTCTGCATCGGGCACTTGAGATAAACGGACATTTGTATCATTCTGTTTCTTAGGAATGCGATACTCCTTCTCAATGGCAATCCATGTTTCATAGTTTAAAGCTAGTATGAACATTTCAAATTTGTCGGCCCAGGAGGGATAATCCTCCATCTTGAGAAGCATTGGTGGTTTATTGGAGGTGCCCATCTTATTCTCCAAGTTCAAGTTTTTAAGCAAGCTTGGAGGTTGAGTAACAAATGCATTCATGTTATCTATTTTCTTGAAATCTTCTTAGGCAGCAAATAAGTCTCTTAGTTGTGTAAGTCTTCTTAGCTTGTAAGTATTTAACAACATGTAGGTCTCCAAAACGTGTAAGTGGGTAGCAAGGTGTAAGTCTTCACAACGTATATGTCACTTATACAGAGAAAAGAGTTATACGTCCTGGCTTTTATGAAAAATCATATACGGTTGATAAAATTTATACGATGAAAAGTTATCTGCCGTATATGTGCAACAGAATCATATTTTGCAACTTTGTATTGTGAAAACAAAGGTATAAGAATCTGTAACTCTAAGAAATTGATGTAGACTAGTAATAGCACATATTGTGAAGTTTTGGTGAAGTTTTGACGGTGAAATCTTCTATTGTAGTGAAATCAAGGTAGAAAAAAGATAAAATTTGTGATTTCTAAGTAGAAATAGAGCCCAAATGCTCTGATTCCACTTGTATAACCAGTGTGATGACGTGTAGGATGGAAATATAATCTCGTAAGTCAATATATACTCTTTTATGTTATGTGCGGAATCCATAACAAAGTGAAACACATAAGTATTCTATTTAATTCTTCATATATTATCAATAATAGTCAAGTACACATAAGATATGACACTATTACAAAGCTTGTACTCTAGAATGACTAACTTCTAATGTCTCCTAACTACTATTTATAGACTTCAACAGGAAAGTTTACGATGTATACGACTTATCCATCGCATAACTTATGCACCGTGTAAGTACTTATACGTTGTGTAAGGACTTATATGCCCAAAACATTACAAAACACATTATGACTGTTATCTAATACAAACAAGGCCTAAGGATAGACATTTAAGGAATAATGCATAACCATCTGATGCACAAATATTGTTGTACATGTGTTTTAAGAGCCTATACCGGAAGTGGATAGACCTAGTGATGCATGCCCAGATGATTGATGGTGGATGGAGGACACATATGTGGCATGCTCAAAAATAGGCCTGACTTAGCGATTGACTTGGGCTTCACCATGGGGCTGTTGGGGCATGTTATTTTTCATGAGAGGTGGAGACATGTGACATCCATGACAAAACGAGGTATACCTTATTTTTTTTGTAGCGATTAAACGATTAATCGATTATTACGTCATGATTGAAGGATTAAACGAACGCTATCGATTATGACCCATATGCATTGGCGGACTTTATATAAGTGATATACATATCATAGTAACTATCATATTAATATTAAAGCCCTGGTACATACAAAACTGCTTAAACAAAAGATTTCCGTTTAACAATACGTTGTGATCTTAAACCCAAACGTTAGTACCAAAACAAGCATTGCATCATCCATCAAACCGAAAAAGACTAATAAAACATTTACTTGAGATGTTTCAAGAAACTTGTGAAAATTTATTTTATTTTTACAACGAGTTAGTATGTTTTTCTTGATTTCCGAAAACTAGGCAAAAAACACTCGTTTTTGCGCTGTTTATCACATCCGAACTATTTTTCTCATAAAAACAGAACCCGAATTAAATTTGTACTCGGGATTTCACGTGTGGCCTGAAAAAGAGACAAAATAGCCCAAAAGAGGTACCTAAGGGACCCCCTTATGGGCGGCCACAATTAGGGGGGCCCACCCCTTGAGATATATTCACATTTAAGCTAGCAAATTTGATCTTTTCTACATAAAAATATCAAACCAGCTCAAGACCAGCTGATCTTTATTTTTCAGCCAAAAATTCTAAGGTAATCATCAACTTTGATGAGTTTTTAAGCTTGTTTAATGAAGCTTTTAACCTAAAGATTATGTTTTTATTAGTAAAAACCATGTTTAACCATGTAAAAACCTTCAAAATGGTCCAAAAAGATATTTTGATCCTAAACATGGTTGCAAATCAAAATCGAATACTTTTTTGGCCAACAACATGGATTAGGAGGTTTATATCGTCTTTTTACGGTTTAAAAACTCGATTACAAACCCTAATTGAAACCCTACGTCACAAGTTGTATGATTGATGTTCTATGCTTGATTTTGTTTAATTGATATGTAGATACACTATATAGCTAACCAACAACCAAGAAACTTGAAAAGAGGGCTTCGATTATGACGTGCTTATTGTTTGCCTATGAAAATGTGCATGGGCATCAGGGATGATATGAATGAGTCGCCGTCCAAATTTGGTAATTTTTTGATAAACTGAGAATATTTTGAAATCTTATTACCGTTTATTGATGATTTATTGGAAAAAATAGTAAAACAATTTGGAAAATTATAAACTTTTTTGGAGAACTCATTAATGTCATTGTAAGATCACACATGAAATTTGTGGTCTATTGGAGAAACCTAGATATGGTTTGTGGATTCTTGTTTAATCGAATTTTATCGACTGAATTATGTTCAAATAGGTATTTTTAGCTAAAGAGTTATGTTCTAGACATTATACAGGGATTCTATGATGGAATTTTGACCACTCAGGAAAATAATTGGAGTTTTCGGGTATCGTTTGGTATAAACGGAGGATTTATCCGTTAAATATAACATATGAAATGAATTTTTATAAATAAATAAGTAAGTTTAATAATTCTGAAAATAACTTTATAAAAATCTGCATATTTTAATTATTATGTATAAAAATTCTCATAATTTAATCACATTAAAATAAAAAGTTATAATAATTTTAAGATTTAATAAATATAAGTTTTGATAAAACCGACAGCGTTATGTTAAATAACTGACTGGTATACCAAAACACAAAAGTGGTCAATTATCATACTTTTGAATAAATTTAGTAAAAACGAACTTTTTACGAGATTTTCGGATGATTCAGGTGAATTATAAGTGTTTTGTACAATAGAATCCGTATAAAAACGAAAACGAACCCTGTTACAAATCTAGACATCTAAACCCTAAATTTCTTTTATAAATCGAATCATTTTATCAAATAGTACATTTACCCAAGTTTGTGTGATCTGACCTATTTAATAAACGCGTAAACGGCTAACTTGTCCAAGCACGTAAAACGGTGAAACTAAGCCAAAACTAATTTTGAATATTAGACACTGTACGGCGTCAAAATCTAAGACTACCGACATGTTCTGGGCATAATAGCCATACCCATACTAGATATACAATCTGATTTAGTTTAAAGGTTTTACGAGTATTAACAGTACAATACCGATTCTAGGATTCGAGCTCTAATCGAGGCATACTATTTACAAAAGCGTGTTACTGATACTATACTACGATAAGATGAGTTTCATGGCCACACTTTTTAAACTGTTTTACGAAAATTTGGGGCAGAGAGCATGTTTATATATATCTATCTATCTTGGAACGTGTTATGATTTAAATTGTCTAAGTGGTAACACTTGAAAGTCCCCACAAACACTTGTGATTAATCTTGAACCGGCGGCATTTGAATAGTATTATTGGTTTGACAAACCCAATTGACAGAGCCAGGGGGTATGTTGTGACACGTTTTACAATTGCACATGACCATATAAATCTGTTGTAACATGCTATGTGGTGTTAGACATAATACATGTTTGGGGAATGTGGTAGTTGAGACCACGGGGAGTGCGTGGGCAGTGGAGGCCACGTGGTAAACGCACGTCAAGGGTTGACTTGTGGCTTAGTATAATTACATCACATACATACATACTATGGATACTATGATTACGTATACTGGTTTTGTATAAACGTATGAAACTCACCAGCTATTCGTAGTTGACCCGTTTTAACTTGATTTTCAGGTATACCAAAATAGGAATGATGTGCTATGTGTTATGTGCTCGAGTAATGAACAATACCGTTGTATACAGATTCAAATATACTATTAAGGAATAAAGCGGCTTAAAGAACCAGTTATGTTATGTAACGCTTAGTTTGTAAACGTATTTAAAACCATGTAATATGATGCAAAATAGTTTGTTAATTTTCTTTATAAACAATGTGGTTGATACCATAGGTGTCTGTTACACTCTCGTGTTACGCTTCCGCATGTGCCTAGTCGGGGTGTGGCAGAAGTTGGTATCATATTCATTGGTTATAAAGAATTAGGATGTTCCTTAGGATACCTAATATAATCGTAGGCTCGATTTTATTTGGGAATAAATAGTATTTAAAAATATATACTGTTGTGTTTTGGGATGAACTTTAATGGGAAAATGGGTTATTATAGTCCAGAATGAACGGACTTGCTTGTACGAGGGAATTCGTGGAGAAGTCACTGAACACCCGAATTGGTAAAAACGACAACATATGTGAATAAAATATAACACTAAATGCATATATAACGTATAAGTGCTAATGTGTATGAATACGTGTATGTATCTTAAAGTAATTAATATTACATTTAATTATGATTGATATTATTGAGGAATGTCATTCTTGTTACTAACCCTGCTGCAGAAACATGTCGAGGTCTATTGATAATGTGCTTTACGAGGTACCATCATTATCAGTGGATAAAGAAGATCCGGAAGAGGAAGAAGACGAGGGAGTAGGAGAAAGTTTAGGAGATGATGTAGTTCCCCATGAGGTACCCACCGATAGCCTAACTTATCAGGCTATAGATGCGATAACTACCCCCCCCCCTCCCGAGGACATCACCTAGACATGAGACAGAAGCCACTAGTGTTTACCATTAACCCATTAAAGCTCTTATATTCCCCACTCCACCATCACACCATACCCCAGTGACTACACCCACCCATAGAGTCCGTCAGACTGCCCGTATGAGTGTACCGACACCTAATCATACCTTTTCCCCACTCAGATCATATGCTTATTCTCGTTGGTGTTTAGACAGGGTGGCAACCCAACCATGGAGTTGTGTGGTAGTGATTGTGGCCTTGGTGGCTGTGTGTATGTGGTTGTTGTACTATATATATCTATATATCTATATATATATATATATATATGGATAGAAACATGGGTAGTATGGTACTATTGTACATAGTATTTTGATACTCCATGCAACATTTTAGAGTAGCATGTTGCGCTAACATGGGGGATGATTTTGGAGATACTATTACAAGCATTGGCCCTTATTGGGTTAAGTCTATCTGTCATCTAGTGACAATTTTGATACGCATATACAAGCGTTGACATTTACCTAGTTACGCTGATGCACTAATTTTGAATACATATGTATAGTAATAGTTATGTGTAATACAAATGTGTTATTTGTCATACTTGTGTGTTTATAATTATGATTCGAACCTACGACCAATCGGTTAATAGCCGACCGCTCTACCAAAGAGCTACTGAGGAACAACGGGAGATTCGATCTCATAGAGTTCCATCCCCTTTCTCAACCCATGACCAATATGAGCTCAAAGCTTCCTTCGTAACTCCCGGAACTTCTTCGTAGTGGCTCCCCTCCATGCCTCATTTCATAGGGAACCTAAAAGTGGCTCTATTTCATTATATTTCATCCATATCCCAATTCCATTCATTTAATATACTTTTGGTCATTTAATACACTTTTGGTGTCATTCACATAACAGATGTCATTTCTAGTCTATCTCTTTCTATTTCTTTTCTATATATGGAAAGTTTCAAAATCATCATATAATAATCTAGAAATTGCAATAGAAAAGAAAAAGGGAGGTTTGTGATGATTTTGAAATCTTTTCTACTAGGTAATCTAGTATCCTTATGCATGAAGATAATCAATTCAGTCGTTGTGGTCGGACTATATTATGGATTTCTGACCACATTCTCCATAGGACCCTCCTATCTCTTTCTTCTCCGAGCTCACGTTATGGAAGAAGGAGAAGAAGGAGCCGAGAAGAGGGTATCAGCAACAACTGGTTTTATTACGGGACAACTCATAATGTTCATATCAATCTATTATGCGCCTCTGCATCTAGCACCGGGTAGACCTCCTACAATAACTGTCCTAGCTCTACCGTATTTTTCGTTTCATTTCTTCTACAATAATCACAAAAACTTCTTTTATTATGGATCTACTACCAGAAATTCAATGCGTAATCTCAGCATTCAATGTGTATTCCTGAATAATCTCATTTTTCAATTATTGAATCATTTCATTTTACCAAGTTCAATGTTAGCAAGATTAGTCAACATTTTTATGTTTCGATGCAACAACAAGATTTTTTTTTGTAACAAGTAGTTTTGTTGGTTGGATAATTGGTCACATTTTATTCCTGAAATGGATTGGATTGCTATTAGTTTCAATACGGAAAAATCGATCTATTCGTAAGTACATTCGATCTAATAAATACCCTGTGTTAGAATTTAAAAATTCAGAATTAAAAAAAAAAAGATGGCTGGTATCTTTAGTATTTCATTATTAGTTACATGTGTCTACTATTTAGGCAGAATACCGTCACCTATTTTTAGTGATAAATTGAACGAGCTCGACAAACGGGAAGAATAAGAAGTTGATTATATGTATGGGAATCAAGAAAATTTGGAACTTGAAAAAAAGGAAAAAAGAAGAAGAAAAATACTTTTTTTTTTTTTGAAAAACCTATTCTTACTTTTTTTTTCGATTATAACCGATGGACTCGTCCATTACGATACATAAGAAAGATAAATAAAAAATTGAAAGGCTCTGTAAGAAAAGAAGCCTCACAATATTTTTTTTATACATGCCAAAGCGATGGAAAACAAAGAATATCTTTTACATATCCTCCGAGTCTTCCCTTAGAAACCACTATCGTCCTTAACATCAATCCTTTGGTTCTCATGGCCACCGGATGGCCGCTTTTATAGCCAAGAAGATATCTGTTGCGATCTCTAGGATAGTAACCAAAATTCAAAACATCAATGCCACTGGTCCTACCTTTTCAACTAACCTCTCTGTTGGCGACTACGAACCATCTACCTCCACTCATCCTCACAACAAGAAACGTAAGAACCTTTCCGCAACCAATCCTTCCCAACCACAAGCCTCTTCAACTTTTCCAAACAAGAAACCTTACCTCGGTCCTTACCCGTTATACTCCATTTGTAACTATCATCTCCCGGTTAAATTCCTATGCCACCGTTGCACCCAATGTAACCGTTATGGCCATTTTGCTAATACTTGTCATGTGCCACCTAGTGCAAAAGCCATTCCACAATAGTCTGTGCTGCCTGCTCCTAGATCCGCTAGTACACCGTATGCACAACCTGGTGCCCCTAGCACCCGTGCTTTCTACCATTGTGGGAACCTTAATAATCTCCACAATATGTGCCCCCATATTATCCATGTTAACCAAGCTCAAGCTATAGTTACACCCTACTACATTACCCATTAAGTCCAAACCTATCAATCCCATGTCCTTCAAGCTCCTCTCGTCAAGCAAGATCATTCGTACTTAACCCAAACTTAACAAGTTCCGCACCCGCAAGCTCAAGTTTACCAAACATACTCCAATCAAACACCACTCTTTCGACCCGTTCAAGCTCAACTTATTCAAGCAATTCCGAAGCAATCTACCTCGCCTGCTCAAGCTCTTATGGATCAAATTATTCAAGATGCTCAAGTTCCAAGGTTACAAGTCATGCGCAATTGAGGATTCAAGCTACTGAAGACTTTTTCCGCTCGTCGTACTCTATCTTATTTAACTCGAGTTTCGCTTTGTATCGAATCTTTAATAAATTTTGGATTGACGTTTTTATGAATTATTAAAGTAGTAGTTAGTATTTCCTATTGTTATGTCTTTCGAGTAAAGTTTATCGAAGTGTTGTTTTACAAAATTCCCCATTTTTAAACAGCCAAACCATAAATTTTTGTTTATTTAAAAGATGCCTCGCTTATAACCCTTTTCCCTAAAAGATTTCTATTAAAATTATATTTTCAAACGCTTTGTATATCCACACGATGGGACGAATCATGTGGGCTATCCGACGACGAAAGTAATTATGGTTCAGAACATAATTATCGAAGTCTTCGCATAGAAATCATAATGCATACAATTGAATGTCATAATATAGAACCGAAAGCAGGTTTAGGTGATGGTACGAATGTTGAGACGATAAGGACATGGTGGGTACGCCGATGGTACATCCTATATATAAGTGCCCTTATATGATTGTCATTTGTAGCATTGTTTCGACTACTCAAAGTTCCGTGTGATGATGTATTTTAAATTATATTTTAAAATTTTCCTTTCATCAAAATTTATTGGTTTTGTTATAGTATCCTTTAATTTCGGGACAAATTCCCAAAAGTATGGGATATTATAACAACTCGGATTTTCCAGTTAATATTTTTATCCATTACCCGACCCGCTTTTATGTTCGGGAAACTTTTACAGATAAAATATCGCGTTTATTGAGTCATTATTATTTTTTTAATATTATTGTCTAAATATTTATTTAATTATTAAAACGACTTTGAAATATATACAATTTTAACCCTAAACTAAACTTTAATCCCCTTTTGTTTCCATCTCAATTCTCTAGGGACCAAATTGCAATTTCTGTTATATTAAACCCATCTACCCAATAACCCAAACCCGTATCCAACCCAAACCCGTAACCCGTTTGTCTAGCTTGCACCTTAATCTTCGTTGATTATCAAAATAAAATCATGCATATGATTCTTCATACTATAATCATCCTACCGAAACTCGGAATTAGGAAACTAAGATCGTTTATGATACGAATTTAGTTTTTAAGAAAACCGTCTCAACCTGTTTCTCAATACACATTATAACAATCATCTTAATTCAATTAAACCTACCTATGTTATCCTTATACCATCTCCTGCTGAACCCCATAGTTAATTTAATTATAATCACCTGCTAGTGCTAGTCCTTAATCATCTTTTGGCCGGCGAATGTTGATCCAATTAACCATCGTATAATCGTTGTTAAGGTAATTAGTTAGATAGTTATGATCGTCAATGAATCATCTTCGATAACCCTATACTTAATCGGCCAAACGATTAACGTTTTGGCCGATTGATCTTGTTTGGGTTTATAGCGTATTTTGGGTTGCGTCTGTTTGTTCTTATTGTAGCAGATCCAAGCTTATAATCAACTAAACCCCTAGCCCAGTTGGCGGGGGGGTCCGTGTTATGACTATGAGTGGCTGAGGGCGCGGGTTCGAGCCACCCCCAAACCGTGTTTTTAGTTGTTTTTGTTAAATAATCCCTTTAATCAATAATATTAACATATTTATTTATTTATTTAAGCTATATTACAAATATTATAAATACAATAATTAATCAATATATTTACAAAACCGACATATTAACTAGTCGTTTTCCGAATCATGGTAAAAACCATATATATATATATATATATATATATATATATATATATATATATATATAATAGATATTTGAAATTGATAAATGTTAAAGGTTTAAAAAGGTTTTATTTATTTAAAATACATAATTAAAATATATAATATACCTTATTATGTTACGTAATTATATGGCCAACTATTTTATAAAAGATTTTATTTTATATAAATTTTTTATTATCGATTAATTATTAGTTACACTATTAAATTAAAAGAGATATTTATTAATAACAATAAACTGTATTAACTTATTATTTCACAAATACCGATCGACCTAAAATCATTATATATATTATTTATTTATTAAGTAAAAGTATTTATATATTAACACTAATATAATTTTAATAACTTTTATAAGATAAAACTTTAAATAAATTATTATAACTTCCAAATACCCGTTCAATTCCTAAAGCTCTATTAATTTATGAATCTCGCCATTAATCCATAGCTATTCGTTATTACTCATAAGGATTTGTTCGTGGATATATCTCATCAAGAGTAACGTTATTGATTTCCGTTCTTATCATATTCATTTCTTCTTATTTACTAAGGTGAGTATTTCACTCCCATTTTTACTTATTTTTAATCCTTTTTTGGGACATATGCGTATCTTATTTATTTACCTATAATATAGTATTCAAAATTTCTATAGTTAAACTTGTGTGCATATCGATTATTTTCCTAACTTACTATATGTTTATTTTCTTAATTTCCCGCATTCGGAGAGGTCCATCGTTATAGTATGATCATACGACTGTCGTAGTGGTCGACGTCCAATCACATGACAATGGTTTTACCGACAACTCACTCATGGTAACCAACGTCCGATTCGCATGGCATTTAGCCCATATTTTATTATCTGTTTTAATTGTTTATATATGCTATGTCTTAATTGTTTATCTCACAGGAACAATTTGTATTTTCTTTTATATATTATACTGTATCTCAAAATAATTGGTGCTTTACTCACTCAACCATGTGTTTACAAATTTATTTTTATTTTATACACATATGCAGGTTATCGTATGAATTTAATGCAAGTTGTTGTAGACTTAGTGAAGAATTTAAGTTAGAAGATTTTTAATCAAGATCATTTGAAATATAGATTTGTGTTTATTGTTATATTTTAATTATATACTTTGTATTATTTAAATTTTTTGAGCATTTAATTTAAATAGATAGATATTGTAACCTATTAATTATTGCATGATAGTACCTTATGAGCTGTGAGCAATCAGCTCACGCCCCGGCATTTCCGCCTTAGGTTGGGGTGTGACAATCCCAACCCCATCGTCCGCAACCACCTCGATATCAATTATTCCTTATTAATTTACTCCCGTTTGAATTAGAAAGTTTCAATGTAATAGTCGGTATGGGCTGGCTATCTAAGTATAAAGCAGAAATCGTTTGTAAGGACAAAACTATTAGAATTCTGCTTTCATACAATGAATGATTACGGTACAAGGAGAGAAATCTGGTACTACATTGCCTCACGTATCTCATCTTAAAGATCTGCTCCATTGCCGGTATTGTTGTCCACTTAAACTCATGCCCTTAATACTTACTTAGAGGGATAAGACCGGACACAATTTAGGTTTGTATGATCTAGTGGGACCCACACTTAAAAGCGTAGAAACCACTTCGCCAAGTTTCATTATTGGTTTTACCGGACCAAGTCACCCCAAGTTGAATCCTACCCCTTAGGCCTGGCCAAAAATCTATCTAATGACAAAACATTTATTTTCTTATAAAAAAACTTGGAATATTTTCAAAATCAAACATTAAGATTGAATGTTGGACTTACATGCCACACAATACAGACTTGCATGCCTTTCATTCACTTTCATTCAAGGTGTTTAAGACTTATAATGATGCCCCTCATCAGTAGTTTGTTTGATATATAAACTTTTTGAGTTTATTGTTAACTGTGATGATTAAAATATTGCATGTTTTGGGTTGACCAAACACCAACAAGCTTGTCTATGACCCGAAGGTCTAATGGTGTGACGATAGAATTAACCAACCTTGACAAATGAGATTTCTTGTCATGCTTCCTTTTTTTTGCAAGGAATGATTTTGTTTTCAAACCCAAAACTCTTCAAAGGAATTCCCAACACCAGTTCATTCTTGAAAATATAGTTCATATTTCTTATGTGAATGTGGCCCATGCGTTTATGCCATAACTCAGATTCAGACTTAGACGCTTTTGAAAGAAAACAAGATTCTTCAGTAATGGTTGAAGCTGCTCTCATATCCATCACATAGGTATTATTCTCCCTTGGAGCTTTCATTAGTATCCATTTCTCAGGTATTTAAAAACGAGCATGCAAAACTAGGGCTTCTTCATTAGTTGCATTGAATAGCCTTTGTCACGTACTTGAGAAACACCATGAGATTGTGCTTTAGTTCTTCCACATAGTTCACATTTTCTAGTTTGGTTTTTTCATTAGTCACAATATCAATTCTGCCTCCATTTTCTCTTGCAAAACTAACACCCCCCCCCCCTTGTACAGTCTTCTACTCCTGCAATAAATCTGTGTTGCCAATCATGTGTCTAGAACAGCCACTGTCTACAACCCACTTGTTGTTCACAGCACTTAATGTATGTTCCTACACATGTTAGAAAACTTAATTAGTATGAGCGACCTAATCGATTGAGGTCTTGGGTCGTCTAGATCTTTCATTACGTGTTAATCTTTGACGATGTAAGTTAGATATTCCGTGAGGCTTGACATAACTATGGAAAGGACTACGGACAGTATGGAAGTGTCTTTGAGGCCGGTTATAGTTGGATTCTTTTCTAAAATTATTCACCCTTGAATTTTTAAAGTTTGTGAAAAACCGCGGTTGGTTCCTTTGGAAACGGGGACCGAAACATGATCGTTGGTTAATATTAGGAGTATAAGTTTTGCAAATATTCAAATTATGCTTAGTTGGTTGGTTCCTCGTTATTGATTTCACTTTCCCTTTTGCCTGTTGTCCTTTCTTTAAGGGGCATATACTTGAAAAATGACCTTTAAAGTGACATTTAAAGCATGACTTATTTTCCAACGAGTCAACTGTGGCTGATTGACTAACTGATTCTGAGTGAACCTTGTCAAATGATGAGGTCTGAATCGAATCTGATAATTTAACATATGGAATCAAAAATAGATTCAGACCGGTTTATCTTTTTACAAAATCAACATTTGACTCCCTAGATAGGGTTCCTGCCTCTTCATCAATCATATTTGCTATTACAAACTAAATAGGTGTGAAATGTTTCATTTTAACTTGATTATTTGACTGTACAATATGTTAGGAGAAGTTTCTTAATTTTGCTTGTTCTGATTCAGTAAAGTTATGTAACTTCGTTTCAGTTAAGTTCGCCTGATCGGGATGGGAACTTGGGTAACTTCGTTATTCCCGATTCGCTGGTCGATAATTGAGCAGCTACTTGATTAGCATAAAGATAAAGCTGATCAATGTTAAGCTCCTTAGTAGGTGTAAATGTATAGTTATTGTTAAAAGTGGAGGAACTTCCATGTAACCAAGTATCTCCTTCTCGTTTGAGGACCTTAAGGAGCTTAAGGCATGATCCAAGACAATAAAAGAGTTCTGAATTGTTCAAGTTTTCTATTTAACTCTAGTATTTTGACTTAGAAATCAGCTATTACTTATCTTTATTAGAGAAAATTTTATTCTTTTCCTTGACCACTTCATAAGAGAGATCTATCACTTGAACCTATAGTTATCTTTAAGCTTCTCATATATTTCTCAAGACCTTTGATTTTTCTTACATATTTATTATCTTTCTCTCTTATGTGGTGATTTTCTTATATTAATTCATTTATTTCTTTAATTAGCTCAATATTTTAATTATTTAGTTGATTTAGATGTGCAGTTAAATTTCGGCACTTCAAACATGACTCTTCTCTACTTACCTTACATAGCATATCACTGAGTTCTACCATGTAGGCTTAGTACTTCCATTGAGCGACCTTCTATATTCCTTGCCAAAGTCTAACTTCACCACATAGCCTGCTCATTAACTTCTTTAACATTCAAATTCCAGCTGTAACCACCCGTTTTTCTGAGATACCATAGCCTTCATCTCAGGTCTTCCTCCATACCGATTCCCCGTTTGATTCGTACTTCTCTCAACTTTTCATTTGTAAATTAACGAGCAAAGTTCCCATTTCTCTGACACTTGTAGCAACGAACTTTAGATTTATCAAACCCTGAATTTGCCCCACAAATATTCTCCCATTCTTATTTATAAACCTCTTCACTCTTCTCACGATCATAAACATTTTCCACTGTAAATACATTTCTTCCAAGTCATCTGCATCAATCTATTCATAATCTTCATCCAAAGCTGTTGGATCAACTATCTTTCCTTTAATATAAGTCTCATGTGATCCAATGAAAGATGCATATAGTGGAAAATGTTGTTCAGATGATTTAACACTCATAGGAATTGACGAGCAGTTTACACTTTATGGACTACCTGCTGATCCAATTTAACTTGCTTGACTATTTGTTGGAGTAACCCCACCAGTAACAAAGCATATATCACCATCAGAGTTCATGACAACCTCTGTAGTAATCAGCTGACCCAAAGTTAGAACTTGAAGAAACTTTGGGATGTTGAACCTGATCAATCATTGTTCCCATTCTCTTGATGTTCATCTCAAACACTCTAAGTCCATTGACTGCGTTTTCCAGTTCATACTAAGTAAATTCCATTTCATATGTGATCATGATTGTGTATATTACCCATTTTGGTGGAAGTGCAATTAGAAGCTTTTCAACTTTCTTAATTTTATCGACCTTGATATCAAAATTGTCGAGATCAGTCACGAAATGGTAGTAGCAAGTGATGATGTCATCCAACATCTCATTTTTCATATACTTGAAAACTGAAAACTGAGTTTTTAACAGCTTGGACTTCGAGTTTCTTATGGAAACATTACCCTCATATCTACTTTCCGAGGCATCCCACCTATCTCTAGCATTCTTGTATTTCTTAAAAGTATGTAGAACTTCTTGTGGTAGAGCCATCGTTATTGCAACTAAAGCCTTATTTTCTGTGTCATACATCTTATTCTCGTCTTCTTCCAATTGAATATACTTCTTAAGTTGTCCCCTTCCTTCAAAAGTGGTCGTGGGTGGTATGTAACCATCTTGAATGCACACCCACATCTTGGCATCTTGCAACTTAGTGTATTGTTCAAACCACTTTTTCTATTGTACAAAGTCAGTACCCTTCAATAACATAGGTGCTTTAGTTGTGGAACCTGACTCAACTTCCATCTTAACCAGATTAAATATATTTAGAGACGTCATTTAATGTTTTATTTTATTTTTTAAAGTCCAACATTAGTTAAGTTAGCCTTCGTTTCAGAGTAAGTGAAGTTAAGTAACTTCGCTTGGTCAATCAAAATGGTCAACTTCGCCTGGTCAGTAGTAAAGGTCAACTTCGCCTAAGTCCACTTCATTGAGTCAACCTCGCTAAGTCAACTTCACTGAGATACAAGTTCGGGTTAACTTGAAACTTCACCAAAACTCTTAGCGATAACTTCGCTGTGACAGCTGGAAAGTTTGGTTTTTCGTTTTTCGGATGTGTTTGTGAGTGTATGGATAATACTCGTGTGATACTCCTAAACCAAACAATTAAGAGCTTAACGCTCTTATACCAATTGTAGTTCCCCGGAATGGATAGCCACAGGATATATCACAAACTCATAGGGTGTGGAACTCCGTAAGTGTTTGATTACGAGTATTAATAATAACAAGAAAAATAGACAATAAACCAAAGGATTACTTTTTATTGAATAACTCGATGTTTTTCAATACACCACAAGCACTTACACAAGTTCTCTGTAAAAAAAACTGAATGAACAACTCCTCTCAAAACCCTAAGCCAAGGATGCGTTTATATACTACTCATCTTCGCCTATTATAAGACAAGCGAAGTTATCACAACTGCGCTTACACCCATAACTTCGCTTATACCTAACCCGTCAAACAAATAACATAAAACAAAACATATTGTTTATTATATACATGACTAACAATAAACCTATAAAGTACTGGCACACCAAAATGTACCAACAATTGCAGGTGTGTTAGTGCTTAATGGAGCTAAACAGAGCTTAATGGAATCTATTGGGATGATACTCAAGAGTTAATATGAAGATGAACGAAGCATGTGCTCAAAATATGCAGGAATAATCAAGATCATACAGGCCGCAAGTTGCACCGTCAGGGTCACAATTTGTGGTCCTGTCGAGAAGGGCCGCAAGTACCAATACAAATCAGGCAATTTTGAGAGAAAGGCAGCAACTTGCGGTCCCATCAGCAGAATTTGTGGCCTAGTTCGTAAAAATATGCGAAAAGTAGGTTTTTGACCCAATATATAAACATAACATTAGGGTTACAAAAACTTAACTTCTTCCAGCCGTTTTAGGGAATTGGGAAGCGATTCTCCTCCATAACACTCCCCGATCATCATTCCTCCATGGTTTCATCCTTCCAATCAACAATTGAAGGATTCATGATGCAGAAGCAAGCCGAAACCACTCGTGACCACTTTAGGTGTAGGGTTTGCATTGAACTTATTATTCTTCTAAACATTACACGTATTGGGATATAGTATTGATTAATTTTTTGGTTGATTGAATCTATATTTATAATTGGAACCGATTAAATAGTGGTTTTTCTGAGACTTTCATTTAATCATCAATCATTTGGTTCGTATTCAACAACATTTTGGATTAACTTCTTATCGTCATTGAACCATTTTCCATTAATGATTGGTATATGTTGAGTTTTATATTAACGAACTGGTAATTAAGTAGAAGGCATACAGTTGTGTCAATTTTCAATTCTTCGTATTAGATTTGTGAATCATCATAACCAAACGACTGTGTCTAGTAATTATCTATCTATTTTAATAAACAAATCATGTCTATGTGATTCCCCTGTTGGTATAAACTATTGTCAGTCAGTTTATTGCATATCCCGAACCTGAAGGGTAGTCATTGTTTCTCATATTGTGTTACAACCAAATCAATTTTCAAATCACTTGACATCGTTTGTACACCTAGTTTAAGTATTAGTTAGTCATGAGTCTAACTTGCATTTTCCACTAATTCCCCGTGGATGGGACAACTTACTTACCCATACTAGTTACAGGTATTTAAGTGATTATAAATACTAGTTTTTTATTAGAGCGCGACATGTACATAAATAAACCTCTGGGAGATAGTGTGCAACTTTGACAAACCTCGTGACCAACCATTTCAAATTTCAACTTTTCAAGTTTCCTTTTTATATTTTAAATTTTTCCATATTTTGTTTTTATAAGACTTATGTTAGGATTGGTTTGCAAACACACACACAAACAAACAAGCAATAAAGAAAAAAACACGTGATTTACGTGGTTTGGTCTAGACTGACCTACGTCCACGGTCTGTAACCAGGGCATTTTATTATTGCTACTGCCTCACTCATGATGAGGAATTACAAGTACAAGGATAAATATATATATATACAAGATTAGGGTTTTCTACTTGTTCACCAAGACAACTTAAATGGGCTTTAATTAAAACAAAGTGGGCCAACCAATTTGATCTTCTAATTCCTACTCCATAGTTCTCTTGAACCGGACCCAAAACAATCGAGCCTCAACGTTAAACCTAGAAATCTCCCACTTGGAGGCTTGATAATCTTAAAACTCCTACTGGTGATCGCTTGTACCTCTTGTAATCTTTCTCGTCTTCCTGGTTGCATCCGCCTTCTCATCAGTTAACCTGAACGCCCATTGAAGCTCCCCCGAGCTCCAACACATCAGTCATGGCTACAACTACCACCGACTCGTTCTCTATCCCTACCGGCTCCCACTTACACGAACTGTCGTATCCTGGAATACCTTGAGAACGAACAACACTCTCCATATTAAAAAGGTAATCTTCTGGAGAGACTTTAACCATTGAAATACTGGTTCTCTTAACCCACTGTCTGGTAACTCTGGCTAAAGCTTTGACTGACTGACTGTCGGTGCTCCCACTGCCACGAAAACCTCTGACTAGGTTTTCTGAACCTCTTCTAGCACGTTCAACCTGAATCTGACCTGTGGCTCTGGATTTATCTCCTGCAAGCAAGCCTTCTTCTGCCCACTAAACTCTGTGAACCGGACTTTGGTCTTCTTCTAAACTGGGTTGGTCACTCCCTCAGAAGAAAAACTAACCATATACAATGAACCCCTCTTTCTTCCTCGAGCAATGACAAGATTTCCCTTTACACTTTCCACTGCATGTTCCCAAATTTAACCTCATGTACCTATTCATCCAACTGCCCGACACTCGGACATCCTTCAAGGTCCATGAACCGGCTGAAGTAACTAAATTCATGTCACCCATGCCCGTAACATCAAGAACATCATTGTTCGCCAATTTAACCTTACCAAAATCACCTTCCTTCAAATTCTGCAATGCTTCACTGATGTGTGTAGCATGAAATGAAGCACCATAATCCATGGCCCTAGACTCAACATTATCCTCAACACTAAGAACTAAAAACTCATCCTCTGAGCATTCTTCTGTAGTGTTGACTTCTTTCTTTCCATTCTTATCATTCGGACACTGATTCTTGAAGTCTCCCTTCTCTTTACAACCCCAACATTTAATATCTTTACGAGTCCTAGACTGACTCCTCTTCCTGCTCCAACTGCCTCTTTTTTTTCCCCTACCTCTACCTTCTGTGACTAATATATTACTTGATGATTCACCTGAACTTCTGCGTCTTGAATCTTCTCCAAGAATCAAATCCCGAATCCCATCAAAAGTAATTTTTGTAGACGAACTACAAACCGTAGTCATTGTTTGAGACCAACTATCAGGAAAAGAGGATAATAACAATACCTTGAACTTCATCATCAAACTTAATGTCTACTGACACTAAGCAGGACAAGATCGAATTAAGATTATTAATATGCGTTGCAATAGACCCACCCTCTTTCATTCTTGTAGTCACTAGCTCTCGGATAAGATAGACCTTAGTTGCTGCCGAGGGCTTCTCATAGATGTTGGATAGTGCATCCATCACACCACGCACTGCGGCTTTCTTCATGATATTAAACGCCACATCTTACGACAACGATAAAGTAATACAAGCCCTATATTTCTTGTCTAACTTCTTCCAATATGCTTCTGACATCTTTTCTGGTTTTTCATCTTCAAGCACTACATCCAAGTCTTTCTGACAAAGTAGCGTTTCAACCTGCATCTTCAACCAACCAAAATTTTGTTCATTAAACTTCTATATCATAACATTTCCGTATTCTGCCATGACAATGACTAAATGAAAACCTGGTTAAACAGAGATAGACACAAGAGTGGCACGAGCCTGAACTTAACAGCCATTCTACTAAACTCTGTTAAACAAAACCACCTATCTAAACTACCTGGTAAATATACCAAAATTCAATCAAACCCAAAACGAAACCTGATGCTCCAAAACCAACCAATAACAACCAATATTCTCAAAAGAAATTATAAAAGAAAAAAAAGAGGCTTCTGCCTTTTCTTTTCCACTTACAACTCAATAGACAGATTGCCAATAATGGTGGGGTCAACAAAAAAAGCCACCTAATTAATTTTTGTTTGTCTTTGGTGCAATGAGTAGGACAAAAATCGGCGCTACTCCTCTTCTCCTTAAACGATGGACAACCACAAAAAGGACCAAAAAAATCCCCAAATATTATTTAACACTATCAGTTAGTGAGTGGACGGTGGCCGTAGATCTCACGAACACCCAAAAAATAAAAACAAAAAAAAAGAACATGATTAGAAAATATGACCTTCTATTTTTTTTTCTAACATGCGATCGCTAGGCTGGACTCCATTTTGATGACTTCAATCTGCCAAAAAAAATGCCAAAACCAAGATCAAACAACACTCTTCTCACAAATGTTTTATGTGTGTAACGTAACATCGGCTCTTGATACCACTTGTTAGGATTCGTTTGCAAACACATACACACACAAACAAACTAGAGATAAAGAAAAGAACACGAGATTTAGGTGGTTCGGTCTAAACTGATCTACGTCCACGGGCTGCAACCAGAGTATTTTATTATTGCTACTGCCTCATTCATGATGAGAAATTACAAGGACAAGGCTAAATATATATATAGATACAAGATTAGGGCTTTCTACTTGTTTACCAAGACAACTAATATGGGCTTTAATTAAAACATAGTGGGCCAACCAATTTGATCTTCTAATTTCCAGCTCCATAGTTCTCTTGAACCGGACCCAAAACAATCGAGCCTCCACATTAAACCCAACAACTTTTACCTTTGATTCTCTCACACAACTTAATAAACCAACAATCAGATTAAAACCCTTCATTTCCTCTCTCTGCACACTAATTCACCTTTTGCTTCTGCTCTCCGCCCAAGAAACATGTATTTCCTTCGAACGATTGTTATTCACATATATAATTCTCAAACTTATGTCATCGATTGCTCAAAAGAACTTATCTATCTGTAGTCGCACATCTAGTACCCTTCCCACTGTCGAATTGTTTCCAATTTTACGCCGGCAACCTTCAAGTTGGCATGTTGTGCTCGCTTATTATGAGAATTTTGTCATAAAACCTGTACTTATTTAATTTTCTATTTTGAATTAAATTAAAGGTAAGAAGATAAAACCTTGGGTTATTTTATTTTGAACCAAGGTATACTTTAAACTATATATATGAACTAATTTATATATATACAAAAGAAAAGATATCAAAACTAGTCATTTATGTTTGAACATTTTTTCATTGGACGTCCTTTAGTAAAAAGAATGGAAGAAAACATACGCTATGTATCAAATCTCTATCACGTTACGTCTTTTGTCACTAACCCCGTTTATATTTTTTTGTTAAATCTGGTTATGTGCACTATGCATGAGGGTAGATTCGTCTTTTTAACTCTTTAGGGAGTATTTGTATAGATAAATTAATGTTTGAGCCATGTTGAAAACATTTAAAAATAAAAAAAGATAAATATTAATTTCCTAAATCTCAACCCTACTCTTTAATCACCAACTCTCTCTCTCTCTCTCTCTCTCTCTCTCTCTCTCTCAAACCCACCTTGTAACCATCATCACCGCATGTAACATCCCATTTTTTGAGTTTCGGTTAATAAAATGAAATAAGAGTTATTATGAGTCGGGCTAGTGTTGGGTAAATGGATATGGGTTACGGACTTAGGTTATGAGAGAAAGAAGGAAAGACCATGGGCTTAAGCCCATGATCCATAATAATATAAACCTTAAATCACCCATTTAATTCATTTCACACATATTCCATACACCACCAAAACACACACTTAAGCTCTCTCTCTCTCTAGTTTCTCTCCTTTTATCTAGCTGAATAAAGATAGAAAACCGATCCCGATCCAAGGTAATGATAGTATGATGTTGTATGAGCTTAAACCCATTAGATATGGTCACGAAACGACGAGCCCACACCGTTAAACCGTTTAAGTCATGAGATCCGGGTAGAATCAGGTATAAACTGAATCTAAGATGAGCTTAGGGATCACCCTAGCTCAGATCATGATCGAACGGGGCGAAAAACGGTGAAAAACGAGTCAAAACTCATTTTTATGGCGAAACCGCGTTTTTCCGGCGCCGGAAAGTATGTACGAGGTGAGGGAATGTAAGAGAATGTTTCTGACATTCTTTGACCTAACCCTAATTCGTTAACGAAAAGTTAACGAACTAGGGGTGATTCGTTAAGTGATTCGTTAATGAAATCTTAACGAACTAGCCTTAATTCGTGTCCCAGTTCTCATGGAAAAGGATAAAGAATTACCCCCGATTCGCTATGACCGTTCGTTAAAGAGATAACGAATTAGAAAGTTCAATTCATTATATGGACAAATTCGTTATATGGAGTGATTCGTTATATGGACTGGTTCGTTATGTGGACTGATTCGTCGAGGGACAAATTCTTTATAAGGTCCAATTCATTACAAGGACCAGTTCGTTATGATAACCCAATTCGTTAAGAGCGGTGTAACGAACTAGAAGTTTAACAAAATGACAGAATGGTCCCTGGACTTAGAAGAATAATGATTTAATTACACAGAAGCCCTTGAACCTTTAAGTTAGCAAATTAATTAATGATTCAAAAATTCTAATGGAAAATGTGATAAGACAGTTAATGGAAATAAAATTTTTACAAGCTGACCTGGCAGCTCGACCCCAGCCAGGGGCTCGTCCCTTGGACCCTGCTAGGGGCTGCCGCCCCTAGACCCGCGTCCAGAGGTGCTGCCCCCTGGACCCCCGTTCGTTGAGGGTTATAACTAGACTAGAAACGGGATGTGAGTAATGATAGTTAATTGATATGCGTAATTGTTATACAGTTAGTCGAGCACAACTAGGGAAAGGAATAATAGTTAACGGTGAATGTAATCATGTTCAGGTGAGTTTCTAGCCCCACGTCCTTGATATGTTTTCGGGGCTGTATGCATACTCGATGTGATAGTTAATACACTTACCTTAAATGGTTAGTGTATGCCTTGTATGATTTATGTATGATGATTTCTTGATGGTGTGTGAACGATCTTCGGATATTGCATGCACCGTCAGGTGGAAGTAAAGGATATGATTGATATATATGATGTATGAATGATGTATGTTTTTAGATATATGATGAATGAATAATGTATGTATGGTATGTTGATGGTATGGGAACGATCTTCGGATATTGCATGTGTTGCCATGGAAGGCATGTAAAGACAGGTATGGTACAGATGCACGAAACAAAGGGACCAGACCCTATTAATATCTGTGAGGATAGGGACCAGGCCCTAATAATGTCTGTGAGTATAGGGACCAGACCCTAATAATATCTGTGAGGATAGGGACCAGACCCTCATAGTATATGTGATGGTAGGGACCAGACCCTTTATAATATATGTGATGTTATGGACCAGACCCTTAAAATATCTGTGAAGTTATAAGGTGGAAGGCTCTTTAAATAGGATGGATAGTTATGTATGAAAAGTAAGTATGAATAATGTACACCCCTTCGGGCATGTGTGCAAGTATGTGAACTGATTGTATGTCGTATGATTAACTAGAACTCACTCATTGTAGCTGACTTTTAGTATGCACGCAGGTGAGTAGGATGAGGCCGCTCGCTTGAGGGGAAGCACATAGCATGGATTTGAAGACACTGGCATCTCAATGAAGTGTTATGTTATGCTATTTTAAAAGACAATGTTTTATGTTTGAATGACTTGAATGCTCGTTAAGACAAGAATTTAAGGTTATGTAATGTAACGGTTTGAATGTTTTTTATTATTCCGTGAACGTTTTTATTAACTCTGATATTTAGAACTGTTTTTATGAGTAAATCCAACGTCCAATGTAGGGCACCGGAGACGGGGCCATACAAGTTGGTATCAGAGCAAAGTTCGAGAGATTTAAGCATCCTACATGCTTACACTCGAACAGGGAATGGGATTAAAGAAAGAAAAGAAAAAAGATGCCAGTACAAGAATGTCATGTGTCACTCAAGCAAGCTAAATAAAGGTAAAGTATGTGATTAATTTCACATGTAAAGTAGAAAAATGAATGAATGTTTGCGTAATTTCTAAATAAAGAATGTATGAATGCTAGCTTAATTGCTTGGGATAGGAGTATATGATGATATGAACTGTTTGATTATCTAATTGTTAGAAGTAGAACTAGCACAAGTGGACTCACAAAGGGAAGTGTATAGAACTCAGAGAGTAACGTGATCAGCTAATCATAGCTGGCCACTGTTATTACCTGTTAGCCTTACTATCCTTGTACTAAATGGTTCCTTAAGTGATTACGTTTGTGTTTCCTTATAGAATACAAATGGCTGGAGCTAAGAAAGCTGCTGGAAGGGGAGGGTACGGGACGTCGTGGCACGCCACGCGTTATCCGAGAACCGTCGGTAGAATCAGCTACTAACAACGAGGGAGAAGGAAGTGCAACTGGTCGAAATCCAAGCAATAACGAAGGGGTTCAACTGGATCCCGCAATTCAAACTACCATTACTCAAGCGGTAGCAGCTGCTGTGAAAAACATGAATCTCGAAAAGTCTGCTGAGAAGTCTGGGGAAATGAGTAAGAATGATGATGAATAGGAGAAAGAGGAATCAAGTGTGGTTAAGTCGGTAAAAGTCGATAATAGGAAAAGAGGCCGAGGCGGATGCAACTACAAGTCCTTCAAGGGCTGTGATCCTCCGAAGCTAACTGGCTTGGGAGACGCAATCGCTACTCTCCAATGGATAACCGCGATGGATAAGATTATCCGAATTAGCGAATGCCGTCCCGATCAAGCGATGGGTTACGCTACCCAATCCTTCGGTGAGGAGGCAATGTACAGGTGGGAGTCGGTTGAGCAGAGGAAGAGTCGAGAAGAGATCAAGGCTTTGAGATGGGACGATCTAAAGTAGTTAGGATGAAGCGATCTTGTGCTGATGCTGAGGTTGAGAGAGTTGAAATGAAATTTATGAGTCTAAGAGTGGGAAAGATGACACACCGCGAATACACCACTGAATTCAACCGTTTGTCAAGGTTGGTGCCAGACATGGTGAATACTGAGGCCAAGCAGATCAAGTGTTACCTTAGGGGATTTCCGCAGAATGTTCGCGTCTTGGTCAAGGCTGGTAGACCGGGTACTTTTTATTCTGCTGTAGGGTTGGCATAAGTGGTTTATGATGACTTGTCGACAGAAGAGGTAGTAGTGGAAGAAAGGAAGGATAAGAAGTGGGTCGCTCCTGCTAAAATGACCCGGTACTCAGTTGTGGAACCCCAGGAATAAGCAATCGAGAGTTTGGGAGAAGAGGTCGTGCAAGACCTATGGAAAGATGCATGGTGGTGAGTGCAAGTGGAGTCGAAGTTATGATGTTTGTAGCAAATGTAGAAAGGCTCATGGTGGGGAATGCAGGATGGGGTCTAATGCATGTTACAAGTGTGGGAAGGTAGGGCATTATGCCAATGAGTGCGGTGCGAAGCCAGCATGTTACAAATGTGGCAAAACAGGCCATATGGCAAGAGAGTGCACCGAAGGTGAAGCGGGAGGAAGTGGAAAGAAGGATGCTAATCAAGCAAGGCCAAGGACTAGAGCCTACATTCTGACCCAAGAACAAGCTAGGCAGATTCTTGATGTTGTGACTGGTACATTTTTAGTAAAAGGTATTTCTGCTTCAGTATTATTTGATTCGGGTGCGAATAGAAGTTTTGTAGCTATGACATTTAGAAAACTAGCTAAAATGAAATGTTGCCAAGTGTCTGAAACCTTTATAGTAGAAACCGCTAGTGATAGTTCAGTTAAAATAACGAAAATGGTTAAGGACTATAAGATAGAGTTAGATGTAGTTTTGGGAATGGATTGGTTTTCTGATTACGAAGCTCAGATAGTGTGTAAGAGTAGGATAATAAAGCTAAAGTCCTTGGATGGTAGTGCGGTGACAGTTTATGGTGATAAGGAAAGTTCAGGGATTAACGTCATTTCGATGATAAAATCCGAAGGGTTATTACGATGAGGGTGTGGTGCCTACCTGGCGTATGTTGTCAACGCTACGATCGAGACGAAAGAAATGAAAGATGTTGCCATCGTGTGCGACTACCCCAGAAGTATTTCTTGAGGATCTTCTGGGGTTGCCACCGGAGCGAGAGATAAAATTCCAGATAGATTTAATACCAGGAGCCCAGCCCGTCGCGAAAGCACCTTACCGTCTAGCGCCGTCCGAGATGAAAGAATTGATGTCCCAACTGCAAGAACTCCTCGACAAAGATTTTAACAGACCAAGTGTTTCCCCGTGGGGCACACCGGTGCTATTTGTGAAGAAGAAGGATGGAAGTATGAGAATGTGCATAGACTATCGCGAGTTGAATAAGCTTACGGTAAAGAATAGATATCCTTTGCCAAGGATTGATGATCTGTTTGACCAACTGCAAGGTTCAAGTTGGTTCTCACGAATAGATCTCAGATCAGGCTATCATCAATTGAAGTGAAGGAGGCAGACATCCCTAAAACAGCGTTTCGGAAGCGGTCTAGCAAATGCTCCTGCAGCATTTATGGATATGATGAGTAGGGTATGTCGGCCGATGTTGGACAAGTCAGTTACCGTGTTCATCGATGAAATATTTATTTATTCAAAAAGCGAGTATGATCATGCCGAACATCTGATAGAAGTATTGGAGACTCTGAAGAAAGAGAAGTTGTGTGCTAGGTTTTAGAAATGCGCGTTTTGGTTGCGAGAAGTGCAATTTCTAGGGCATGTGATTAATCCTGAAGAGATTACCGTGGACCCAGCTAATATCGAGGCGATAACGAGTTGGAAGAATCCACAGAATCTGACTGATATACGAAGCTTCCTAGGGTTAGCTGGCTACTATAGGAGATTCTTCTAAGGTTTCTCCAAGATAGCCGCACCGTTGACCGGTATGACCCGAAAGTCGATAGTATTCAGTTGGGGTAAGTTTCAAGAAGAGGCTTTTCAGGAGTTAAAGAAGACTCATGCAAGCTCCAATCCTTGCCTTACCCGACGGTGACGAGGATTTGGTTGTTTGTACTGACGCTTTGCATCGTGGGTTAGGTTGTGTGCAGATGCAACGAGGAAAGGTGATAACTTACGCGTCTAGACAGTTGAAAGTCCATGAGAGTACTTATCCGACGCATGATCTAGAGCTGGCAGCAGTAGTGCATGCCCTTAAGATATGGTGACATTATCTGTACGGTACTAGGTGTACTATTTATACCGATCATACAAGTTTAAAGTACTTCTTCGAGCAGAAAGAATTGAACATGAGGCAAAGAATATGGTTAGAATTGATAATGGATTACGACTGTGACATTAAGTATTACCCTGGCAAAGCTAATGTGGTCGCTGACGAGCTAAGTCGTAAGAATGAGGAGTCATTGCAACAGTGAAATCATATCAGCTGATTATGAATTCAAGTCTTTTCGAAGAAATCATCAAAGTGCAGTCAGAATTGTTGGTAGATAGAAGATTAGTAAAGAAGGAAAGGATTTTCGGTCAACAAGATTAGTTGATGGAAACCACTCATGGTGTTAAGACTGGGTTTGACCGTATGTGGATCCCACGCCATGGAGATCTCAGAGGTCGATCCTAGACGAAGCCCATAAGTCAAGGTATTCGATTCATCCAGGAACTACTAAGATGTATCAAGATTTGAAAAGAGACTACTGGTGGCCACGAATGAAGAATGATGTGGTAGATTATGTTAGTAAGTGCTTAACTTGTTTACAAGTCAAAGCCGAACACCAGAAGCCGTATGGGAATATGCAAACCTTGGAGGTACGAGAATGGAAATGGGAACACATCACGATGGATTTCATAACTAAGCTACCTCGTACAGCTAAGTATCATGATACCATCTGGGAGATTGTGGACCGTTTGACCAAGAGTGCACACTTTCTGCCAATACGAGAGGCCATCTCGTCAGAAACGTTAGCAAGCTTGTCCATTAAAGAGGTTGTATCCAAGCATGGAGTACCATTATCGATAGTGTCCGATAGAGATACTCGTTTTACTTCGAGGTTTTGGAAGAAGGTCCACGAAGCCATGGGAACGAGATTGAACATCAGTACGGCGTATCATCCTCAAATAGATGGACAGTTTGAAAGGACGATCCAAACCCTTGAGGATATGCTACGTGCTTGTGTTTTAAACTTTAGAGGAAGTTGGGATGATCATCTGCATCTGGCAGAGTTCTCTTACAACAAAAGCTACCATTCAAGTATTGGTATGCCATCGTTCGAGATGTTGTTTGGAAGACGATGTAAAACTCCGGTATGTTGGGGAGAGATTGGTCAGAAAGAGATGGGAAGTTTAGAAGTTGTGCAAGAGACTTCTTCAAAGTTCGATCAGATCAAACCAAGAATGAAAGCTGCTCAAGACCGACAGAAGTCGTATGCTGATAAGCGGCGATGACCAATCGAGTTTAACGTTGGTGACAATGTGATGCTCAAAGTCTCGCCTTGGAAAGGAATTATTCGTTTTAGGAAGAGAGGAAAACTGAGTTCGAGGTACATTGGGCCGTTCGAGGTTTTGGATCGAGTAGGTGAAGTGGCTTACAAGTTAGATTTACCAGAAGAGTTGGAAGGAATTCATTCTACATTTCATGTCTCTCATCTGAGAAAGTGTCTAGTCGATGACACGTCTCATGTGCCATTAATTGATATTGAGGTTGATGAACAGTTGAACTACATTGAGCAACCAATCGAGATAGTTGACCGCAAGGAAAAGCAGCTTCGTCGTAAAGTTATCCCATTAGTGAAAGTGATATGGAAACATCGCAAATGATCGGATGCTACTTGGGAAGTCTAAGAGGAAATGGGCAAGTTTTATCCAGATTTGTTTATGTAATAGTTAGGTTTCGGGGACGAAACCTCTTTAAGAGAGGGAAGACTTGTAACATCCCGTTTTTCGAGTTTCGGTTAATAAAATGAAATGAGAGTTATTATGAGTCGGGCTAGTATTGGGTAAATGGATATGGGTTATGGACTTGGATTATGAAGGAAAGAAGGAAAGACCATGGGGTTAAGCCCATGATCCATAATTATATAAACCATAAATCACCCATTTAATTCATTTCACACATATTCCATACACCACCAAAACACACACTTAAGCTCTCTCTCTATTTTCTCTCCTTTTCTCTAGCCGAATCAAGATAGAAAACCGATCCCGATCCAAGGTAATGATAGTATGATGTTGTATGAGCTTAAACCCGTTAGATATGGTCACGAAACGACTAGCCGACACCGTTAAACCATTTAAGTCACGAGATCCGGGTAGAATCGGGTATAAACCGAACCTAAGATGAGCTTAGGGATCACCCTAGCTCAGATTGGATCGAACGGGGCGAAAAACGGTGAAAAACGAGTCAAAACTCGTTTTTTCGGCGAAACCGCGTTTTTCTGGCGACGGCGCTGGAAAGTATGTACGAGGTGAGGGAATGTCAGAGAATGTTTCTGACATTCTTTGACCTAACCCTAATTCGTTAACGGAAAGTTAACGAACTAGGGGTGATTCGTCAAGTGATTCGTTAATGGAATCTTAACGAACTAGCCTTAATTCGTGTCCCAGTTCACATGGAAAAGGATAACGAATTACCCCCGATTCGCTATGACCGTTCATTGAAGAGATAACGAATTAGAAAGTCCAATTCGTTATATGGACTGATTCGTTATATGGACTGGTTCGTTATGTGGACTGATTCGTCAAGGGACCAATTCGTTATAAGGTCTAATTCATTACAAGGACCATTTTGTTACGATAACCAAATTCGTTAAGAGCAGTTTAACGAACTAGAAGTTTAACAAAATGACAGAATGGTCCCTGGACTTAGAAAAAGAATGATTTAATTACACAGAAGCCCTTGAACCTTTAAGTTAGCAAATTAATTAATGATTCAAAAATTCTAATGGAAAATGTGATAAGACAGTTAATGGAAATAAAATTTTTCCATGCTGACCTGGCAGCTCGACCCCAGCCAGGGGCTCTGCCCCTTAGACCTTGCTAGGGGCTGCCGTCCATAGACCCCGCGGCCAGGGGTGCTGCCCCCACCCCCCCCCCCCGGACCCACGTTTGTTGAGGGTTATAACTAGACTAGAAACGCGATGTGAGTAGTGATAGTTAATTGATATGCATAATTGTTATACAGTTAGTCGAGCACAGCTAAGGAAAGGAATAACATTTAACGGTGAACGTAATCGAGTTCAGGTGAGTTTCTAGCCCCACTTTCTTGTTATGTTTTCGGGGATGTGTGCATACTCGATGTGATAGTTAATACACTTACCTTAAATGGTAAGTGTATACCTTGTACGATTTATGTATGATGATTGCTTGAGGGTGTGTGAACGATCTTCGGATATTGCATGCACCGTCAGGTGGAAGTTAAGGATATGATTGATATATATGATGTATGAATGATGTATGTATGAAGATATATGATGAATGAATAATGTATGTATGATATGTTGATGGTACGTGAACGATCTTCGGATATTGCACGTGTTGTCATGGAAGGCACGTAAAGACAGGTATGGTACAGATGCACGAAACAATGGGACCAGACCCTAATAATATCTGTGAGGATAGGGACCAGACCCCAATAATATCTGTGAGGATAGGGACCAGACCCTCATAATATCTGTGATGGTAGGGACCAGACCCTTTATAATATCTGTGAGGATAGGGACCAGACCCTTATAATATCTGTGAGGTTATAGGGCGGAAGGCTCTTCAAATAGGATGGATAGTTATGTATGAAATGTAAGTATGAATAATGTACACCCCTTCGGGCATGTGTGCAAGTATGTGAACTGATTGTGTGTCGTATGATTAACTAGAACTCACTCAGCGTAGCTGACTTTTAGTATGCATGCAGGTGAGTAGGATGAGGCAGCTCGCTTGAGGGGAAGCACATAGCATGGATTTGAAGACACTGGCATCTCAATGAAGTGTTATGTTATGTTATTTTAAAAGACAATGTTTTATTTTCGAATGACTTGAATGCTCGTTAAGACAATAATTAATGGTTATGTAATGTAACGGTTTGAATGTTTTGTATTATTCCGCCAACGTTTTTATTAACTCTGATATTTAGAATGTGTTTATGAGTAAATCCAACGTCCAATGCAGGGCACCGGAGACGGAGCCTTACACCACTAACCACCAATAGCTTTAACTTTTTCGACTGAAACTACGATGTGACCATATATGCTACAAAACGCAAACCGAAAGTGTTCCCTCTCTACTCAAACCACCATTTATCACCACAACGCACCAGCTTCAGTTTATCTCTCTCACTCTCACTCTCTCTCTCTCTCTCTACCTCCCTCCCTCCTTCTCTCTCTCTCTCTCTCTGTGTTCTGTTTTGTACAGATGCGCCAACCCACGGTGTTGGTCTCTGAGCCCCGAACACGTAACTGGCTGGTCCCTGAAGCCCCGAACACAAAAACTGATTGGTTTTACTACGCGTATTCAACCCCAATCTCAGATTCCGTTCATGAATGGAAAATTCTTCTTCTTCATGTCCTTATTTACTTCCCCTAATTATCGTTTTAATATGCATGTACAGTCTCAATCACTTTCAAGTTCCGTCATATTCGGAAGATCTCGGATTTCTAGTTTGTGACATTGGTGGTGGCAAACAGATATGGTCTAAGATATATATATATATATTATTAATATTTCCTACACTTTATCTTGGTTTTGGGTTTGGTTTATATAAAATATTACTCCTAGTGGTTCATATTTAGGTTTCAAAGGTTGCATGAGACAACGAGCTAAATTGAAGTATTTATAAAATTTGAGATCGACGAGTGAAACTTCAAAATGAGTTTAATTTAATTTGACAATCGATTTTTCTTTATAAATTACCTTAATATAGTGATTGTTAAAATAGAACTATTTGCTTAAGATATAAATAAGTATAATGTGGATCATATTCTTGAACGTCAAAGTCTTATTTCATGTAAATCTAAATTTTTTTAATTTAATTAATAAATGCATGTTTAGGGTGTGGAAGGAAGAAAACCGAATGGGTTTTACAAGTGGATCAACTTTCATTTAATTGGATTGCAAAGTAACTTAGGCCACACAATGGCCACATAATGACGAAAACTCCATGTCGGCAACAGAACCATTTACTTGGGCCACAAGATAGAAAAGAATAAAAAGATAGGCAGGAGGCAAGAGGCCGAAAAAAATTAACTAGAGAGAGGATTTTTTGGAGAAACATTTAACAATATTATATCGGAGAAAAAACCGTTGGTTTGAGCAGAGAACGTTTGGGTTCAGCACCAACTTAACCAAACATTATTATTTTCGGTTTAAATTTATTAATATCTTTATGAATTCAATGTATGAACTTAATTATTTAGTTTTGTTATTGAGTATGGATGTTGACTAAACCCTTAGACCACCTTGGCTTATGATGAACTTTTGTTGACATTGGATTTTAGTTTGGATTATGCGTTTTGTTTATGGTTTATGATCAAGTAAGAGGTTTATTGTTATTCATTCGATGCATATGTATGCTTAGAATTGTTTGATGAGTTTTATTGTTTCACAAAGTCTTTGGTGATTGTTTGTCATATAATAAGATTCTGTTAGGTCACCTACTGTGTGTTTTGGCTAGTTTGTGGTCGATATGCATTAAAACCATAGAAGCAATAATAATTAATCAAGTAGACCTTGGTGTGCTGCCAATCTAAATAGGTGTAAGGTGATAGATTATGTGATAAGTGTTGGTTGGTTAGGTTTCTAGATTTAGTTCTCTGTAAGGAATTTGTCTTTGTTTGATTTTCATCTTTGTTTATCTAGTCGAGTGGATTCTTTAAACTACCTTTGATTTATGCGCTTTATGGTAGGATTTCGTATAAAGGTACTTGTCATAAAATAAATTAGTGACCGTCAGCGAGTCTAATTAAACCAGTAATTTTAACAACTTAATAGGTTCCATAGGTGTCTCCTTGAGAAGGGTCGAGGGTCCCGTTTGGTTTCTCGTTAATTAAATATTTTAAGATCCCGGTACCATAACATGCATTTTCCAACTAGCTAAGAATTTATTCATTAGGGATTCTAGCCTAGGTGGTTACTTGTCATCATCTGAATTAAGTCCAGGTTTAAGTCATCTTTAAGTCTTAGTAATTAATTTAATATTAGTTTAATATAAGTTTTAAGTAAAAAAAATCCCCAATAATGATATATAAGCAGTCGTGTCTGTAGTTGTAAGCCCCGTAAGAGGATCTTTCAATGTGATGTCACGTAAACCCGTTGTTAGGCGGAATCTAACAACAAATTGATTCAATGTAAAACGAACAAACACAATAAGAAAACAGTAATGCTTCAAAACACATGATTATAACGTCGGGTGCTTAAGCCCTTTGTAAGTGATTACAAACTGATTACATCTCTCTCTCTCTCTCCCTCTCTCGTGAACAACCAACCCAAAACAGCCAATACACATCATATATATGTTCTATACTAAACCCTAAGCCCAAGCATATGATAAGCCCACCAAAATCCCAGATTTTGTTTTACATAGTATAGCCCAAAACTCAACCCAATTACTTAAGCGTAAACCATTAAATATAACCCAACATTCTCCCCCTTGGTTTACCTCTTGATCATCGTTCGTGCACAAGTATATATGTCAACATCAGCTTCCTTGTAAGCGCCTGCCCATAACCCTATTCGTATGATTGACCCTAATTCTTGTGTATTCCTTAGCGGATGGCTCGTAAAGTGGTTCAGCTATAACCTGGAAGCTGCTAATTGTCTTTATATCCTTTTCGCCAAACTTCAATAAATCCCTTGGATCAACAAGACGATACTATCCTTGGATGAGCTTATAATGACAGTGGCCGTTTCACAATCATATGTCCAAAACTTCATTCCATCAAGAGTACCCTCATGAAACCTCTTGGTGATTGGAATAGGCGAATCTTTATCAGTTGGAGGCCACACCACATTCATCAACGTCTTGTTAGTGTGAGGATCACGTACCCCCTTTGCTTTCTTGAGCAATGACTCGGCAGTAGAAATGTTGGGAAATCCTCGTTTAACCTAATTACTCAAATAATTCCAAAAGTTAATGGCATTTGGATAATTACTCGGGTTGTGGAAAGGAGCATTTATAAGATTTGTCAAGTCAACCTTTGTCCACGAACCAAAGCTTTTCATCTTCTTATAATATTCGGTGTTTCCCATCTTTCTCTTGACCCACCACATTTGTTTATCCACATCATAACCCCACGAGAAAACCCCCGAGCGATCACCATATTTTTCAGCGAGGCGTTTATTGAGTTCAACAACAAATTCTTCCAGATGATCTGAAGACACGACATGTTGATTGGAGTTCTTTCTTATCAGCATCTTTCTCTGTATCCTCTTAGTTTGTTCAGTTTTATTTGGAGGAGCGGCCAAATATTGTTCCAGTGGCACAGAGGCATCAATATTAAAAGCAGGGCCGTACTAGAACCGATACCTTGATTATCACCAGCTTTCTTCTCACCACTGTCATCACTGCTTTTGAATTCATCTCCAAACTTTTGAATCAGATTTTGTTGGAGGTCCAAGTATAATGCAGTAAGCCCACCCATGTTTTCCCGAAGCTCCTAGATCTTTGAATCTTTATCATTGTTACTAGCTTAATGTTCTTGTATCTGTATATCCTTCACCACTGAGTCTTGTTAGAGCTAAAAAAAACTCGACGTTGTAAAGAATGTACGTCAACTGGTTTGGCTTCTAGAGCAATCTCATTGCCCTTGTCTTGTAAGAATTTGTCTTACATAGGCATGATATGGCAATCTTATCAGCAGCACTTGAACTTTCTTGACCAATCTGGTCAGATGATCCCAATGGTTCATTGGTGGACTGAATATGTTCTTCGAACTCAAATTCTTGCGTGATATCATCAAAGATCTAATCTTGAGTTTGTTGGGTGGCAGTAGATGGACCTTGATCAGTTTGAGCTTCAACTTTAACAGGCTCAGAAACTGTTGGTTGGTTGGTTTGTTGGTTGGTGTAACATCAATAGCCAACACACCCGGTCTCATATCTTTCTTTTGTCGTTTACGTGGAATGAGATCGGTGGCTGGCTCTTAATTTATCATCTTCATTATGTGTCACTGTTACTGACTGAGGAGGCTTCAATGCAGTCGACTAGAGCTTCTCTTTAAAGGCTTCAAATTCTTTAACTTGTTCGGAAGTAGGTACCGACTGTTGTACCTGGTGTTCAATCTTCATATGTTGTGGTGGAGAATTATCAGGCTCATCATCATCAGAGATTTTCTCGAAGGCAGTTATGGGTTTTTGAGCAAGAATCGTATGTTCCTCAACAACAGAGGCACTAGCAGCAGGAGCAGGCTCTGTCTTAGCAAATCTTCCAAACTTAACCAGTTGATGAAGTCCCTAATAGACCACTTTAGCCCCTTTTCTTTATTGTTTCATCAACCCAAAAGTATTGGGACCCATAGCCTTCAAGTCGAGCGTCTCTACAGATTTAATCAGGTCAGGATAATGAGAGTCGAAAATCATCTGTAGAAACCTCAGGTACATTAAGAACATCTCTTTCTTCTTGCCCATGAGATTGCTTATCATTTCATCGAACATGAACTTGGAATAACTATAGTTCCAATCCATGATCAAAGCAAACACAGCCGACATCTGGGTGTGCCTTATCTCATCAGAACCCCTTTCCGTCCTAAGACACACGTAAAGAATGTGTTAATCAAGAACCTCCAGTA
This sequence comes from Bidens hawaiensis, assembly GCF_021521415.1. Lineage (NCBI taxonomy): Eukaryota > Viridiplantae > Streptophyta > Magnoliopsida > Asterales > Asteraceae > Bidens > Bidens hawaiensis. The sequence goes on from NW_027504868.1 coordinate 412,265, forward strand.
TGGATGGAACAACTTCTTGATGGATGGAGGGTAGGCTCTCTCGTATCCATTCTTTGTACAATCTCAGCAACAGCTTTGGTAGAGTACTTTGTAGGGTAATCAGGTTGATCACCAAACAGTAACACCTCACGAATTATAGCCTTAGAAATAATAACAGGCTTCTTCTGGATCTTTGACTCAATCACCACAGCTCCCCCAGCACCTCTTTGATTAATGGAAGCATAATTCCAGAAATCAGTCACCATCTTTTTATAGATAACAGAAGTTTCTCGTAAAGCGTGAGAAATCCAGCACATGTTTAGCCCCACAATCATTGATTTGAACTCCTTATGAGCTAAAGGAGGATCAAAGAGGCATCCAGCAATATTATGAGTATCAACAAACTTTAGAGATGCTTGATCATCAATGACTGTAACAAACGAGTCAAGTTTGTTATATATTTACTTAAATATATGATCAGTTATTATATGGAAAATATATATCTTTTAGAATAGACAACTTGATCATAGAACATGGACCAAACACATAAACATAGACAATATGAACCCTCATTTGTAAATTTGTTCAACTTATATTAATAATAATTTGAATAAACACGTTTTCGGTCCAATAAAAGAGTTTTTTGTCCATGTATAGGATTTTTTTGTACAAGTATAGGAGTTTTCGGTCCAAGTGGAGAGTTTTCGGTCAACATAATGATTTTTTGTTCAATAATAAATATTTTCGGTCCAAGACTGTTCATATGTGACCCTGGACCACCGAGAACAGTAGTTCTCTGGTAAAACTTGACCAAGAACACTTGAGATATCAGTTGATTAAAATGGTTCTCTTGTTGACCAAGGGTATTCGGTCAACCATCACCGAAAACCCTTGGGTTCAATTCTAGAAAACATTGTCATCTTCCCAATCAAGCCAACCTTCATTGATGAACAAACCTGCAACTTCAAGAAAACTCATATAAAACCAAAACTCACAATGATTATTCATTACAAACAATTTTCAAAGTCACGTATCACAATCCAATTATCCATTTAACCTAAAACCGTCAATTGATTTCCATCAATGATCTGAAAACATATTTTAATTTAAGTCTATTTACCTTTTAAGATTTAAAGAGAAGTAACTTTGGTGAAAAAGGATTTAGAGTTTTAGGGTTAGGGAAATAGGAGGATTAGAGATATGCAGATTTGAAATAGATGAAGAATAATGCACACATAATAACATAAGATGCCTTTTAAACTTCAAAGCTAATTGATCTGGGTTGAAAACCTTGATAGGCCGAGAACACAATTAGCATGAAGATATTGGGCCAATCTGACTGGGTCGAGAACACAATTAGCAGATATCATAGGCTAAAAACATAAGATTGATCCATGTTTAAAACGATTTCTTAACGTATTCGTTTAGACAAGAATAAACATGGGGTAAAATTAAAACAAAATAGAAATAATAATAAAATTGACAAAAAGAAACTAAAACAAAATAATTTAATCATCCTGCCTTCAGTAGTTCTAACATATTTCGGGATCAAATTTTAGTTTCAATAAAGGAGCAAAGTTTTATGAAAAGATGCAAACATGAAATCATGTTGAATTAGATGCTTTCACAATGACTCATTTTCCGCATTATTGTGACATAGAGAAACAGGTTGATAGAATGTATTAATACACTTAGCATGATTTTCATTGCCTCAGTGATACGTATAAGGTTGAATTAGGCATAAAGCTTAGATGGACATCACTTATGGACCCGTGATGTCTTTTATCTCTTCTCAAAGCGTATTTGGCTTTCCCCAGATCACCCCAATTTGACTCCAACTCCCCAGTGCTTGATCAAAATATTTTCTCTATACAAACAAAAAATTTTAAGCCTTAAGGTTGGACGTTGGACTTACAAGCCATCCGGACTTACAGGCCTTACATTTAGGGTGTTTAGGACTTATGTGAATGTCCTATCCTTGTAGTTCTAGTTTAACCCTTTAAGATTTAAATATTTAATTTTATTACACAATATTATATAATAATATTATCGTTTTTAAACGTAATAACTAAGAAACATAATATTTTTGGTGATCAAGAAACCAACGAGATCGTGTATGACTAGGTAATTGCTTTTCTGCCTATCATTCGGAGAGATGTATCTAGAGGCATGCACACTTCTTCAAAATGACTCTCCACAATAAGTTTAGCAGATTTAGTTTGTATCACTTCAACTTTTACGCATCATGGAAAGCTACCATACAAATCAATGACTGTTCAAAAGCCTTTTTAGCCTAGTAACTTCACACGTTAGGCACATGGAATCTATCTATCTATTATTTTCCAAAGGTTGGATCAAATTTTCATTTGAAAATATTTTGAGCTTCTATAAAGCTCTTAACTGAATAATCATATCACTTCCCAAGTAATTATTTAGAAGGCCCCTTTTTTTAATTTTTAAATTCAGTCGCCCAGTCACTTTCAGTCTTCAGGTAAATGGCTATCCCGTATATCTACAACTAGACAACAGGACCAAACATATAAACATACATGTCCCTCGAACTAAAGTAGCCGACATATTTTAAGTTAAAGAATCAAACAAAACACACAATAGTCGCTCAGTCACTTTCAGTCTTCAGGTGAATGGTTATCCTGTGTATATGTCCCTCATACTTAAGTAACCGAAAAATCTTAAGCGAAAGAGTGCAAGAATACTTTTAAAATTTTTAATTTTATAACAACACACGCACATTCTTTTTTTATTTTTGAATTTTCTCCCCTTAAATTTCTGCAAATATTTTAACCAAAAGATAAAAAACTTATATGTACAAATTTAACCTCAAAAATACTCAATCTTCGAAACAAAGCATTTTAAGAAACCCTTTGTAAATAAGTCTGCCACATTATTATCAGTGTGAACTTGTTCAAGATGAATCAATTTTCGGTCGTAACAGTCACGAATAAAATGAATTTTTATGTCAATATGCTTGGTTTTAGAATGTTGAACAGGATTTTTAACAATAGCAATAGCAGCATCATTATCACAGAAGAAGGGAGTGTCAAGAAATTCCAAAACCGTAATCCAACAATTGATGTTGCATCCAGATAACCTGTGAACAGCAGGCAGAGGCAGCAACATACTCAGCCTCAGCAGTGGATGTGGATACCGTTTGTTGTTTCTTATATTGCCTGTCAATATCATAACCTCCATAATTCCTATCAGCAAAAGCATATAAATCAAATTCTGAATTTTTGGGATACCAAAAACCTAGCTTCAGTTGCCCTTTCAGATATCTAAAAATTCGTTTAACATCAATTAAATGAGAAATTTTAGGATTAACCTGGAAACGCGCGCATTGACAGACTACAAACATGATGTCTGGACGACTGGCGGTGAGATACATCAGGGATCCGATCATCGATCAATAGTATGTTTGATCTACGGAGTTCCCTTCAGGATCACATGAAAGAAGAGGTCTTTTCCGCCTGCACTCTTAGAATCTTGGAAATCAAATTTTGCTAACATGTCCTCGACGTATTTTCCTTGATGTAGCAAAATTCTTGTCAAACTCTGACGAACTTGTAATCCCAAAAATGTCGTCATTCCCCCAACGAGCTCATCTCAAATCTCTTCTTCATCACTTTTTCATACTCAGAAAATAGAGCAGTACTTGTGGAGCCCAAAATAATATCGTCGACATAAATCTGAACCAAGATCAGATCTTTCCCAACTGTTTTAAGGAATAAAGTCTGATCGATGGTTCCTCTCTTGTACCCATGCTCCAGCAGATGAGTCGTCAGAGTTGCATACCATGCCCGAGGCACTTGATGAAGACCATAGAGAGCTTTGCCTAACTTGTAAACGTAAGTAGGGTCCTTTGAGTCAACAAAACCCGAAGGCTGGTCCACATAAATTTCCTCAGTTACATCTACATACAGAAACGTTGTCTTGACATCCATTTGGTAAACTGTGAAACCCATGTAGGAAGCATATGCCAAGAAAATACGAATGGCTTCAAGATGAGCCACTGGAGCATACACTTTAGTGTAATCTAAACCTTCAACCTGACGAAAACCACGATCCACAAGCCGCGCTTTGTTTCAAACGATAATCCTGGTATCATCTTGCTTGTTACAAAAAACCCATCTTGTATTAAAGCTTTCTTCCCAATGGGCAACTCAACCAATCACCAGACCTTGAGTTTCTCAAACTGATTCAATTATTCATGCATAGCTTCCACCCAACTTGGTTCTTGCAAAGCCATTTCAACAGACTTGGGTTCAATCTAAGAGATGAAATAGGAAAATAAGCAACTTTTGATGTGTCCTGTCTGACTTCTGGTTGATACACCTATTTCAAGGGGACCTATGACATTTTCGATTGGATGATCCCGTTGAATTCTTGTCGGAATAGAATGACCAGGAACGGAACTGTTAGTTGGCATATTTGTCGGATCATCAAGGATTTCAGAGAGGGGGTTCATCCATCCATATGCAGCAATACTATGCGAGTACGAGGTACTGGAAATGTACTCATTTGGTATAGCATCTAAGAATAGGGTGCTACCAAAAATTTAACGAATGGCACTCTCCTCCTCAACTGATGAAACATCGGTCACATAAGTCTCAGTGGTGTGCAGTTCACAAACTTCACGAGATTCTTGTGAAGGTACAGTCTCAGTAACACGTTCTTGTTGACTTGCAGACAACGGCTGAGTACTATCCAATGATTCTGACAGATCTATACTCAGCACAGGAGATTTTTGAAAACCAGTAGTCATATAGTCCTCTTCATCAACATTATTTGAATTCCCTGCACTTGAGTTTTCTGCAACAACAACTAGAAACACATTAAAAGGCTTAAACAGTTCATTATAATCGAACAACCAGCCAGGACCGACACGAGCATTAGTCTCATTCTCTTCTAGACAGTGAACATCATAGGATTCCACTATATGCTTTGTTGTCTTGTTGTAGACTCCGTAGGCAGTGCGACCAGCATATCCGATAAAGTAGCAATCATCAGCTTTAGCTCCAAACTTTGGAGTCGATTCGAGATTTTGTAGAGTACACGGACATCCAAAATCTCGGAAGTGTGCTACAGTAGGCTTGTGACCATAAACAATTTCGTAGGGAGTCTTCATTTGTGATTTGTAGATCAACACCCGATTTTGAACGTAACAGGCCATGTTGACTGCTTCAGCCCAGAAGAACAAAGGTAGCTTTGAGTCACAAAACATAGTTCTTGCAGCCTCGATTAGAGTTATGTTCCGTCTCTTAGCAACTCCGTTTTGTGATGGAGTACAAGCTGAGTTGTATTATCTAAGTACTCCCTTTTAGGCACAAAAGTAGTTCAACGTTGAGTTCTTGAATTCTGTGTCGTCACATCGAATTCCTTTTAGCTTCAGATTGAGTTGATTCTCCATGAGCACCACAAAGCGCTTTATCAATTCTGCAGTTTCACTCTTATTTGACAAGAAAAGCACTCAAATAAAACATGAGTAGTCATCAGTAATAACCAAACAATAAGAACTGCGAGAGAGACTCAATACATAAACCAGACCAAACAAATCCATATGAAGCAATTGAAAAACTGAGGAAATAGTATTAGCCAGTTTTGGCTTGTGAGATTTACGATGATGTTTGCCTAAAGCTTAAGCTGCACATTTTTCAATTGTTACAAAATCTATAACAGGAAAACCACAAACTATGTCATTTTTAGCAAGACGGTTTAAAGTTTTGACATTAGCATGGCCAAGACGACGATGCCAGAGCATGGCATTATGTTCCGACACTTTTGAAAATAGACAGGTAATTTCATCTGGAACATTTTTGTTCATGTCGATCACGTATGCATTATCTATTTTTTTGTGATCGAACAAGAACCCAATCTTCTGGTATGATAATACCCAGTTTTAAAATAAGACACTCTTTGTTAGCGAAATGAGTTGAAAAGCCTTTATCACATATCTGCGAGACGCAGAGCAGACTGTGTTTCAACTCCGTAACAAAGTTAACATTCTCAAATTTAAGAACACCATTACTTATAGTACCCTTCTTTAAAAATTTGAATGTTATACAGTTGGGAGATGTCTCCTGTCATGTGCCTAGAACAGCAACTATCAACATACCAATGTCTGATGATATTCCTCTATAGCTGTTACTGCACAATGTGTGAGATTAATTAGTTTTTGGTACCCAGTCCATAGTAGTGCTAGGTAGGCATGATTTATCTAAGCATGTCACAGGTTGCCATGACATGTCTTCATGGTTATCTAAGATTGAGCTGAAAGTTTTTGATGGCTTTGTCACCGGAGATTTGGGCAACCATTTATAATTGGGTTTTAAAACTTTGTTATTGATATAAACGGCTGATTTTTTGTCTCCGGTTTGCGAGTGGAAAACATATTTAACTTTGACTTCCAAATTGGTTTCGGTCCAGTGGCCGACTTGGTTCTCGAGACTGAAATCGAGTTTCATCACGCTTTTGAAACATTGTAAGGCCTCGTTACCGGTAGCCCTACTTTCGTGTTGGATTTACTCATAAACGCAGTTCTAAATATCAGGGTTAATTAAAACATTCGCGGAACATTAAAAACATTCAAACCATTATATTCCATAACCATAATTCTTGTCTTATCGAGCATTCATAATCATTTAAAAACAAAACATAGTCTTTTAAAATAAAACATCATAGCAAAATCTTCAGATGCCAGCTTCGTCCAACTCTGCCATGTGTCCTCATCAAGCTACCTGCCTCGTTCTACTCACCTGCGTGCATACTAAAAGTCAGCTACGCTGAGTGAGTTCGAGTTAATCACATAATCATACAATACCTTCTTACATTTCATACTTAACCTCTTAACTTTCTTTCATACACACATAAGTGCATATACTTTCATTCTTACCTTCATACTTTCTTTACATACATAATTATACGTTTTAAAGAGCCTTTCGCCCTATAACCTCACAGATATTATAAGGTTCTAGTCCCTAACATCACAGATATTATAAGGGTCTGGTCCCTAACATCACAGATATTATTAGGGTCTGGTCCCTAACATCACAGATATTATTAGGGTCTAGTCCCTCTTCGTTACCATACAACCATGCCTTTCCTTCGTTTGTTAACTTTATCGCATTCATACATATAAGAAAATACATTATACTTACCTTATACGTAACACTACAACCTGACAGTACGTGCAATATCCGAAGATCGTTCACGTACTAACAAGCAATCATTCATACATTTCACATCATTCATACAAGGCATACACTTATCACTTAGGATAAGTGTATTAACAAACATATCGGGTATGCACACAGCCCCGAAAACATAACACAGAAGTGGGGCTAGAAACTCACCTGAAGTCGTTTACGTTCACCGTTAATTGTTATTCCTTTCTTCAGTTGGGCGCGGCTAACTGTATAACAATTACTCGTATTAATTATCTATTACTAGCCATATCACTAGCTTATTTGTAATTAATTCACTCCTTTCTAAGTTCAGGGACCATTCTGTCCTTCTGTTAAACTTCAATTCGTTATTTTGGTCTTAGCGAAGTAGACCTTCTATTCTTTATCTTTGTTAACAAATGGTCTTAAAGAATCAAGGGTAATTCGTTACCCTTTTCCTTAACGAATCGGATAAAGAATCAAGCCTAGTTCGTTAGGCTTCCTTATGCGAATCAGCTAAAGAATCACCCTCTGGTTCTCTAAGTTTCCTTAGCGAATCAGCTAAAGAATCTCCCTCTAGTTCTCTAAGTTCCTTTAGCGAATCAGCTAAAGAATCACCCTTTAGTTCTCTAAGTTTCCTTAGCGAACTAGCTAAAGAATCACCCTCTGATTCTCTAAGTTTCCTTAGCGAACTAGATAAAGAATCACCCTCTAGTTCTCTAAGTTTCCTTAGCGAACTAGCTAAAGAATCACCCTCTAGTTCTCTAAGTTTCCTTAGCGACCTAGCTAAAGAATCACCCTCTGATTCTCTAAGTTTCCTTAGCGAACTAGCTAAAGAATCACCCTCTAGTTCTCTAAGTTTCCTTAGCGAACTAGCAAAAGAATCACCCTCTAGTTCTCTAAGTTTCCTTAGCGAACTAGGGTTAGGTCAGGGAACATTCCCTGGCACCTTTATCTTTTCCGGCGCCGCCTTTCCGGCGCCGTCATCGCCGGAAAACCGCGTTTTCACCGGAAAAACGAGATTTCACTCGTTCTTCCACCGTTTTCATCGTTTTTCGTCCCGTTTGATCCAGATTTGAGCTAGGGTGATCCCTAAACTCATCTTAGGTCCGGTTTATACCCGATTCCCCCCGGATCTTGTGATTTAAACGGTTTAACGGTGTCGGCTCGTCGTTACGCGACTATAACTAACGTTTTAGGCTCGTACAATATTAAACTATCATTACCTTGGGTCGGTGCTCGGTTTCCTTCTTGATTTCGGTTAGAGATAAGGAAGAACTAGAGAGAAATCTTAAGTGTGTGTTTTGGGTGGTGTATGGAATATGTGTGAATGAGGATTAATTGGATATTAAGGGTTTATATATTTATGGATCATGGGCTTAAGCCCATGGTCTTTCCTTCTTTCTTTCCTAACCCAAGTCCATAACCCATATTCATTTACCCAACACTAGCCCAACTCGTATTCTATTTATCTAAACCGATAACGACCCACTATGAAATAACGAAATTTATTTTTATTATAATAACCGAAAGTAGGATGTTACAAGTCTTCCCTCCTTAAAGAGGTTTCGTCCCCGAAACCTAACTATTACATAAACAAATTTGGGTAAAACTTGTGCATCTCATCCTCCACTTCCCAAGTAGCATCTGAACCTTTGCGATGCTTCCATATCACCTTCACTAAAGGTATAACCTTGTGACGAATCTGCTTCTCCTTGCGGTCAACTATCTCAATCGGTTACTCAATGTATTTCAACTGTTCATCAACCTCAATGTCCATTAATGGCACGTGGGACGTGTCATCAGCTAGACATTTTCTCAGATGAGAAACATGGAAGGTTGAATGAATTCCTTCTAACTCTTCTGGCAAGTCTAGTTTATAAGCCACTTCACCTACACGATCTATAATTTTAAACGGTCCAATGTACCTTGGACTCAATTTCCCCCCTTTTTCTAAAACGGATAATTCCTTTCTACGGCGAGACCTTAAGCATCACATTATCATCAATATTAAACTCAATCGTTCATCGCCGCTTATCCGCATACGACTTCTGTCTGTCTTGAGCGGCTTTAATTCTTGCTTTGATTTGATCGAACCTTGAAGACGTTTCTTGAACCACTTCTAGGCTTCCCATTTCCTTCTGACCAATCTCACCCCAACACACCGGGGTTCTACATCGTCTACCGTAAAGCATCTCAAACGGTGGCATACCAATACTTGAATGGTAACTGTTGTTATAGGAGAACTCTGCCAGGTGCAGATGATCATCCCAACTTCCACCAAAATCTAAAACATAAGCACGCAGCATATCCTCAAGGGTTTGGATCGTCCTTTCAGACTGTCCATCGGTTTGAGGATGATACGTCGTACTGATGTTCAACCTCTTCCCAATAACTTCATGGAATTTCTTCCAGAACCTCGAAGTAAACCGTGTATCTCTATCAGACACGATCGATAACGGTAATCCATGCTTGGTTACAACTTCTTTAATGAACAAGCTTGCTAACGTTTCTGACGAGATGGCCTCTCGTATAGGCAGAAAGTGAGCACTCTTGGTCAAACGGTCCACAATCACCCAGATGGTATCGTGATGCTTAGCTGTACGAGGTAGCTTAGTTATGAAATCCATTGTGATGTGTTCCCATTTCCACTCAGGTATATCTAGCGGTTGCATCTTCCCATAAGGCTTTTGATGTTCGGCTTTGACTTGTAAGCAAGTTAAGCACTTACTAACATAATCCACTACATCATTCTTCATCCCAGGCCACCAGTAGTCTCTTTTCAAATCTTGATACATCTTTGTAGCTCCTGGATGAATCGAATATCTTGACTTATGAGCCTCATCTAAGATTCGACTTCTAAGATCATCATAGCGTGGGATCCACATACGGTCGAACCTAGTCTTAACTCCATGAGTGTTTTCCATCAACTCATCTCGCTAGCCATAAATCCTTTCTTTCTTTACTAACCCATCATCTACTAACACCTCAGACTGCACCTCGATGATTTCTTCAAAAAGACCTGGGTTCATGATCAACTGGGATGACTTTACTATTGCAGGGACTTCCTCGTTCTTACGGCTTAGCGCGTCGGCGACCACATTAGCTTTACCGGGGTAGTACTTGATCTCACAGTCGTAATCCTTTTATCAATTCTAACCATCTTCTCTGCCTCATGTTCAATTCCTTCTACTCAAAGAAATACTTTAAACTCTTATGATCTGTATAAATAGTACACTTAGTACCATACAGGTAATGCCTCCATATCTTTAAGGCATGCACTACTACCGCTAGTTCTAAATCATGCGTCGGATAAGTACTCTCGTGGACTTTCAACTATCTAGACGCATAAGCTATCACCTTCCCTCGTTGCATCAACACGCAACCTAGCCCTTGATGCGAGGCATCGGCACAAACAACTAAATCCTCGTCACCATCGGGTAGAGCAAGGATTGGAGCTTGCGTGAGTCTCTTCTTTAACTCCTGAAAAGCTTCTTCTTGAAACTTACCCCAACTAAATACTATCGACTTTTGGGTCATACCGGTCAACGGTGCGGCTATCTTGGAGAAACTTTCGATGAATCTCCTATAGTAGCCAGCTAACCCTAGGAAGCTTCGTATATCAGTCGGATTCTGCGGAGTCTTCCAATTCGTTATCACTTCAATTTTAGCTGGGTCAACGGTAATCCCTTCAGGATTAATCACGTGACCTAGAAATTGCACTTCTCTTAACCAGAACGCGCATTTCGAAAACTTAGCATAAAACTTCTCTCTCTTCAGGGTCTCCAATACTTCTCTCAGATGCTCAGCATGATCGGACTCGCTCTTGGAATAGATCAATATATCATTGATAAAGACGATTACTGACTTATCTAGCATTGGCCGACACACCCTATTCATCATGTCCATAAATATTGCAGGAGCATTTGTTAGACCGAATGATATTACGAGGAACTCATAGTGTCCGTATCGCGTTCGGAACGCTGTTTTAGGGATGTCTGCCTCTTTCACCTTCAGCTGATGATAGCCTGATCTGAGATCTATCCGTGAGAACCAACTTGAACCTTGCAGTTGGTCAAACAGATCATCAATCCTTGGCAAAGGATATCTATTCTTTACCGTAAGCTTGTTCAGCTCGCGATAATCTATGCACATTCTCATGCTTTCGTCCTTCTTCTTCACGAATAACACTGGTGCGCCCCACGGGGAAACACTTGGTCTAATAAAACTCTTATCGAGGAGTTCTTGCAGTTGGGACATTAATTCTTTCATCTCGGACGGCGCTAGACGGTAAGGCGCTTTCGCGACAGGCTGGGCTCCTGGTACTAAATCTATTTGGAATTCTATCTCTCGCTCCGGTGGCAACCCCGGAAGATCCTCAGGGAATACCTCTGGGTAGTCACACACAATAGGAACATCTTTCATTTCTTTCGTCTCGGCCGTAGCGTTGACGACATACGTCAAGTAGGCACCGCACCTTCGCCTTAACAATCCTTCGGCTTTTATCATCGAAGTGACATTAAGCCCATAACTTTCCTTATCACCATAAACCGTCACCGCACTACCATCCAAGGACTTTAACCTTATTAACCTACTCCTACACACTATCTGAGCTTTGTACTCAGACAACCAATCCATCCCCAAAACCACATCGAACCCTCCTAAGGTCATAACATACAAAGTAACAGGGAACTCATGTCCCTCCAATTCTATCTTACAGTCCTTAACGATTTTCATTATTTTAACCGAAGTGTCACTAGCGGTTTCTACCATAAGAGTTTCAGACACTCGGCAACATTTCATTTTAGCTAGTTTACTAAATGGTGTGGCTACGAAAATTTTGTTTGCGCCCGAATCAAACAATACTGAAGCGGAAATACCGTTTACTAGAAACGTACCTGTGACGACATCGGGAATCTGCTTGGCTTGCTCTTGGGTCAACATGTAGGCCCTAGTCCTCGGCCTCGCTTAATCAGCATCTTTCTTCCCACTACCTCCAGCCTCACCATCGGTGCACTCTCTCGCCATATGGCCTGTCTTGCCACATTTGTAACATGCTGGCTTCGCACTGCACTCATTGGCATAATGCCCTACCTTCCCACACTTATAACACACATTAGACCCCATCCGGCATTCTCCACCGTGAGTCTTTCCACATTTGCTACAAACCTCAGAACTCCTACTCCACTTACACTCGCCACCATGCATCTTTCCGCAGGTCTTACACGATCTCTTCTCCCACACTTTCTGCTTCTTATCTTTGGAGTTCCGTAACTGAGTATCGGGTCGCTTAACAGGAGCTGTAACGATTCCGGCAAATTCAAGTATACCCTAGCCGGAATATACTATTTACGTGTTATTCAATACTGAATATATGAATTATAATGTGTTTATACGAGTATATAAGATTCACAGTACGAATTATACTCGAATGAACAGTTAGTCGTATTAGAATTACGATTAACCGATGAACGGTTATTGAAACCCGAACGAATCGGGGATTACGTCATAGATGAAATATATGATGTTTATTAAGGTTTACGAAGTATTAAGGCTTCGGGATAAGTGAATTATAGCACAGAAAAAGGATTTCGATTTATTAGTACGTCGGTACGTTAAACGAAACCTTTAACATCAAACCAAGCAAGAGACGATCGATCAAGGCCGAAAAAGATGCACAATGACCGACAATATGATGTGTTGAGTCAATAAATGTCATGGTTTAAGTTTTTAAAGATTTTAAATCGGTTTTATATAAATTTTATTTTTAAGCCGAAAAACGACCGTTTTAGCCTCGTTTTAAGCCGAATTAAGCGTTTAACCGAAAAACGAACTGAACCAGATTATCCACAATGTTATCTGGATTACACAATCCAAATGTGTGGCCATGGTTGGAGTTGTGGCCCCCCTCCACCTTACAATGGACCGATCGGTCCATAGGCTCCCACACACACACTTCATTTTCTTTTTTCTAATATCCAACTCGCCAAATCCTCTCTACATTCTTCAACATCCATCCAAAACCCAAGTTTTTAAGCAAGAACACAAGGTAAAAACCGAGTTGTAATCGTGTTTATCTTCTTTTCTTGGTTCATTTACAAGGAAATGAGGTTTCAAATGAAAAATGGGTGAAAACCCGAGATGAAACCGATTCTTGGAGGATCAAGTGATGTATACAAGTTATACAAAGGATCTTGGTCCAAGAAAGTAGCTAAAAGAGTCAAAAACGAATTTTTACGGTCAAAATCTATGTTTTGATGTTTTAATCGAAACCATGAAAGAAATGGCTTGATTGTGGGTATAACTTGCTTGGTGTGGTGTTGTTGTGCTTGTAACTGTTGTATCTAGTGGCTAGCAAAGGCTAGAAACCAAGATCTTTGCGATCTAACGCTAGAAAACACAAGATAGTTCGGTTTTCGTATGATTTAGATAATTTGGACAGATTGTGATAGACCTATAGTTGGGTCACGAAATTTCACAGAGATTATCTACACATGAAAATATGAGATCTGTGAATTTTTGGTAATTTTTGGATAAAGGATGAATATTTGGTGAATTTAATGCTCGGTTTTGGCCAAAAATGGTGAAAAATAGCTAAACATCATGAAAAATTCTGGAAACTTTAATATAAGCTTTTTATAACATATAAAAGTCACACACAAAATTTCAGGTTCATTGGAGTAGTCTAAGTAGGCTTTTCGGTAAAACGAGTTCTAGGGATTTCTAGCTCGGTTTTGGTAAAAATAGCATGAAAAATGAGTTTTTGGTTCTGGAAAAATTACAGGGAACTATGTGGGTGACAGGGGTCATCCCAGAAAAATTTGGGATTTTTCGAAGGTCGTTTGGTATTTTCGACATATTTGGTGTTTAAATGACGTTTAAAAATGGTTAAATAAATTTTAGATATAAAAATTAATTCTGGAAAAATTTTATAAAATTCCTTACTGTCAAAATATGGTTTGTACAAAATTTCAAGGTCCGAGACTAAACGGATATTTATTTGTGCTAAATGGAACTTAAAAACAAACTTTTAAAGCTTAAAACGTGTAAACCGGCAAAGTTCGCCTAAGCGAGCGACTATTTTCATGAAACTAAGTTAATCAAGTAAAAATAAATCATCCGAAAATAATTCGGATGATTTGGGTAATTTTACCCGATTTAACCGTTTCCGGTGTATTAAAGACGGAAACGGGCCCCGCGGCCAAACGGGGTGTCTAACCGAGCTCTAATTTCACCAATTTAATGAAAATTTCAATAAAAACTATTTTCGGGTCGTGTGTGGTCAAACTCATTTTTGAAAACATAAAGACGGATAACCGTGCTAGGCACGCAAAACGAGAAAACAAACTAACGGTAGTTTTGACTAAAGAACTCTAAGTGGTATCACAATCTAAGTCCTGAAAAGTATTTCGGGGTTAACATTGTCCCCGGATCGTGTACGGTACTGGGTTAACAGTGTCCCCAGACGTACCGGTTAACACGAATTTAAGTTATATTGATAGAAATTATGTAGTAACGATTTGGGGGGATCGTATTACAGATCTGTACCAGTAGCCGTGCACCGTAGTACATCTTGCTCACAAGAAGGTGAGTTTTCACGAGCCCCTTTTTACTGAACGGTTTTAAATATTTTCTCGGGGCGGAAAGCATGTTTCTATCAAAGTGTTTAAGTACATGCTAATCGCATGGAAACGAATGTATTTATATAATGTTTATTGTACGGAAATCGTACGGTAATGTATTAAGATGGTAATTAACTGAGTTGCTAATATTGTAAGGCCCGAAACAGTGTTCTGGGTTAACAGTGTCCCCAGAGGTTATTAAATGTATTTCTGGGTTAACATTGTCCCAGAGGATATTGGAAATGTTCTGGGTTAACAGTGCCCCCAGAGGTTATTAAATATGTTTCTGGGTTAACAGTGTCCCCAGAGGTTATTAGATATGTTTCTGGGTTAACAGTGTCCCCAGGGGTAATTTGATGTGTTTCGGGGTTAACAGAGTTTTCACTTGTGAACTCAGTATAATTACATCGCTTATTTATGATTTTTATAATGATTTGTCATGGTTATTTAAATTAGTGAAACTCACCAACTATTCATAGTTGACCCGTTTTCTTTACATGCTTTCTAGGTACACTCAAATTGGAATGATTGATATGTGTTCGATGTTGTGTGCTATTTTGTGGAAGTCTAGAGATCTATATTTTTCATTAAATATGTTAATGTACTATCGGTAACACTTATGTGATAACGCCTAGATGGTTATGAAACTCAGAACAATGTAATACGTTTAAATTAATGTAGTGGTGTTTTCTTTATAAACAATGCTGTTGATATCAGATGTGTCTGTTGCATCCCGTGTACGTTTCCGCTGCGGTTACGGGGTGTTACAGGAGCAAACCACTTTTTATCTTTCTTTTCTTCTTCCACCACTGCGTCATCCGCAGCCAGGTCTGCATAAACCACCTCTGCGAGCTCGACAGCAGAGTCAAAGGTAGAAGGTTTACTCGTCCTGACTAGCACGCGGACTTTCTGTGGCAATCCCCTCACATAACACTTGATTCTCTTGGCCTTAGTGTTAACCATATCGGGTACCAACCTAGACATTCGATTGAACTCGGTGGTGTACTCACGATGTGTCATTGTCCCAGCTTTCAAGTTCAGGAACTTCATCTTCGCCCTCTCAACCTCGGCGTCAGCACAGAACTTCTTCATCACTAACTCCTTCAGATCCTCCCACTTCATCACTTTGATCTCTTCACGGGTCTTCCTCTGCTCCACACTCTCCCACCAATACATTGCCTCATCCTCGAATGATTGAGTAGCATAACCTACCGCTTGGTCGGGACGGCACTCGCTAATGCGGATAGTTTTATCCATGGCGGTTATCCATTTGAGAGTAGCGATTGCGTCTCCTAAACCAGTCAGCTTAGGCGGGTCACAACTTTTGAAGGACTTATAGTTGCAACCGCCTCGGCCCCTCTTCCTATCATCAACTTTCACAGACCTTACCTCACTTGAATCACCCTTTTCCCCCTCACCATCTTTCCTACCATCACCACCTGCCCCTTCAGCAGTTCTTTCACGGCTTCCAGCAGACCCTCCAGGAGTTATATTCTTCACAGCAGTAGCTACGGCTTGAACAATAGCTGCTTGAATCACGGGATCCAGTTGGACTCCTTCGTTGTTCTCCGGGTTTCTTCCAGTTGTGCTTCCTTCAGCTTCGGTGTTGGAAGCTGTCTCTACCGAAGGTCGTTGGGCACGACGAAGCCTGTCGCGTCTTCGACCTCCTGCTTCCACATTTCCTCCTGTTCCAGCCATCGTATTCTAAAAAAAAGGGAAAACACAAACGCCATCACTTAAGGAACTATTTAGTACAAGGATAGTAAGGCTAACAGGTAATAACATTGGCCAATTGTGATTAGCTGATCACGTTACTTTCCGTGTCCTATACACTTCCCCTTATGAGTCTATTTGTGTTGGTTCTATTCTAAACAGTTAATCAATCAAATAATCCTATCTCTAACATTCACATATCCTTTCTTTAGCAATCAAGCTAACATTAACATACATATTTATCCATACACTTTACCGTTACTGGGCTTGCTTGAGTGACACATGGCTATCTTGAACTGGTATCTTCTTTCTTTTCTTACTTAAATCCCATTCTCTGTTCGAGTCTAAGCATGTAGGATGCTTAAATCACTCGAACTTTGCTCTGATACCAACTTGTAAGGCCCCGTTACCGGTAGCTCTACTTACGTGTTGGATTTACTCATAAACGCAGTTCTAAATATCAGAGTTAATTAAAACATTCGCGGAACATTAAAAATGTTCAAACCATTACATTCCATAACCATAATTCTTGTTTTATCGAGCATTCATAGTCATTTAAAAACAAAACATAGTCTTTTAAAATAAAACATCATAGCAAAATCTTCAGATGCCAGCTTCGTCCAACTCTGCCATGTGTCCTCATCAAGCTACCTGCCTCGTTCTATTCACCTGCGTGCATACTAATAGTCAGCTACGCTGAGTGAGTTCTAGTTAATCACATAATCATACAATACCTTCTTACATTTCATACTTAACCTCTTAACTTTCTTTCATACACACATAAGTGCGTATACTTGCATTCTTACCTTCATACTTTCTTTACATACATAATCATACGTTTTAAAGAGCCTTTCGCCCTATAACCTCACAGATATTATAAGGGTCTGGTCCCTAACATCACATATATTATAAGGGTCTGGTCCTAACATCACAGATATTATTAGGGTCTGGTCCCTAACATCACAGATAATATTAGGGTCTGGTCCCTAACATCACAGATATTACTAGGGTCTGGTCCCTCTTCCTAACATCACAGATATTATAAGGGTCTGGTCCCTAACATCACAGATATTATAAGGGTCTGGTCCTAACATCACAGATATTATTAGGGTCTGGTCCCTAGCATCACAGATAATATTAGGGTCTGGTCCCTAACATCACAGATATTATTAGGGTCTGGTCCCTCTTCGTTACCATACAACCATGCTTTTCCTTCGTTTGTTAACTTTATCGCATTCATACATATAAGAAAATACATTATACTTACCTTATACGTAACACTACAACCTGACAGTACGTGCAATATCCGAAGATCGTTCACGTACTAACAAGCAATCATTCATACATTTCACATCATTCATACAAGGCATACACTTATCACTTAGGATAAGTGTATTAACAAACATATCAAGTATGCACACAGCCCCGAAAACATAACACAGAAGTGGGCTAAAAACTCACCTGAAGTCGGTTACGTTCACCGTTAGTTGTTATTCCTTTCTTCAGTTGGGCGCGGCTAACTGTATAACAATTACTCGTATTAATTATCTATTACTAGCCATATCACTAGCTTATTTGTAATTAATTCACTCCTTTCTAAGTTCAGGACCATTCTGTCCTTCTGTTAAACTTCAATTCGTTACTTTGGTCTTAGCGAATTAGACCTTCTAATTCGTTATCTTTGTTAACGAATGGTCTTAAAGAATCAAGGGTAATTCGTTACCCTTTTCCTTAACGAATCGGTTAAAGAATCAAGCCTAGTTCGTTAGGCTTCCATGTGTGAATCAGCTAAAGAATCACCCTCTGGTTCTCTAAGTACCCTTAGCGAATCAGCTAAAGAATCACCCTCTAGTTCTCTAAGTTTCCTTAGCGAACTAGCTAAAGAATCACTCTCTAGTTCTCTAAGTTTCCTTAGCGAACTAGCTAAAGAATCACCCTCTAGTTTTCTAAGTTTCCTTAGCGAACTAGCTAAAGAATCACTCTCTCGTTCTCTAAGTTTCCTTAGCGAACTAGCTAAAGAATCACCCTCTGATTCTCTAAGTTTCCTTAGCGAACTAGCTAAAGAATCACCCTCTAGTTCTCTAAGTTTCCTTAGCGAACTAGCTAAAGAATCACCCTCTAGTTCTCTAAGTTTCCTTAGCGAACTAGGGTTAGGTCAGGGAACATTCCCTGACACCTTTATCTTTTCCGGCGCCACCTTTCCGGCGCCGTCATCGCCGGAAAACCGCGTTTTCGCCGGAAAAACGAGATCTCACTCGTTCTTCCACCGTTTTCATCATTTTTCGTCCCGTTTGATCCAGATTTGAGCTCGTACAATATTAAACTAACGTTTTAGGCTCGTACAATATTAAACTATCATTATCTTGGGTCGGTGCTAGGTTTCCTTCTTGATTTCGGCTAGAGATAAGGAAGAACTAGAGAGAAATCTTAAGTGTGTGTTTTGGGTGGTGTATGGAATATGTGTGAATGAGGATTGAATGGATATTAAGGGTTTATATATTTATGGATCATGGGCTTAAGCCCATGGTCTTTCCTTCTTTCTTTCCTAACCCAAGTCCATAACCCATATTCATTTACCCAACACTAGCCCAACTCGTATTCTATTTATCTAAACCGATAACGACCCACTATGAAATAACAAAATTTATTTTTATTATAATAACCGAAAGTCGGATGTTACAAACATATTAGAATTGGTCTGATGAGTGCTTAACCTGTCAGCCTTATTTCTTTTCCAATCACTATCAGAGGGATTTGTCTCATAATACCTTGATTTATTAGAATTAAACTTATAGAAGGTATTTCAAGGCATATTCCTCTGATGAAATCCAAGTGTGGGACATAAGGATGGTGTGGACAGTTTCTAGCAATGTGACCAGGAATGCCACAATTAAAACATGTTTGACTTTTAACATAAAAATTATTATGGTCAGTTCTTGTTCTGTTGTGTGAGCTGGTTTGTCCCGCATTGGACTTAGCATTTGATTTATCACAATTATTAGTACATGAACTTCCTTCTTTAATGAAAACTTTTGATTTTATCAGATTTATTCAAAACCACACCACCCCTTTTAAAAGTTTAAATAGAATCAACCACATGATTGTCTTTGCTCTTAAAAACATAGCCCACACAAACATTAGTAGCAACAGAGTTCAAAACAGGCAAATTTAACGAGACATTAGAATTAATGTCTTTATTATTCAAAATAGGTAAATCATCATCCTCATCAGTCCAATCCTCAACAATTACTTAATCTGCACGTGAAGCAAACACATTAGTATCATTCACCCTTGAGGTTGATTCAGTAGATTTTACTCAACCAATAGCACTTTTTTCCATTTGCAGTTGGCTTACCATACTACATAAACTTTTCCAGTTCATCCTCTTCTTTGGTAAGAGGAAGCCCAATGTAGTTGTCATTATATGGAGTGGGAACCACACTATACCCAATAACCTCACCCTTGTTTTCCTTCCATTTTAATTGTTTTTCAATCATCGACTCAACAAAACACTAGAGACATCGAATTTTTTAAAGTGAAATTCAGCATTTTCAAACTTATTAGGTTACATAGCAATCTCTAACTTAGAGGCTTCTAACTCAGCGGTTAGCTCGGAAATTTTCTATTTAACATCTAAGTGGTGACAACATTTTACGTTAAACTTGGATTGAAGTTTTGAGAAATCTTTTTGTTGTGCCTCTAGTTTTTCTTTAAAGCCTTTTTGAGGTTCTTAAGAGTGAAGTTTTCATGTTCTATTCCCTCCATTTCTCTAATCAGATTACTATTGTGAGATTTATATAAATCTACCTTATTAACACAAGATTGAGAACATAATTTAGAACTTACCTCAGATGAGCTAGAAGAAGTGAAGGCCATGAAGGCAAATTGAAGATCCTTAACTAGTTCCTCAGCATCGTTTTCGTCCTCAGCAACATCAATCAGTGCAAAATTAGCAGTTTGATTGCTGATGTTGAAAGTTGTTATCTGGTCATTCCAAGAAAACTGTTGAGCTACCAATCCCTGCTCGCTCTCATTTGAACCAGCTGCATTATCTCCTCTTGTATTATTCACCGGAACCAATGCCCTTTCTCTGTTTCCCTCCTTGGTTGGACTCATGCACTCACGAGAAAAGTGACCCGGCTCATGACAGTTATAACACCTTAGAGTATCTTTGTTAAACCCACCTTCTGGTTAGCTGGCACATTCCAGTTATTTATGCCTGTTCTTTTGGTAAACTTCTTCGCTCTAAACATTACCATGGCTATTTTCCAAGAGATATTCATTTCCTCCACATCATAAGGAAGGATTTGATCTAGCTCAGCAGCTACAACTGGTTGAACCAGATCTCCAGCAAGAAAAGCATTGTAGCAATTCATGAAACATGTCATCAAGGCAATGTTTTGTTGAGTCTCCTTTGAAATAGTAGGAATCTGAGTGGGAGACTGACTGGAGGATGAAGTACTTGACTGGAGCTTACTAGCAGGAGCAGATTGTTGAACGAACACGGGGGTAGGCTATAGTGGTGGCTGAGTGAATTGACCTAGAGCAGACATAAACATTGAGAAATTGTTTTGAGACTGTTGTGGTTGAGCATACTGACCCTGAGATGATTTGAACATAGAGAAGTTGTCTTGTGAGATGAGAGCATTATTAGAAGCAATAATGTAGCCGGCCGCATTGTAGGAATTAGCATGATTTATGGCACGTTGCTTATCATCCATGTCACATGATTTAATGATTTCCATTACTTCTAATAAGGTTAGTCTAGCTAGATCATTTGTCTTCTTAATCACTGCAAGATTCATTTCCTATATTTGTGGCAGGGAGTTGATCAACCTGTTGTTAGTCTCAACTGAAGTCAAGTTTATGTTTGCAGATCTCATTTCTGTGACCAATGATATAAATCTTTGAAGATGTGTCTCCAAAGACTCTCCCAACACATGATTGGACATGTTAAACTTTTGTCGTAACAGATCTTGTCGACTTCTTCTCATATCCTCATTTCCCTCATACACCTCAATAAGGGCCTCCCATAACGCATTTGCAGACTGTAGCTCTTTAAATCCCAAGGCAATTTCAGGTGAAAGTGCCATTGTTAAGGTAGCAAGAGCCTTTTCATCCTCTTCAGTTTTCTCAAAATCTGTGTCAACGTACATTTCGACGGGCTTCACGACCACCTCATCAAAATTTTCTCTTTGATAAGTAATAATTTGAGAACCCCGGACGATGCTCCTCCAAATCTTCGCATCCTTCATTTTCACATATTTCTAAAATATGAACTTCCATCGGCAAACCCTTCATGAGACAGTAAATGGGGTACACGAGTAGCAGTTCCCATGATGGAGTCCAACTCTTGATGTAGAGCAGCATTTGAAGATGTATTAGTCAATTGGTCCATTTTTAAATTATAGTCCAAATGCTAAGTACAAAGTTAATCAGGTCCAATAACAAGGCCCAATTAGATTAAATTCAATAACAGATAACCAAAACAGTGAACCCAAAGCCCAACAAACTGGGCCCAGTTTATGCCAGAATCCCGAGAACCTTGAAATTCAACCTAGAACGCCCAAAACTTCCCAAGAACACTGAATATTGACCGAGAACACGTGAACAGGAACCGAGAACACCCAAAACTCCCCTAGAACACTAGGGGTTGGCCGAGAACGATCAAGAATGCCCGAGAACCCAACAAAAATCACCGAGAACGATCGGGAGTGCCCGAGAACCCAACAAAAATCACCGAGAACGATCAGGAATGCCCAAGAACCCAAAAAATATCATCAAGAACGATCATGAATGCCCGAGAACCTAACAAAGATCACCGAGAACCCTCACAAATGTCTTGACTTGGTGATTAAGTTGAATCCCAATAATAATGGGATTCGAATTAAAAGCATAAATCAAAACAAATCCTTCCCAAAATAATATCAACAACCCCAATAAACACGAACAACTGGTCTTCAATTTCAAGGAATCTTCAAGTAATTATCAATCAAAGATCATCGTTTGAATCAATGTTATCACCTTCACCGAGCCTAGTATAGGTCTATAGGCTTTGATACCAATTGTAAGTCCTGTAAGAGGACTTTCAATGTGATATCGCGTAAACCCATTGTTAGGCATAATCTAACAACGAATTGATTCAATGTAAAACGAACAAACACAATAAGAACACAGTAATTCTTCAAAACACACGCTTATAACGTCGTGTGTTTAAGCCCTTTGTAAATGATTACAAACTGATTACACGTCTCTCCTCTCTCTCTCTCTCGCTCTCTCTCTCTCTCTCTCTCTATCTATCTATCTCTCTCGTGAACAACCAACCCAAAACAGCCAATATACATCATATATATAGTCTATACTAAACCCTAAGCCCAAACATATGATAAGCCCACCTTAATCCCTGATTTCGGTTTACATAGTATAGCCCAAAACTCAGCCCAATTACTTAAGCGTAAACCATTAAATATAACCCAACAGTAGTTGAGTCTAATTTAGTTAGTGTACGTAATTTAAAGAGTTTGTGGGTTCGATATCCGGACTTACTAAACTGTACTAGAGTCGATCGGTGCACTTGCTGGTTAGTAGGTTTAGTTAAGTTTAAGAGTCTAGAATTTATTACTTAGTGTCTAGATTAACGTGTTTTTAATAACTACTTTTAGCACATCACAAACCTTAGATTTCGAAATCACGACATCCTCTTTCACCTATAACACTGAACCAGAAGACTACTTCATTACTTGTAAACCCTAGATTTTTCGACTACAAATTTCGTCAACGAACCTTAGACGACCTCTTTTTCAGTCAATGGTAGGTGTAGCGGTAGTTAGGTACAACAATAGTCGGGTTCTGGTTGTTGTTGGATTTCGATGTGGTTTGGTAGAGAAATCATAACATCTAACAATACTATTAAAGCAAAACTTATTGTCCACATGTCATTCAACTAGTATCTCCACATCAATTGTCCACATATCATTCAACTAGCCTCTCCACATCAATGTCGCATCTTTGCCAAGTCATCTATTTTCTTTCCTATTATTGCCAAATCATCTCACACACTATATTTAAACCTTAACATTTTCCACCCTAATCATTTAAATCTCTCTTTCTCCCTCTTTCCCTCTCTCTCTCTCGTCTTACTAACTCCACCATCCACCATCTTCTATATTCCGGTAATGTAGACCGGGATTAATCGTTTTCCGGTAAAGTTATATATTATACTCTAATGGCCAACAATGTTATATGATTTTACAGCAAGGTTATATCTTTTTCCGGTAAGGTTTTCCGATATGGTTTTATATTTATTTTAATTGTTATATGATTTTGTAATAATCTCTTTAGGTTGTATATCAAAATCCAAGATTGAATTGATATTTTGAAGTTATTACGGTTTTCCGGTAAAGTTTCCGGTAAGATTTTTGTTTTCTGTTTTTGCTTGTATTTATATTAATTATTATATTATTTTCCTATAATCTCTTTAGGTTCTATATCAAATCTAAGATACAATGGAGATTTTCCCTATATCGTTTTTCCGGTAACGCGATTCAAATATTCCGGTTATCAATTAGAATATTTGTTTACATAATTCAAAATCTTCTATAATTTGTAATTTATTTATTATGTGATATTAATAATAATATTTAATTTTCTCATTTCAGGTTATGTCTCCCACTTGATATAGTTAATTTCATGGATTGAGAATTTTTTGATAAGATTTCTTATTTTTTGTTTAATATTGATGTATTCTTTGTTATTATTCATGTACTTATGTATTTTTGTTTAATATTGATGTATATTTTTGTTATTATTTATGTATTTATGTATATTTTTTGCACTTCCAAAAAATATTTCTCAACTGTCAATATTATTGTCAATCTCCATTAGTAAGATTAAGTTTTGAGTAGTTTCTAATTTTCACACACTTTCCATCTTTTTTGTTTGACCAATGTATAATGAGGCATAAATGTCACAATTAATGCTAATGGATGTCATCATTTGGTTATGGAAACTGTAACAATTGATGTACTATAAAAATCAAAATATTATTTGAATTTAAATTCTAAAAAAAAGATATATTATAGTTGGTTTTGGAAAATTTTGGTTTTCATTGTCAATATTATAATGTTTATTAGTTCTCCATAATCTTCCTATCTTATATGTTTGACCAATTTATAATTAGACATAAATGTCACAATTAATGATAACATGTTTGTAACAAAATTGAATGAAAATTTCATTGATGGTAATAAAATAATATTAATTATGGATCCACTAAAAAACTAATAATTTCAAGATTACATTATGCCATGATTTTTGTAATATTTTTTGTATTTAAGATCTTTGACTATAACAAATTTCGTTTAACAATTTTGGTAAACAGATTTATAGCTTAAATAACAACATTATATTCTAATTTAATCAAATCATATAATAAAGTTGAAAGTCATTATATGTAATTATTATTTTTTACGTGTATTCAAAATAATAATTCGAATTTCAAATAAATAAGTTGATTATAATTTATTTATTTATTTTTGGAATTGACTATAATGTGGGTCTATGTTTTCTAAAATTTATAAAGTTAATAACTTTCTTTATATTATTAACCGACTATTAGTTTTGATAGTTCTAGAAATTTTGGTAAACAGATTTATAACTTAAATAACCATTTAATATATTCTAATTAAATTCATTTTCCTAATATATACTCAACATAAAATGTCAATATCTTAAATACGTGTCTATTACATTTTCTGTTTGTACGGGATATTCATATACGTTCGTTAGTAATGTCTTTAATAATATTCTCATTTAAGTATAATAATTAATTTAATCATTTTTAATATATTTTTTTATTAAAATACATATATATATATATGGTATATATATTTTTGTATCTTATTTTTTCACCTTTAAATATTTTCAAAGTCAACGTAAATTTTTTTAATCTTTCCAAAGTTATTTGAAAATTCATTTATTGTAAAACGTTTTTATATTTTGCAAGTTTAACAAGATATTAATGTCAATGATTTAAAAGTTTGCTGCAAGATTAGTCAAAATAAAAAAAAAATTCATAATTTTGAAGTTGACTAATTCCAATTTTTTTATAGTTTGTAAGTATTTTGAAATTATTTCAAAACGGGTTGTTAGAAAAGAGTGTCAAATATGTTAGGTATAAAATGACGGCCAAAAATGGTTTTTATTGATATATCTTTTTTTAATGGTTTAAGTTAAAAAGATATTTTATGTTGTCATTTTACTTTGTGTTGTTGTTATATGTTATTTTGTTTTTAATAAAAACAACAATTTAATAAAAACAACTTTATTAATGTTCAAATGTTACCCATTATTAAATATGTTATTATGGTATATTTAATTTAGATGCTTTTGTTTTATTATATTTTTAGGTGGTGAAGCAAAATGAGTTTCTTTTGGTAGAATGTTTGAAGAAGTTAATGGTGGTTTAATATGAAATAACATGTTTATGTCTTTTGTTGATGTTTTTTTGGTTATTCAACGTACATTAACTTATGGTAACTTTTAACTTTTAATATCTAGACAATGTATATGGTTAACGTTTTGGTCCAAAAATTTGAAGAAGTTTTGTGTTGCTTGAATTTGTTGTTTAAATTTATTATGTTTGTTGACATGTTTTTCCAACCGTGTGTCCCTAGTTAAGCACATTGTAACAAAAAACTAAAAAGGTCAGGCTAAACATACCCCCCCTAGTTGTTTGTCATACCCCCCTGGAAAAACCAACTTTCATATTACCCCTTAAAATCATATAATTAACAAATTCGCACAAAATTAAGGATTTTAGATTATTTTTTTTACAAGTTGCTTTTTCTTTTTAAGATTTCCGGTTTCGGGTTTTGGGTTTAGGGTTTAGGGTTTCGGTTTTAGTTTAGGGTTTAGGGTTTGGGTTTAAGGTTTAGGGTTCGGTTTAGGTTTTAGGTTTTTGGGTTTAGGGTTTAGGTTTAGGGTTCGGGTTTAGGGTTTAGAGTTTCGGGTTTATTTTGTAAAAGATAAAGAGGTAAAATAAGGATATTATTAAGATATATACTATTAAAATTCAAAAAAAAAGATATTATAAATTATTACAATATTAATACTAAAAAATAAATTAATAGTAATACTTGATAGTTTTTAATTTGATATATATAATGGAGATTATCAAGTGAAAAAAAAGTTGTAGTTGCTAATATGTATATAAATAATATTAAGAGCTAATAATAATTGATGTAATAAGTGTAAGGGGGAGTATATTTAGTAAAAATGATATAAACTCAACTAAAATTCTAGTCGTCAAATATATATATCTAAGAAGCACCATAAACTATAACATCGAGCATTTGATTTAATGCTTATTTAAATCTTGGTTTTTATGTTTTAGAAAGACTTTTTGTTTATAAAAGACTTGTACCCACCCACCCTTTTTATTCTCTCAGGCGGCTTCATAAGCAATCGATCGATCAGAGACTAAAACCCTTCTTTCCTTTCCTCCGATTCACCTTTCAACAACCAGGTATTTACTTATTTATTTCTCTGGTTTTTGGTTTATCATTCATACCAGCATATTTAACACCGGCAGTGTTCTGTTTGATGTGATTGTCTCCGCTCGCTTAATATGAAAATTTTACTAACCATGTTCTGAAGAACAATAAACCAGACCGCCTGGTCGTAGGAGTTTGGTAGTTTGATGGTTTGTACCAATTTTTATATTTTTCTTTCAAATTCATTAGGTCTCTATCTATTATATTGAAAATGATTATTGTAGTTATATATAATAAGCGTGTTCTGGATTGCAAGTCGGGCTCTTTTATTCTACCACCAAGTATTTAGGCTCGTGCTCGAGCTCATTTATTAAACGATCTTATTTTAGACTCGTTTATTAAGCGAGCCTATTCTTAAGCTTGGACTTGAGTACCAGCTCGTTTATTAAAGGAACTTATTCTTAGGCTGAAGCTCGTTTAAGTTCGGCTCGATTCAAGCTTTTAGCGTGCCGATCTCGAGTAGCATATGAGTGGCTCAACTAATTTACAGCCCTAGCATTTATTAGGTTTTAAAATGATAAAGATGCTTCATAGAAACACATGTATTTGTTCTTTTCTCTACAGTTATACAAAATGGGGCAAGATCAAAGCAAGGCCATTGAATCTCCCGTACCAGATCCAAAAAGTGATCACTCATCTTCAGCATCGCCGTCTTCTCCACCTTCAATGGAGTCCTTGCTTGCAGAAGCCACCGCATATGGCAACGAAGATGAAAATCTATCTTTAGAAGCCAAAGCTCAAAAGGCATTAGAATGCCCATGTATTCAAAACCTCAGAATCGGGCCCTGCGGGTCTCAGTTCTCCGAGGCCTTTTTATGTTTTATGAAGAGCACTGCTGAAGAAAAAGGATCAGATTGTGTGAACCCGTTTGTGGCGTTGCAGAAATGCATTCAGACCAATCCAAACGCATTCCCAAGTGATGTGTTGGAAGATGATGAAGCTAAGGAACCGGAAAAGCCCATGCAAGATTACAAAATTATCCCTCCGAGATGGTCAAAAGAAACTGCGACTGCAAAGCCGAAGCTTTAGTAGAAGATCTTACTCATGGTTGTTTTTTATACGGGTAGATGTGGTTTTTGGTTGGGGGTGTTACATTTAAGTCGGGTTGTGTTGACTCGTTGAATGTCTTTTTTTCTCAAATTTATGACGTATTTAGGAGGTTGTGAGCATTTGAATCATCAATAATTTTTTCATATTTGACTTGTTATCAATTAAAAAGTGTAATACAAATTGATCTGTTTTCATTTCTGCAGGGTCATTCTTTCACTGTATTTTTCAATTGGTTTATATGTAGATTTTTTGTATTGAGTTTGAAAATTGGCAAACCGAACCTAGAGTAACCAACCAGGCAAATTGGCCGCCAAAATGATACAGTTTTGACAGATTGCGTGGTTTGAACATTTGTGTAGTTTTAACTCATTAGTTTGTATAATCCCTTACACGATTAGGTTTCACAAGGCTTAAATGCTGATTGGTTCATATTCCATTCTTTATTTAGTTATCCCAGTTTACACGATCGGTTATTAGAAAAACAAATTCCTCGCTGGTGCGTGAATCTTTGATAACCTCTCTCTCTCTCCTTCGATAGACTACTTGATGATTAGGATGTTCAAATTGTAAGTTCACATGCTGCTTCATCTATTGCTCTTTTTAGCGTCTTTTGTAAAGAAGAAAATCAATTTTTGTGGCCAAACTGGCAAAGTTAGGATGGTTTGAATGTTTTGAGAAGTCAATTACTCAGCCAACAGATGGTTAAATTACTCGGCCAACCGTTGATTAAATTTAAGTGTATACGTTTCAGTAACTTTTCCATCTCTATCATCTCATAAAGTTTCCATAACATGTTATTTAGGCTCTCAAACTGAGTGTTTCTCCACATCATCTTAAATAGCGTATGCTTATTTATTGTCTGAAATCACAGAATGAAGACGATGAATTGAAATCACCAACCGCATGAGACTTTAATTAAGTGTTTTTTTTATACTCTTCAGGTTTACTGCATACAGTTTTAACAAGATTTGCTTCAAATTAAGACTCTAAAAATCAAACCATCTTGCTTCCCCGTCTTAAATATTGTGATATACATAAACATAACCACAACATCAAAAGGTGGTACGGCTAAAAGTTGATAAGCCTTGATAAACACAGATATTAACAACAAACATTAGTAATTTGTTAAATGACTTTTTTTTAAATAATATAGAAGAAAAAAAGAAAAGAATTTTACCGCTCTCTTGCTTTACAAAAAATTTCGCCACCTGAATAATCTTATCAGCAACGGTCATCTTAGATTCTGGGGTGGTAACATGCCTTCAATAGCCCTGGCCCTAACGATACAAAACACCTAAACAACAAGCAAGTAATTAGTTTGATACAGTGTGCCTAAATACAAGATACTTACAAATTACTTATATTTTTCATCGACCTTTTTTATTATTAAAACAAGCAAAAGTAAAACATACTACTTTTTCATAAAAAAAGGAAAGGATAGCCTAACTTACTACCAAGTGTGGTTAGGAAACTTGCGGATTGTGCTACTTTGTGCAAAAAAAAAAATGGATTGCGCGAGATCAATTATAGTGAGTAATATTGCATCAGTGTGCTTACATAGCAAATAGCATTGTTCTAATCAGGTCTTATTTGTGCCAAATACCTAAAGGAACCAATAAGCTTCCTATAAGTGGATGGATCGGCCAAATTACCCCCTCTGCTTATAAAACTTTAACCTAGGCTCCATGGTTATCTTGGTCTCATTACCCTCTTCTAATCTGGCTAACCTTACTACATTATAACCATAACGAGATTGATGAATGAAAATACCTTCTTCATTCCGTGTAACTTCTATTCCCAAGTAAATAACACAATAATACTAAATCAGTCATTTCAAACCTTGATTTTATTTGTTGTTTAAACCTTTCCAACTCTTGCTCACAGCTACCAGTTAGCAACACATCATCCACATGCACTCCTATTATCGCTTACGAATTTTCTTTTGATTTAGCATACACTTCTTGCTCATGTGGACATCTGTTGTAGTCCAACTCCTTCAAAACTCCATCCAACCTCAGATTCCAGGCTCTAGACCATACACAGCCTTTGACAAATCATACGCTTTCTCCTCTGTTCTTTCCTTACATAAACTTTGGCTTGTTTCACAAAAATCAATCAATCAATCGTACCCAGTGAAGTCCCACCAACAGCAAAGCTATAGGTAGGATCTGGGGAGGGTGGGATGTAGGCACACCATACCTCTATCCAAAGGGATAAAGAGATGGTTTCCATTCCAGAGAGACCCTCACAAAAACATATTTTTAACGATCTTCATGAAGGAAAACACATTTCCCCATATGATAGATGTTCCATTTATTTCTAGCTAATAGCAGCAAATATTAAACTTATGGTTTCAATTCTAGCTATTGGACCAAAGGCTTCATACTTAATTATCTTTCCAGCAACATCTTTTTTCATCGTATATGTTAAAACAGTGATATCAAAAGAAGAATATGGTTAAATTGCTTTGCTTGTATTTCTCAAGTTTTACAATGATCAGACTACAAAATAAATAATGGAAGGAATATGCTAATCATGGAAATATACAATTAAAAGAAAACCAATATACGGCTGTAATGTTGATGCAAGGAGCCATTGTGATTTGACTCTATAAAGGAATGAGATATGATGTTTAAAGCTGATCCCACTAATGTCTCTAATTTTTTTTTTCCTTTTCTCACATTCCCCCTCAAGTTGAATAGTGGGATCTCCGATGCTCAACTTGTCAAAACACTTGTTAAAAGATCTTTCGTTTACGGCCTTTGTTAACATATCAGCTAGTTGATCTTCTGATCGAACGAATGGTAGCTCTATAATTCCTGCTTCAAGTTTTCTTTAATAATGTTCCTATCAACTTCCACATGCTTTGTACGATCGTGCTGGATAGGATTTTCTGATATTTGTATTGCAACCTTGTTATCACAAATGATCTTACTAGCTTCAGTCTGGGGAAACCCAATCTCTTTCAGAAGTTTACGTATCCGTAGTACTTCTGTCAGACCTCGTGCAATCCCTCGGAATTCAGCTTCAGCACTGGATAATGCTACCACCTTTTGTTTTTTGCTTCTCAACGTGACTAGATTTCCACCAACTAAAGTAAAATATCCTGACGTTGATCTTCAATCTTCTTTATCTCCTGCCCAAGCTGCATCTGTATATAGTTGGGTCTTCAAGTGTTTATTTGGTTGAAAGAGAACACCGTGGCCCACTGTTCCTTTGAGATATCTTATAATTCTCTATACTGCTTCCATGTGAGTTACTTGCGGTCGATGCATAAATTTGCTGACAACTCCAACCGCGTATGCAATGTCTGGACGAGTGTGCGAAAGGTATATCAATTTACCAACTAGGCGTTGGTATCTTTCTTTATTTGTCAATTCGCCTTTTTCTTCAATACAGAGGTTATGGTTTATCATCATTGGGGTGTTTTCAGGCTTACAATTGATCATTCCCGTCTCGGCTAGGAGGTCAATAATATACTTCTTCTGACATATAAAGATCCCTTGTTTAGACCTCAGTACTTCAATTCCAAGAAAGTACTTAAGCCTTCCTAGGTCCTTCATTTCAAACTCAGGGAACAAACTTTTCTTCAATTTCTTCATTTCATCCTCATCGTTTCCTGTAATGATCATGTCATCAACATATATAATTAAACAAGTTGTAAGTTTACCTCTTCGTTTAAGAAATAAAGTATGGTCAGAGTTGCTTTGTCGAAAACCATATTTTTTCATTGATAAAGTAAATCTGCCAAACCAAGCTCGAGGGGAT
This sequence comes from Bidens hawaiensis, assembly GCF_021521415.1. NCBI lineage: Eukaryota > Viridiplantae > Streptophyta > Magnoliopsida > Asterales > Asteraceae > Bidens > Bidens hawaiensis. Next base: position 444,128 of record NW_027504868.1, read on the forward strand.
TATTTAAGTCCATAAAGAGACTTCTTTAACTGGCATAATTCCCTTGTCTTGAAGCCCTCTATAAATCCAGGCGGGGCTACCATATATACTTCTTCTTCCAATTTTCCATGGAGAAAGGCGTTCTTCACATCAATTGATGCAGCGGCCACCCTTCATTTGCAGCTATAGAAAGTAATACTCGGATTGTACTGATTTTAGCCACCGGTGAGAAAGTTTCAGAGTAATCAACTCTGCATGTCTGTTTATATCCTTCAGCTACCAATCGTGCTTTGTATCTTTCAATACTTCCGCCTGGCTTGTGTTTGTTTGTAAAGACCCATCGGCATCCCACGGGTTTCTTTCCTTCTGGAAGGGTACATTTTTCCTATGTGTTGTTCTTCATTTGTGCCTCCATCTCAGCTTTCATCGCATTTTCCCAGTTTTTCGATTTCAAAGCTTGTTCAATAGTGGTTGGAATTTGTTTTGAATACAGTGATGAAGTGAACGCTTTAGCTTCTTTGGTCAAGTTTCCGTCAGCTATGTTTGCCGTAGGATACCTAGAAGCCTTAGATTGCTTTTCTGGAGAATATTGTTTTGGTGGAACCCCTCTATTAATTCTTGGTGGTAACTCATATTTTTCGGTTGTCACCTCTTGTGTTGATCTTTCTTGTACTGGTTCAACTTGTTCTGTTGTTGTCTCGTCAATAGTATGGGGAGATTCGACATGTTCTGTTGTCTCTGCAAAGATCTCATTAGATGCATTATATTGATTATTCTCATGTATTTGAGAATTACTTACCTCAGACGCCAGACTGGGAGTGTCTTGTTCTGTGACCCTGATCGATGGTTCCATGGGTTGTTGTTGTGAACTTGGTGACTCATCTTGGGTACTGTGATTAATTTCTGCTGATGATGGTATCCAAGTCAACCAATTCAATGTGTCATCATCCTCACTTTCCCCTGACCATTGCGTTGGGTGTTGTAAAAAAATTTTGTTTCACGAAAATCACAATTCATGGTAGTGTACATGTGGCGCCTTTTTGGATTATAACATCGATATCCTTTCTAATTAATTCCATAGCCCACGAATACACATTTTTCAGCACACGGGTCAAGTTTGGTTCGGTTAGTTTTGGGTATGTGCACAAAGGTAGAGCAACCAAAGATTCGTGGTTTTAAGGTAAGAGCGGGAGGAAGTTTAGTGAATTCCGACAAGGTTTGAAGAGGAGTTTTTAGATTAAGGCTTTTTGTTGGTAGTTAGTTAATAAGATAAGTTGCTGTAGCAACAGCATCGGGCCAGAAGGACTTAAGAACTCGAGATTCGATAAGAAGAGCACGTGTTATTTCTAGGAGAATACGGTTCTTCCGTTCGACAACCCCATTTTTTTCGGGAGTGTGTGAGCAAGAAGTTTGATGAACTATTCCTTTTGTTTGACAAAATTGTGTCATGGAAGCGCTAACATATTCTCCTCCGTTATCTGATCGTAAGACCCTAATATTTTGTTGAAATTGTGTTTGAATCATCGCATAAAACATGATGAATTTATCAATAACTTCATATTTGTGTTTTAAAAAATAGATCCAAGTCATGCGAGTGCAATCATCAACAAAGAGAAGGAAAAAACGAAAGTTTTGCCCCCCAACAACCTTTGATGGACCCCACACATCTGAATGAATTAACGAGAAAGGTAAATCAACTCTTGTTTTATTTGGACTAAAAGTATGTCTATGGCTTTTAGCCAATGAACATGCTTCACAATTCAATTTCTTATTTGATGGAAAAAGTTTTGGAAATAATAAATGCAAATAACCGATGGAGGGGTGCCCTAACCTTCTATGCCACAACCAAGCTTCCCTACCAATAGCTCCATGCGCTAGCATCACAGTACCACTTTGTTGAGTCACTTCATCCACATAATACAACCCTTGGCGTTCAGTGCCACGCCCAATGATCACCCCCGTCCTGATATCCTGTAAAAATGCAAAAGGTTGGATGCAGAAGAACCGTGCAATTTAATTCCTTTGTCACATGACTGATTGATAACAGTTTATGTGATAATGAAGGAACGTAAAGACAATTGGAAAGTTTTAAGGTAGGTGAAATTTCAATGGTTCCACCTGCTTGAACGGGGACCACTTCACCGTTATCCGTTTGAATGTGGTTTTTTCGTGGTTTGGATTTTGAAACTAAATCCGATAATTCAAACGTCATAGTATCCGTTGCACCGCAATCGAATATCCAAGGTTTATTAGTTATTTCCCCAATATTTGCCACATTAGCTTTTCCAATATTTTTTTCAATTGAATTATTTTCAAAAACTACTTTTGTTATATCTATGGTATTATTATTACTACTACTACTACTACTACTACTACTACTACTACTACTACTACTACTTTTAAAAAAAGGATTACGAGGAGTGTTGGTTAACCATTCTAACACTTGAGGGGAAAAAACAAAGGGTTTAAAATTGAAGGGATTGAATCCATATGTTCAAACCCTTCGTTACCTGATGACAAATCCCCAAGATTATTTGCAGTGGCAATCCCCTTAAATCCTCCATCTCTGTTAGTCGGTTCGGGTGATCACCACTATTGTCGGCCACTTCAGAGTTGCTCATGGTGGCCGCCACCGCTCCTCCATATTTAGCGCCTTTCTTGTGCCCATCGTTCCACCATTCTTGATACCCGATGAGCTTAAAACATTGATCTTTTGTGTGTTTTACCATCCCATAGTGACTACACTTCAATTGAGATTTATCAATTTGGGATGATGACCCACTTGTCTTGTGGTCTGACCGGCATTGCCCTCTCGATATTAGCCCTGATCCTTCGGTTTCGTTTGGACCAGTGATAACAAGGCCGGCAGCCACGCCCTGTTGTGATGTGTTATTACCAGAGATTTCTCCAAAAATGTTTTGATGAGCGGCCTCTTTTCGAACAGCAGCGTAGGCGCCTTCAGACGTAGGTAAGGGATCCCACCTTAGGATCTCTCATTTAATCGGATCATATTGTTTGTCTAGGGCATTAAGAAACTGAAAAAGTTTCTGTTCTGCTCTAATGATGTTGCAAGTTGCAATATCAGTAGCACCACCATGGGATTTGGATCTCCTCGTTCGATCTCGCCCCATATGCCTTGCATCACAATCCAAAAATCTTCAAGAGGTAAATTATTCAGTTTGATTTCGTTTGCTTTAACATGTAAATCAAAGGTCTGCAATTTGTCTTTCCCGCTACTATATGTGACAACGAGGGCATACAACAACGATTTGGCTGTGGGAAACTCCGTAAGGTTGCTTGCAAGAGACGGTTCGATATTTTGTATGAGCCACGAGAATACAACGAGATCATCTTGTTCCCACTATTCGTACTTCTCGTCAGTTGGGTTTGGTGGTGTTGGTGTTCCCGATATATGGCTCAAGAGTGCCTTTGATTTTCCGCCAATTGCTACACGAATCATTCATGCCCAAAGGGCATAGTTTTGGCTGTTAAGTTTGAGGTTGATTTTTAGGCTATCGGAAAGGGTTTGTTTATGGGTTTGGTTTTGAAGGTTCTGGTTTTGGAGATTGAGGCCATTCAAGAGGTTTACGATTTGGGTTGAAAGGACATCATTATTGATCAAACTGTCGTCACTCGTCATGGCGGTTTGAGGTGAGTAATAAGGAGAATCTGTAGATGATGAACAAGGGCATATGAATTAATCCTAGGATCATTTAATGCTTTGATACCATGTTAAAACAGTGATATCAAAAGAAGAATATGGTTAAATTTCTTTGCTTGTATTTCTCAAGTTTTACAATGATCAGACTACAAAATAAATAATGGAAGGAATATGGTAATCATGGAAATATACAATTAAAAGAAAACCAATATACGGCTGTAATGTTGATGCAAGGAGCCGTTGTGATTGACTCTAAAAAGGAATGAGATATGATGTTTAAAGCGGATCCCACTAATGTCTCTAAATTATTTATTTCCTTTTCTAACAGTATATACCCATATCAGGCGTATAGGATTATATTTTTATAGCCCATTTCAGGCGTATAGGATTATATTTTTATAGTCTTTCTATTAAACCTGAAGAAACACGAAATCTCCCCTTAGTCTAATTGCTTATTCTAAGGATGATAATTAAGTATTCCCCACGATGGGTTAGATTTCTTCTTAGCGCAAATGAGTAGTACACCTACAAAACATAACACCGTAAGCTCGTTACGAGGGAAATGGGGGGGGTCCTCTCGTAACCACACTCCGGCGTGAAAATTTGTATCGGTATATGTATATTTTTTTCCCAGAGAGTAAGAGTAAGCCAAAGTCCAGATCACTTACCATTTGGAGATGAGTTGGTATTTATAGCTGTTGGAGGGGAGAGTATGGCCACCTGCCCTGTCAGGCTTCCCACCAATCAGGCTCCTTGGATGTATGCTAAGGATAGCTGGTGGGCATGATGGCCATTTGATGTTGACACGTCGCACTATGTAGTACCATTGGCTATGTATTGTCCATCCGTTATTGGATGGGCATAATTTACAATGAATATTCTTCCTTTATGCACCATACTCATGGAGATCTTAGACGCTCCCATTTTCGAGGTGTCGGGGAATGTCTGGCGCATGGATATATAACATCTAGCGACATGGTGTTTGCATGGCGTGTGACCCATTAGCCGGCGAAAGTATGTTATGTTTATTGGTGGGTTTAGTACCCTACCCTTAAAGAACCCACGTCTTATTCTTCTCAATAGCCACAACTCTTCATCTATTATACCTCTCCACATATTTTTTTAACATGCTTCTTGAAAGGAAAGAGGTTCTCTTTCTTGAATCAATACTAGTTTGACAGTGTTACTTTTATCTAATCTCCTAGCACCATGCTTTACATGATACTCACGTATAAAATCATGTAACCAGGTAGGTGATGTGGTGTGAGGTATACATATTTTTATTAAAGATTTTTCACACAATATTGGGTTTTAAAAAAGTTGTTTTCACTTAAACTTAACCACACACACAAAAGGCAAGTGTACCAGTCTTCTTAAATATCACAATAAGGTGTTCCAATTAAACCAAGATACTCATTAATGTTCGAAGATGTTCAACAGTGACCGGAGAACTAATCCATAAAACAGGTTAATTTACCTTAAATGATTTAGAACGAAGATGATAGTTTGAAATAAGGTTTAGATGGCAGGTACGATTTTGAGAATAAGAAAGAGTTTATGCCGATTGAGTTTTGAAGAAGAATAATCACAAAAAAATTTCAAGTGCCTCTTAAAGTTCAAAAAGATTTATTTGGGCTGAGAACCAATGGACCCTCATCGTCATCTGGACCATGCCCCATGGGTCGAGAACACAGATAAACACACCAGACTCCCATGGGCCGAGATCACAAATACACACCAAGAGAGATCCATGTTTGATAAACTGATTCCTTAACGCATTTGTTTCGACAAGAGTAAACATGACATAAAACCAAATTCGTAAAAGAAAATAAAAAGGAATATTAAAAGTAAAGTAAACATAAAACCAAAGTAAAACTAGTTTTACCACCTGGCTTTCAGAAGTTCTAACATATTGCGGGATCAAATTTCAGTTTTGTCAACCTTTATGAAAAGATCATAACATGGAATCATATTGACTAATATGCTTTCACAATGATTCATTTTCAGCATTATTGTGACATAGAGAATAGGTTGATCATAGGTAATTAGATACTTAGCATGGTTTTCATTGCATAAGTGATATGCATTAGGTTAAATTAGGCATAAAGCTTAAATGGACATCACTTACGGACCTAATATGCATCTTATCTCTTCTCAAAGCTTATTTGGCTTTCTCCAGATCACCCTAATTTGACTTCAACCCCGTAGTGCTTGATCAAAAGGTTTTTGACTTTGACTATACAAACAAAAATTTTTAAGCTTTAAGGTTGAACGTTGGACTTACATGTCGTCCGGACTTACAAGCCTTTCATTCAAAATGTTTAGGACTTACTTGAATGCCCCACCCTTGTAGATCTAGTTTGACCCTTTAAGCTTTAAAACATATTTAATTTAAATATGGGAATGCAAAACCCGAGTTGAATCGATTTGCAGAGTCGCTTGATTTGAAAGCAATGGGTCTGAATACTTTTGGCCTAATGAAGCAATCAAGGAAAGGGGCTAAAGTGACTTATTAGGGACTTCATCCACAGGTGAAATTTGGTAAATTTGCTGAAAAAGAAGAAGTTGTTGTTGCTGTTGTTGCTGAGGAACACTCTGTTCCTGTTCAAAGGTCTTCCACTGCATTTGAAATTTTATCTGATGATGATGCTGACACTTCTCCTTTTCAACATTTGAAGGAAGAACATCATGAAAAAGTACCACAATCCGTTCCTACAACCGAGCAACTTGAAGCATTTGAAACATTCAAAGAAAAGTTCCATTCAACTGCGTTGAAACCTCCTCAACTAGTTACTATGACAGAAGATGAGGTTGTTGAGAATGAGTCAGCCACTGATCTTATCCCACACAAATGTAGAAAGAAAGATCCAAGACCTGATGTGCTGGCAAGTGATTATGTTCAAACTGTTCAACCTACACCAACTGAGCCCGTCATTGAGACTCAGTCTGATCCAAGCCTGTCTACTGTGGCTCCACAAACATAAGATCAAGATGATGTTGACATACTACATGAGTTTGACTTTGAAGTTCATATTTAGTCAACTACTAAACCCTCTGGGTCATTTGATCCAGTGGGTCAAGGAAACTCGAGTGCTACTAAGAAAATTGCCCACATTTTCTCTATGCAAGACAAGTTCTTACAAGACAAGTGTAAAGGGATTGCCATAGAACCCGATCCTGTTGATGTTCATGCTTTACAACGCAGGGTCTTTGATCTCAAACAAGATTATGTGGTTAAAGTTGTTCATATCCAAGAGCTTGAAGCTAGCAACACAGACAAAGACTCCAAGATTCAAGAGCTTCAAGCTAGCATGGGTGGTCTCATTGCTCTGTACTTTGATTTGCAACAGAAACTCATTAAAGATTCGGCAATGATTTCAAGGGAGCAGATGATAGTGGTGATGAAATTGATGGTGCTGAACAAGGTGCTCCTGACGTGCCTGATATTGGTGGTTCAAGTTTGCGTCCTGCTTCAAACATTTATACTTCCGAGCAACTGGAGAAATACTTAACCGCCCCACCTAAGACTGCAGAACAAATCGAGAGAATAAGAAAGAAAACTTTGATTATGAAAAACTCCAATCAGAACGTTGTGTCTTCCGATCATCCAGATAAATTCGTGGTGGAACTCCAAAAGGGGTTCTCTGATAAATATGGTGATCGTTCAGGAGTTGTTTTGTGGGGGCATGATATCGAGAAAGAGATGTGGTGGGTCAAGCGTAAGTATGGGAACATGGAATACTATAAGAAGATGAAAGATTTTGTTTCATGGACGAAGGTTGATCTAAGTGATTTGATACAAGCTCCTTTCCACAACCCAAATCATGACCCAAAGGCTACCAAGTTCTAGAACTTCTTAAGCAAACAGGTAGAGGGAGGGTTTCCTGACATGCCCACTGCTGATTCATTTTTCTAGAAAGCAAAGGGGGTTTGTGATCCTTACACAAACAAGCCAATGCTGAACGTTATGTGGCCTCCAACTGCCAAAGTAAAGTCAATTCTGATTACCAACCTGAGGGTGCTCTTGATGAGATGAAGTCTTGGACTTATGAATGTGAGACTGCTACAGTGATTATAAGGCTAAGGAAGGGTCAGTATCGTATTGTTGATCCATGAGACCTTCTGAAGTTTGAGAGAAAGACATCAAGACTTTTAACGGCTTTCAAATTATAGTTGAACCATTTTATGAGCTAGCTGCAAAAGAGTATACAGGTATGGTGGGATCAATTATTGGTACAGGTTTATGGGCAGGTGTTTACCATGAGGCTGATGCTGAAGTTATGGAGCATGAATGAATATAAAGCTATAAACCAAGGGGGAGATAGTTGGGCTAGGCTTATTATTTGGTTTATACTTGATCTTTGAGCTTGGGTTTGGTGAGTATGTAACACCGAAAACACTAGTTTTCAGTGGGCTTACGTTTTGGGTTTGGGCCGTATCATGTTATTCTATATATGTAGATTATATTAGGTCATTAGAGGGGGTCGATCATTCAAGAGGTTGTGTGTGGTTAGTATATTACGGGTTTTGTATTCCAATAATCTTGTAATCGCTATTAAGAGATTAAGCACCCAACGTTAATATAACGTGTGTTTTGAAGTCCATCGTGGGCTGGTTTGTGTTTGTTCATCATTTATATTGAATCACCTTGTTGTTAGTTTCCGCCTAATAACGAGTTTGTTGATATCACATTGAAAGATCCTGATTTGGGACTTATAGTGTGGTAATATAGTAATGGCGAGAACCAGGTATCAATCCATGGACACGCAAATATCAATACTAAATATTTGCAAATAAATAACCGTGAGATATGATCTTAATTGATTTGATTTAAATTTAATTTATTGGAAAACTTATAACAATAATTAAAGCAAGAAAAATCAATAATGGAGATAATCAAGAATTAAAAGCTATCACCTTAACTTATAATTCACTTGATTTCTAATGATGGTAAACTCAAATATATTATAAACTTATTATTTTTATGAGAAAGAAACATAATAGTTTCTAGTTATAGATGAGACATAAAAAGAATAGTGTCTAGTTATAGTTAATCATTCAAATGATTTTGGAAAGTCAGTGCGAATTATACAATCTAATCACCCTAAATCATAATTAATGTAAGTGAACCTTTATGTTGAAATTTAAATACTTAAATTTTCATTCAATTATGATTTTCAAATATGACAACCGGATGGAAAAATTATATGAAGAAAACACCTAATCCACCTAAGGTTGGTTAAATTAGACAAGGATCGTGTATTTCTTGATTTATAAATTTTCAGCCCAAGCATAATACCAAAATAATTGTGTTAACAAATTCTTTATAATATCGTCAAAATGAATATCAGTTCATAACAAATGTTCAATTTTTTCAAATGTAAACATGAGGATATGTAATTAACCAATTTTCATTTAGCATTCAAAAAACTATTTCTAAATTAAAACTTAAAACTTGCATGAACAACATTCATAAAAAATGATAAAATCAAGAGTTTTTCAACATACAAGACACACCATTCATAATTCTTGTAACACAATTTCAATTCTTCAAACACAATATTTCATCAAGAGATACCTAAGAACATGCCATTATTTCACAATAAAACTATCATATATTAATTCAGACCGTCAAAAGTAGTCAAGTGTCATCATGGGTTAAGGTGACATGTAGACTTTAGCACATGATAATTATAAAAGATACACCAAAATAGAAGAACATAGCATTAATGATTAATAATTAAAGTAATCTTACCAAGAAACCAAGTTATATGATTATGTAGATGCTTAGAACTTCTTCTTGATGTTGGGTTTAAGAGTTTCTCCTCCCTTTAATTCTATGGAATAATGTCTTATGATTTTTATCTTTAAGAATCGAGGGTGATTGTTGGTTTTTTTCAACTAAACAAGTGCATGGTATTTAACAAGTTGTCCAACATGTGAAGCATGACCCATGCCTAAGCGAGGCAAAACCCATGTTCGTCCCCATGTAATACAACACATGCTCTGATTGTACTTTTGGCAGGTTGCTAGGCGCGGGGGTATGCCTGGTTGAGGCTCGGGACATGATGGTCCCCAATAGAGGTGGCAAATGGGTTGGGTTGGGTCCAACGGGTCATGGTTTGAAATAAGTCATGGGTCAAAATGGGTTAGGTTCAGAACGTGTCAATTAAATAAATGGTTGTTTAGGTTTAGGTCGGAACAAGTTAAGGTCAGAACGGGTCTCGTTTTTTTTTTCTTTTGGGGAGCGAGGATAACAGCGGAAATATTTTAGTTTTTTTAGATTTTTTGTTTTTTTTTATAATTTAAGTTATGATTTTTTCATCATTATTTTGAATTTTTTAGCGTTTTTTATTAAGAGAAAAAAGACGATCAAAAAGATATTCATAAATAATAATAATAATAAAAAAATCATAACTCAAAATATAATTAAAAAAATAAAAGAAAAACTAAAATGTATCATTTTTGTCCTCGTCCCATAAAATAACCGAGAAATCGATCTAAGACCAAAAAATCGTCCCATATATTTTATTTTGGTTCTTCTTTTATTTTTAATGCAAAGGGTAGTTCTGGAAAATAAGTTGCCACCAAATCTCGGCAGTTATCATAAATTCCTATATTATCTCATGATCTGGTCCACTTTCTTTGACCGCAACGATTTTATACATTTCCAAAATCTTATTTACTTCTTTTATCGGCCTTATATTTCTTATTAATAGTTTAAGTTAGTATGAATACTTGGCATGTAATTTTAAAATATGCATATATGTAATTTGAAAGAAACATGTAAGAATGGGACATATATGTTCAAACAATTTTTCTTATTTTTTGTCAAAATACATATATGTAATTTATTAATTGTACATGTTCTTTTTAATCTACATACATATAATTGGTCATATACACATATGAATATAACCTTGTTTTACATATATGTATGTTTAATATTTACATATATGCAAAGTAAATAAATATACAATTACATATATGTTCACGTATATACAACTTTAACTATTTACATATATGTAACTTAACTATTTACATATATGCATATATGCACCTTAAGTAAATACACATACATACATACATATATATGTATCTGTATATGTAACTTAACTATTTACATGTGTGCAAAAATTGTAAATTTACTGTTTAAAAAAAAGAAAAAAACATGTGTATGAGCAAATTCCACAACATGTGTAACTAAACCAATTATATATCTTCATATACAATTATCCAGAAAACAACAATATTAACATCAATAACAGTTTCAAATTGAAAGAGTCGGTGGTTTGTAAATCCTATATAAATGTTAAATTGTATTTGTTTCATTTAGTATATGCTGACTACTTGCCCTATGGTGGTTTGTGGTAACAAAAAAAATATTGACGTAAAAAAAATAGTATAAACAAAATAATTAATTGCATAAAATGTTTTGAGACTTTGTTGGACGAAGTAAATATAATTTATTATTAAACTCATTCCATGCCTAAAACAAAGGAGTTATTCAAGAAAATCAATTTTTAAAGAGCAAGTAATTTTGAATAGCTTTTGAGAGAGAGAGCAAGAATATTTTGAGAGAGAGAGATAGCAAGAGTAATTATAGGAAATATTTAAGAAAGAGAATATATTTAATCTCTATACTACCCTTTTGTTATTAAATTATTGCCCATTATTTTTTATTTAATTACCCAAATACCACAACTTTTTTAAACCATTGATCAAATAATTTATGGTCTAGATGAGTTCTCAAAGAATTTTAACATATATAGTTCTTAATTGAAACTCACCCTAACTCGCGCGATGCGGCGGGATGCGAATATAGCTTGCAGTACGACAATCCAGTTATGTACAAAGCGAAAAATGCACATTTAATAGTAACATAATAACATTGTTGTAAGATAATATATGTTGGATGTCACCACAAAACACTTATAATATATGTTGGATGTCACCATAAGTGTGTTTCATCCATCTCCAACATTCCTACCATCACAACTCCCATTTTCAAACGTGCAAACAGCAAATATACTGCATATCAACAAAAAATTTATCATTTATATACACTAAAATTTACACCTTATGGTTATAATGTGTATATTAAAACTTGGGATTTAATTTAAACAAGCCAAAAAACCTGAAAAACAAGCCTAACGAGCCAAGCTTACATGGCCTCAGCTTGGCTGGATTATGAACCGAGCCGGATTGAAGACCAAGAAGCCCAAATAAATGCGTCAAGTGCTTTATAACACTCTATAAGCTCCTACAAGAACATTACCAATTTAAAAGTATCTTTAACCAAACCAAGAAAGTTGAAAATTGAAATTCTATTAACACCATTGACTTGTTAGCATCAGTTATGAGAATCCCAAGGCTCATTGTAGTTGAAACAAGCGTCAAGCTAAACAGACAGTTACGGTTTTTCTAACATGAATTTAGTTTTTATTGTTCAACCGATACCAATCCGAATTAAACACGGTTAAATTCGGTTCAGTTAGAGCACTCTGAATTCGTATTGGTTCGGTTAACGTATATGAATAAAAAAAAGTAAAAATCCAAATAAATCAATCCGAAAAGTAAAGTTATACCCTTATCCAAAACCAATTTGAAAGTGAAATAACCAAATCTAAGAGCTCTGAATTCGTGCCACCAATATTGTCCGCTCTGCCCACGAAGAGCTCACGGATTTGTTTTTGGTTGCCCAAAACGCATTGGTGACGTTAAGAGGCAGGACATTACTTATAAACTAAGGATCTCTCTTGTCCACGGTCGATGTGGGATAGCCTAAGAGTGGGACGATGTTGTGTTTGCCAAGGGTGTTACATGATTTAATTATGAACCAAGGATCTCTCTTGTACAGGATCTCTCTTGTTGTGTGTGTGTGTGTGTGTGTGTTAAAATAAAAGGATATTATATAAAAATCACTTTCAGACTTAACAAAGTTTATCATATTTAATTTCTTAGTATTTTGTATTAAGGATTGTTTCGGGTTTTTTGTGAAACTTAAATTTGATTTTATGGGTCAAAAGTTGATAAATAGATTGTTTGGTACAAGTTAACAACATTTAGGTCAAAATTTGTTACGGGTCAAAAATGAGAAATTTGAATATTTTTAAAAGTTTGAGAATGCAAATAGGTTTATCGTCATATGTGTTATGTGTTCAGTGGACTTAAAAATGTCAAACTGATGAAAGTTAGAATTTTAAACATGATTCGGGTTTCAAATTTATTTTTCAAGGGCATTTTTGGAAATAATGAAAATGTTCAGGATTTGACAAATTGACTATTTTTCCCTTGACTATTAAAATATAAGAAAATATTGCGAACACTTTCGACATGACACCTTCATGGCCCCATGCCTATCAATGTTTATAACTTTTATCAAATTTGAAATTTTTATGTTAGCATTAATTTTTCCTTTAATGATGATCAGAACGTTGTATGGGAAGTATGTCGTGCAAACAGAGACGATTTCAAAAAAATTTTATACGAAGGGCACATTACGAATTGGCTATAAATATATAAATAGGTAAACCACAAAAAATAAACATAAAATAACACAATTCATTAAATATTGAAATATCGATTACGGTTGCCATCTACGTGTTTTTTTTTTTATCTTTTGGAAGAGCTAGATCGCATTCATTAGTAACTTTAGAAGATTGAACTTTTCTTTTTATTAAAATTCCTAGATGAATACCAAACATAAATCAATTCACACAACAAAAGAATAAACGCAATTACATAATAGGATAAAAAAGTGTACTTGTGAAGATATCGAATCATTAACCGAAACTGCATCGAAAACTGATGGAACCGAAAACTGAAATAACCGAAATTCATTGAACCGCACCGAACTCTTCATTAATTTTTTTATATATTTTGCAGTCTTTTTTCCTTTATTCAAGGCCGGCTCCGAGAAGTCGAAAACTTTTTTGGGCCAACGGCAAAAATTCTTTTGGGCCTTAAGTAAAAGAAATATTTTGTTGAGTTTAAACAATTTAATGTTAAATGGGCTTACGTGATTATGATTTGAGTTGTGTAAAAAACTTTTGTATAAAAATAAGCTTTAAAATGTCTCAAATACGACTAGAACCCACAACCTTTTGGTTAGATGTCATACCCTTTTGCCACTAGACCAAACTATTGGTTATGTAATTGTGTTGAAACATTGATTATACATATTTTTTGTCATAAAAGTACATATAATTTTTTTTTAAAAAATTGCGGGCCTAGCGGGGTGTCGGGCATGTGCCATCGACTACCATGCCATACCCCATAGACGCCCCTGCCTTTATTTCATGTATTATACGTATTAATAGTTTAGTACTATCACCACACAAACCACAGCCAATCAAATCAATAGGTATGTTTCTGAAAGAAAGGGCCTCTTTAGTAGCCAGTCTATCCATTTACATCACATGAAAAAATTTAATTTGTTTTTGTTCCAAAATAACACAAAGGAAACGGAGTAACTATAGACTTTAAATAAACAAGGCTCAAGGTTGTCTTCATGAAAGCCACCCCGAAGCCCATTGGTCCCACACCAGTTGGTAACAAATTTTAAAATTACATATGCTAACTAATCAAAGTAATCTGAACCCCCCACCCCAACCAATTGAAACATGCACGTGCATAGTGTGGACAATGCAGCAAGTAACATTAATAAATCAGCCGGCGCGGATAACGTTGTAATAAACAACTAACTAATTTCAATGACCCGTGGTAGGTACAATACATTACATTGTAACAAAATCTCTTTCTTCTTTATATCTTCCCTTTATCAATCCAGAATATGGTGCTAACATTAATGTCGGCAACGGCAACCACCAATGCATTCAGTCACTCCGAAACCATATTTAACCAATCCAGTACCGGTGTTCGAATTCTTCGATCTCAGCTTGCACCACTCCATATCCGGCCCGCAGTTGTAGCTGAGTTCCGGAGACCACTGGTTGGGTTTAGATTGGCATGTGTTGGTGGTGGTGGCGGTGGTGTGAATGATGGAAGTGGTGGCGGTGGTGGTGATGATGGAGGGAATGTGGATGTGGATCCGATAGTGGTTGGAGGCGATGATGTTTCTTCTTCTAATGTCATAATTCTCGATGTTAAGGTAAGTCTTATTATTAAGCATATGCAATTTAAAAAAATTTATTCGCAGGCACGTGGGGGATTTTTACATCCTCATGTTTCTTTGAATTTAACTGAATTTTTAGATGATAGTCAGTGTGAAGGACAAAAAATCGAATGTATTTTGTCATATAAAGGGCACCGCAAATAAACTTTTAAAAGGACCTGATCCATAAATTGTATATATTTTAAGAACAAAATTTGTAATTCTGTCTATTAATTTAGGAGGTGTTTGGGATTCCTTATTTTTATCTCCTTATAACTTATTGACTTTTGTAAGTTAAAAGAGTGTTTGGATAATGTGATTTTTTTTTAAGTTTTTAAAGAAGAAAAAAGGAGTTTTGATAAGTTAGGATATTGTAACTTATCAAAAACTCCTTAAATAAGTCAAAAGGAAGTGTAAATAAGGAATCTCAAACATGGCCTTACTATCCTTTCAAATGTGGAGTAGTGGTAAGAAGTCTGGTTTTTCAATAAAGACTCAGGTTCAATCCCTACAAAACAATACTTTGGGAGGTATGAGTGGTTCAATAAAGAAAGACTAAGATCTTTCTGATCAGTGGGCCTTCGGACAGATGAGTTTTACTCAGAACTAGGGCACCATCGTAACTTAATATATTTGTTTGATTTTTACACACACATAATTATACTTGTAAATTGCGTGAGCTTTAGCGGAAAAAGCTATCAAAGTATTATTGATAAGGCTAGTCGTGGGGTTTTAACCTTAAATTCTTGTTGTGGTTAAGGCCCGCTTTTTTAGATTTGGGCCTCACCATTTGTCAAAATAATGCCTTTTCGGTCGTTAAAATTTTGAAGCCCACCTCCATGTCGTCCTATCAATACAACCCTCGTGTGGTCCGTGGGGTTTTAACCTTAAATTCTTGTTGTGGTTAAGGCCCACTTTTTTAGATTTGGGCCTCACCATTTGTCAAAATAATGCCTTTTCGGTCGTTAAAATTTTGAAGCCCACCTCCATGTCGTCCTATCAATACAACCCTCGTGTGGTGTTTGGGGTGGTAAAACCTCACCACATCAGCGATGCCGCCGCCCCAATATAAGGGTAAAATTAAAATACAAAGAGAGACAAAAATGCGAAGTGTAAGAAGGATTTGTGACAACACAAAAAACTTCTTAAAAATAATAAAAAATCATAACTCAAAATATAAATAAAAAACGAAATAAATTTAGAAACTATAAAGTTTTTGCCATCATTTCCGTTAAAAAATTTGATGAAAAGACACAATGCCGAGATCAAACAATGACGAAAATGAACAAAAGACGCAATTATAACTAAAAAAAGACACAATAGATCACAAAATATAACAGAATGCCGAACAAAATAGCACAATGTTGAGTAATATAACACAATATAAAGAAAAAAGACACAATGTCAAGGAAAAAAGATATGGACGAAAATAAACACAAAACACAATGATAAACAAAAAGACACAAAGACATTTTTTACTTACCATTGTGTTCTTTTTATGAGAACGAGAAAGACGGTGGAAACATTTTTGTGTTTTTACTTTTTCTTTTTTTTATTAAATTTTGAGTTATGATTTTTTTATTTTATTTTTTTAAATTATTTTGAGGGGTTTTCTTGTGAAGCTACAAATCTTTCTCATTCTTCTCATTTTTATTCCCATTTGTAGAATAACTTTAACTATCCCCACCCAACCCAAAAAAGATAAATCCCCACAACAGCGGCCTAAAAGTTGGAAATCAAACGGAAACTCTATTACTGGGGTCTCAAAAGTCAAGCTCCTGCTTAATTTTTTCATATTGGTCATTATATGTCATGTTAATGATAAAAGTGTAAACGAGCCGGGCAGAACTCAGAAGATCGACTAGGCTGGAGCTCACCTCGTTTCGACTTACAAGAGCTAGAGTCAGGGGCAGACCCAAGAAAAATTTCACATGAGTGGGAAAAGTGTCGTGTCAAAATTTCTTCAGGGTCGATCGGGATTCTAACATATATATACTATACCTCACATAAATTTGACAAGGGTCGGCCGACCCGTACACTTATATTGTAGGTCCACTAGCTAGAGTTGGAGTTTTTTATTCTGAAACTTGAGCTCAACTTGTGAGTAGTTTTTTTCAAACTTGAGCTCGTCTCAGGCCCAACTCAATTTTTATCTATTAATTAATTTATATAAACATTCTAATTATTTTTATATATTTTGAGAAAAACCTTAAACGAGCTAAAGCTCTGCCCGAGCTTGGTTGTGCAATGTGAAATTAATATATAGAAGTCCAAAGGAGTTAGAAAGTAAAAATGCACAAGACTCAACGAACCTAAACGATCTTTCCATACAAGGCTCGAGCTTGGGCCCGATAACTAAACAAGCTTTATTTAAGGCTTGGGCTCTGCTTGTTTCAAGCTTTTTATCAATCCGATCTCGAGTAACTAGCGAGCGACTCGGCTGGTTTGCACCCGTATAAACAGTTTAACACAAACTTGTAAATCCTCCTCTCAGGGTATGAGCTGTGGAGGATGTTCCGGAAAAGTACAGAGGATTTTGGAGAGTCAAGTAAGTACTTCTTTGCATCCCTTGCATATTTATGTGCTTTTTGAAACCAAGAATCTGAGTTTTTTGATGTATTTGTACTGGAATCAATGACCCGAGTTACTGAAAATAGTCATATGTTGATAGCCACTTGTATCGGCTGCCAATGTGAATCTTAAAACAGAGACCGCAATTGTATGGCTTGTACCCGCAGCTAAGCTCACACCAAACTGGCAAAAAGAATTAGGAGAAAAACTTGCAAAACATTTGACAACTTGTGGATTTAATTCTAACATTAGAGGTTAGTATCTTTTACACTATAAGTCCATATTAAACTCTTCATCGCATTCCAGTTTACAATTCTACTTTCGTATTTTTGTATGTTCAATTTTGTACATGTGTACTTAAAATATTATAACTTTTGTAATCATATTTGACATGCATTATGTATAGAAGAAATAATTTTTTGGACTAATTGTGGTTTGGGTCAACTCAGTTTGACCCGACACCCGTACTACGATTGCCTGTTTCTGGGCCCACCCATTTTGCTACATTCAATTTCTTCGACATCTCTAATTAATGAAAATTGGTCGGTGACTGGCAGGTGAGGCTGCAATTGAAGAAGAGGCATCTTAATAAGTACAATGGTTTCTTATGAGATCAAC
The DNA here is from genome assembly GCF_021521415.1 of Bidens hawaiensis. Lineage (NCBI taxonomy): Eukaryota > Viridiplantae > Streptophyta > Magnoliopsida > Asterales > Asteraceae > Bidens > Bidens hawaiensis. Next base: position 462,073 of record NW_027504868.1, read on the forward strand.
CATAATCCTTTACGGTATGTATATGTCACTTAATACTTTTCATATTTTTAATATGTTGCGTTCAAACTGAACATTTTAAACTATCTTTGAAAGCTGGTTTTGGCATTGTGACAATTTAGTTTAGTTTTTTATTCATAGGCGAGTCTACTTTGCAAGGAAGCAAATCTACCGCGGGAGCACCATCACATTTTGGAAGTTTTATGTTCTTGATTTATTGATCCCATGATCCTGGACCGATCTTACCTGGGATCGCAAATCCCAAATTCGTCTATGAAGAGCGGATCTAATTGTATTAGTATCTATAATTGATTTCTTCTGTGTAATACTAATCGATAGGGCCTCATTGGTAAGTGCTACAAAATCTCGTGCATTAGAACCCATGGTTATGGACCCGAATCCATTAGTATGGAACATTTTCTTTTCCAAGTGAAATCCCCTAGTATATGAAAGAGTGAAAAAGTGATTTCGTTGTTGTGGAAGAAGAAGCCTTCGTATCTTAATGCACGTATTTAATTTATTCGGAGCTATTAGAGCGGGATCCACTTTTTGGGGAATATGAGTCGAAGCAATAACAAGAATATTTCTAGTTTCATAATCCCTGGAGAGAATGAGAAAAGAAAAGATAATAGATCCTCCATTTTTATATCACATATCTTATTTTGACACCAAGAAATGAATTCTAAAATAGAAAAGAATGTTCAGAAAGTCAAATGAAGTTGTGAAGTTGAAATTTTTCAAGAGTCTTTGATTACCAGAAATCACTTTCATACCCCCAATTAGATGTTGTAAGCGACCCTAAGCTAATAAGGTATTTTGCCGGAAAGGAAAAAGGATTAAAATCGGGAAATGGAGCGAGCCGGATTTCTCACGGCTATTCGATCATTTCAATGTTTGAATTGAAGGTTCATACTGTTGAGTTTTACTTTTTCAAAAGTGTTAGTCTAGATTTTGTAGTTGATAACAGTGTGGTGGGGATGTATCCTTCTTTCAAGTTTAAGATAAAACTAATCATTTGTCTGCATGTGGTCTTCTTGAATTATGATGTTTTTACATTTGGATATTCACATCCTATCCGATTGTATAAGAAATATCCTGAATAATTGATAATACTTGGATGTAAAGTTTATACGGATTGTTAAAGGATTCCATTTCAAATTTACTTTGTTTTAGTACTATAGTTCTTGCACTTATTCTATCAATTTGGGTATTATAGTGTCTCCTACTATTTTTGTTAAGTCAAAAGCTAAAAGCCCAATCAAAAGTGAAAATATTGTTCTAGTAGAGCTCTAGAGGTGGCACAATTAGCAGTTTGGGTAGTGGGTCAAAGGGGGGTTGAAGCGATTATGGTTAAAACTCATTTTATAATCATTTGTAATTTCTTGCAATAATTCAATGTAATTTGACCCGTTCAGTTTGACTTGACTTGTTGGAAAATATCGTCGCTAGATGGATTAACCACTGAAAAAGAATTTGCGAAGGTTGTGCCATTACATTTTTCGGGCGGGTTTTTGTCTCCTACCGTCAGTTGACCAAGCGTTGACTGTTAATGGTGAAGGGTAAAGTTGTCATTGTACTTAATAATAATAATAATAATAATAATAATAATAATAATAAGTGAATGCTGTGTATATTTGGGTGGGGCATGAATTCTCAGATGTAAAACTGTTGGTCATGATTTTCTTGTCAAGAAAGATTTGGAAACAAGCTCTGTTATTCAGGTAATAGTGAAAGCATAATAATAATAATATCTTTCATTTTTCATCTCTCAAATTAATCGATCTCACTCTTCTGTTTCCTTTCTTCATCCTCAAAACATAGGGTTTTGTTCTTATCCACACCATTAACTGATTCACACCGTTCAATCGTCAATCCATAGCTTCAATCCAACCTAGGGTTTGCAGATCTATAATCATTCCAAACTCAACATGTTTGTATATATGTGTGTGACTGTGTATTTGTTTGTGAATGAAAATGTTATGATGATGATGATGACGAAAAAGATGATTGGAGATGGTGATGATATAAATATCTGTCGGATCTTCATATTACAGATCTGAGCCATGGCGTCCCGAACTTTTTTGTCGGCGCCGGAGCCATTGGGTGGGTCGCCGGAACTTCCGGCGGTGGCGATGGTTGATATGGGGTTTTTTTGACTTGGGGTTTCATGAAAAAATGGGTTGTCAGAAGTCGGCGGCGGCGGTGTGGTTGAGTTTGCCGGAAAAATGGGTGGTGGAGGATTCTCCGGTAGGTTGTGGGTGTGACGGATAGGGTGAGTATGGTTGTTAGATGATTAATGGTTGTAATCCGTGATATTGGAAAACCTGCAACTTTTTAGGGTTCTTTGGGTTGTTGGGTTGTTGTTGATTAGAGTTATGTTTTTGGGTTGTTGATCGAAGACGATGAAAGAGTTCATTATTTCTGGGTTAAATGATGAAGATGAAGAAATGAGTTCATCAATTTATGGGTTAGATGATGAAGATGAAGATATACGGGTAAATGGGTCATTTCAACAATTTTTAACAGGTTAAAGGAAAGTCAACTAACGGTAGGAGACAAAAAAACCCGCCCGAAAATTGTAATGGCACAACCTTCGCAAATTCTTTTTCAATGGTTAGTCCATTCGACGACGATATTTTCCAGGGAGGCAAATTGCATATTTCTCTTTTTTTTCCGATGCGACAAAAAGTTTTTGACCCACCCCTTGTTTTAGCTTTATGTAGACTAGGGTATAGCCCGTGTTACACACTGGTGAAAAAACATATCAACAAATATAATAAATTTAAACAACAAATTCAAGCAACACAAAACTTTTTTAAACTTTCAGACCAAAAAGTTAACCATTTACATTGTCTAGATATTAAAAGTTATAATAAGTTAATGTATATCGAACAACCAAAAAACATCAACAAAAGACATAAACATGTTTTTTCATATTAAACCATCATCAACTTCTTCAAACATTCTACCAAAAGAAACTCATAATTTGCTTCACCACCTGAAAATATAATAAACCAATAGCATCCGAATTAAATATACAATTAACAGATTAATATGTTTAATAATGAGTAACATTTTAACATTAATAAAGTTGTTAAATACAAGTAACAAATCTAAAAGTTAGAAAATAAACTAATTAGAAACTCTAAACTGTTTGATCATGTACTACTTGTGTTAACCTTAACAAAATAATCAAAAGTCAGTTATATACAAGATTTTTTTATATAAGATAGACTATAGACTATATTAATTAGCTTGAACATGTATTACTAAATTAACTTTTAAATTACTTTGTTGAATGTTTAATATAGGTCAGTGAATGTTTAACATGTATTACAAAAACTAAATTTACAAAGACTAAGGCTTGGTTGTAAAATAAAATAAATAAAAACAAATTAACTTTTAAAATTAGTTTGTTGAATGTTTAACATAGGTTAGTGAATTGGAGAAACGTTTACCACACGGACAAAAATTACAGAAAAATGCAAATACTAAATGAAAATTTTTACGTGATATCAAAATATCATTTTGTAATCTTATGTTTTGTAATGAAATTTGATTATGATTATTTAATTTTGGCATAATTGTAAATTTGAAATGATATCATTTAGCATATAGTATGTAACTGAATATTTGACTAAACAATAAGTTTGAATATAATTAAAACGGTTTATTGTAAATCTTTTTTTTTCCTAAAATAAATGATTGATTATATTCAAAATGTATATTTAGAATGTATTCTAATATAATAAATTTTATATTTCAATATTTAAGGTTAATCAAAATCGTTTAATATTTAATAATAATACGTTGCTTAATTTAGGAATGAAATAATAATAATAATAATAATAATAATAATAATAATAAATTCTTTCATTAATTATCATTATTATAGTCAAACCTTTAAATATATTTGAATTTCAAATTTTTGTAAAATTGTCAATTATTATTATTATTATTAAATTATAAAATTTTTGAATAAAAACGGATTAAATTAATGTAGATTAATATTTTTAGAAATTTACAAAAATAGATTATATTTGGAAAATCAATATTATACTTTTTTGTTTAATTTTAAAAATCACTATTATGATTTAGTAAATTTATAATTCAAATTATTAATAAAAATTTAGAAACTTTATTATTATATACGGTTATATAATTTTATTTAATATTATATAAAAACATAAATTAGTTATTTAATTATAGTTAATTTAGTTAAACCTTTAAATATAGTAAGTAATAATTTGAACTTGAATTTCAAATTATAGTTAAAAGGTCGACTAATAAAATTCAAATTTAAGTAAAAATGTCAAGTATTATTATTATTATTAAATTATAAAATTCTGAAATAATAACGGATTAAATTAATGTAGATTAATATTTTTAGAAACTTCTAGAATAAATTATTTTGGAAAATCAATATTATATTTTTTGTTTAATTTTAAAAATCAGTATTATGATTTAGTATTTATAATTCAAATTATTAATAAATATTTAGAAACTTTATGATTATATACGGTTATATAATTTTATTTAATATTATATAAAAACATAAATTATTTCCTTAATTATAGTTAATTAAGTCAAACCTTTAAATATGGTAAATAATAATTTGAATTTGAATTTCGAAATATAGTCAAAAGACAACTAATAATGGAATCAGTTATGTACATTAATATTTTTATTAAATTCTAGAATAAATTATATTTGGGAGAAATAAATTATATTTGGAAATTTAAACTTTTTAATCAAATCATTTAACTTACCAACTTAAACGTTTGACCAACAATTAAATAAAAAAAATCAACTTTAACTTAAATTTGGAAATTTAAACTTTTTAAATCAAATCGTTTGGAAATTTAAACTTTTTAAATTAAATCGTTTAACTTACCAACTTAAACGTTTGACCAGCAATTAAATAAAAAAATCAACTTTAATTTAAATTTGGAAATTTAAACTTTTTAAATCAAATCGTTTGGAAATTTAAAATTTTTAAATCAAATCGTTTAACTTACCAACTTAAACGTTTGACCAGCAATTAAATAAAAAAAATCAACTTTATTGGAAATTTAAACTTTATAAATCAAATCGTTTTAAAAAAAATAGTAGGTGAATGATGGTAAGTTTAGACGTTTTGGAATATTGACTTACCATTTACAAATTTCAAATTTAACTTAAATTTGGAATTTAAAATTCGAAATTGTAATCGTTTTAGAAATAACAATTAAAATAAATATAAAACCATATCGGAAAACCTTACCGGAAAAAGATATTACCTTGCAAGAAAACCCAATATTCACCTACAACAAAGCCAAACCAAACACCATCAACAATGAACAACAATTGATGGACTCTTAATCTTGGATTTATCATTAATTAAAAAAACAAAATTGTAACCATACATTTGGTTTATTCTTCACCGCCGGAAAACACCGTCGGACCACCACTGGCACCCAGGGTTTCCAAATAGAACCCGACAGTAGGTTAGCCGGAAAACACAACCAGACAACCACCGCAACCTAGGATTTCTAAATAGAACCCGAAAACTGTAGGGCGGTTGCATACACTCGCCGGAAAACACCACTGGATCACCACCGCCACTTACGGTTACCAAATAGAACCCGGCAGCAGTAGGTTAGCCGGAAAACACAACCGGACGACCACCGCCACCTAGGGTTTCCATAAAGACCCCGGTAGCAACATGTGGGATACCAAAGATGGAGTTGGCAGTGGAATGAATAAGAGAGGACATGGTAAATAGTAAATGATGTATGTGGTTTATTTTGAGAGAGAGAGAGAGAGAGAGAGAGAGAGATTAAAATGATTAAAATGATGGTGTAAAATTCTAAGGTTTAAATAGTGTGTGAGATGACACATGACACAATATTGGAGAGTCTTAGAATGGAAATGAGATGACATGGAGACCTAGGTGGACACCCTAGTAGGACATGTGACAAATTGTATTGATTTAATAGATTAGTAAGATTTACTTAGCCGATCATTTCCATCATATTGATTTTCAGAAGAATCAAATTAAAATATAAATATACTTTTTAATAGAAAATGTATTATCTTAAAATGAATAAAACAAAGCAAGGACAATTAAAAGACAAGCGGACAATTAAAAGACAAGCATGCTGCTGTCTATGAGACCTTGGTTTGTTCAGCATTCATACGAAGCCTACGTACTCCATCAAGAGAGTTTCGATCAGACAATTTTAAATAAAACCTTGAGTTTAAGAGTTATTTTAGTGAATGTGGTTTACTCAATTACACATATTTAGTCAAGAATGATAAACGATAATTAACACATACCTTAAAAATAACCGACTTATATTATAACCAGAATATAACTCAAAAAACTAACCAGTGAGGGTGGTGATTGTTGTATCTAACACTAACTTTGTACATATATTTTATATTAGTAATCCAACTTGGTCACCAAGCATAATATGTGTCCACCACTCAACTTGGCCAATAAGGTGAACTTGGCCATCAAACAAATGAAAGAATGTTCATAATACTACTTAGACTTTAACTGACTTGTTAAAACCTCTTAGGCCGACTTGTGACCCGGAATAAAAATTAATCCAACATTTAGTACTGTTTTTAAATTTATTGTAAATGGCTACTGGTCTCTAAAACTTGTCATTTTAATACATTCTTCTAACACTGTCTACTTTTATACGTTAAGTCTAGGATAAACTTTAATCTTTATATTTTCTATTTTTATTTTAATCAAAATGCCCCTTAAATCAAAACATCAAACTACCCCTCCCACTCACACATCCCCCCAATCCAAACCCCCCAACTCAATTTTGAATCTTGATGAATTGATGGGTACCCAATTCAATCACTCCAACTAACCTTCCATTTCTGAATTCGTCAATGCTCAATTGACAACGGATCTCCGACGAACATCACCCGTGTTTTCATCTTGACAATCTAGCTTCCAATTACTCAACAACCCAACAAAGAAAACGTCTCGTTCGTAACTCAATCTCGTCATCTGAACATTCCCAACATTACCGAATAGTATAGCTTCAAAATATCCAAACCGGAGTCAGATTACAATGGAGGAGTTGAGCATTGACGGTGATTGTATGGTGAGGAAACATATATGATTGTCGGTGGGTTTTCAAGTTTGATTTATTTTTAGTATTTCAATTTGTTTTGTGTTTTACTCCATTACTATAAGGTATTTTGGTTAAAGGAAAAGATAAAACAAATAAAATAAAATAAAATATTTATCAATTTATCCATGATTTAATGGACAAAATAGACATGGTTAGAAAAAAGTATTAAAATGACAAGTTTTGGAAACGTGAAGTAGCCATTTGCAACAAATTCAAAAACAATATTAAAGTTGTGTAATTGAACAAAATATGGGTACTAAAATAACTCTTAACTTTAAAACCTATTATACTTTATGTGCGGTGGGAATATGTCAGTATTTGTTTGTTACGGTACCGGTACTCGCAATAGCAAATAAAAACAAAATTAAAAGAATAAATAAAGTCTTGATATGCCTAAAAGAATTTGACAATCGCATACGATACCAACAAAGTTATTTTATTTGAATACAACTTCGTTTTCAATAGAAGTTTTTTTTTTTTTATGAACGACCAATAAAAAAAATATCTTAGAACTAGCGAGATGCTTGAAATAACACAATCACCAAAACAAATAATACAATCACCAAAACACCAACAGCTTAATATGTATTATAAAACGATAATGTCAAGTTAATAAATATAATTTTCACAAAACAAAAATATTTAAAATTCAAAACAATTACTGGTATTACATTCATGAAAAGATTTATAAATATGTTATATATACCGATTATAATTTATAAGCTTATGACCTAGAATTTCACTTGTTCCTTTAGCCTTCGGATTCTCAGTTTAAAAAATTCCAATAAATAAAATACAAATTTTATTCTCTAGATTTTCTCTTCAAACAATGAAAAATCACAACTCATATGGTATCCTTGTGGAATATCTTTTCCTATGTGGCTATTAGTACACTTCGCTCATTTTCAATGTCAAATTAGTGACAACAAAACCAAAATAATGGGGTTTCTCAAGTCTTACATATTGCTTGTTCTAGTATTACATAATTACATTGTTGTTGCTCAAGATGATGCCGAAATCGCCATCGGTTTCACTGAAGATGAACGAAACGCTCTTTTGGCACTCAAGAATGGTTTTCATAACGCTTTTCTCGACGAAAGATGGCAAAGTTTTGATTGCATTAATTGGTATGGCGTTGTTTGCAACGGTGGTAGAGTCGTTAGCTTAACCCTTGAGAGTCTTAACATCATCGGGGAAATCAAGCTTAATGCGCTTTTCAATCTCACTGCATTGTCAACATTGAGCTTTAGGAATAATTCTATATTCGGGCAACTAATGGACTTCTCAAAGAATATCGACTTGGCACGACTTGATCTATCCGGAAACAAATTCGATGGGCTAATTTCACCTTCACTTGTTAACTTGGTTCTCTTGGAGTCGTTACAACTTCAAGAAAATAGGTTGACGGGTCCAATTCCATGGTTTGATCAGTCTAGTTTGAAAGAATTTAACGTTTCAAACAATAATCTTACCGGGCCTATACCAAATACTAGAAAACTACAGTCCTTCAACCCTTCTTCATATGATCATAACTCGTTTTTGTGTGGGCCGCCCATTTCTACAACATGTGGCCCCACATCACGGGATAATGATAATTCCTCTAGTTCACACAAGTCCCTTATCGGTGATACTTTGATTATCATTAATGTTATAGGTCTAGTCGTTCTTCTTACATTGTTAATGGTGCTCTATAGAAAGAATAAACAACTTAATGAAAAGATTATACTGAAGAATAATATTAAATTTGCCGATGAAAAGGAAAAGGGGCGTTTTGTGGACGATGAGGAAAAGGGGTATCTGTAGACGATGAGGAAAAGAGGGACGAAATAACAAGTGATAGTATGGATCACCAAGCACACATGCGAACACAACACCAAGGAAAGCTTGTTTTTGTTGATGGAGAGCCGGACTTTGAACTAGGCGATCTTATGACGGCTTCCGCAGAGAATTTGGGCAAAGGGAATTTTGGAAATACGTATAGAGCAAGGTTAGATGACGGAAGAAATGTTATAGTGAAAAGGCTAAAAGATTTGAAGCCATTGAGTCGTGATGAATTCATGAACCACCTGAAAGTTATCGCGGCTCAAAAACACCCCAACTTGGTACCGTTACTTGCTTACTTTTACTCAGATAATGAGAGATTGTTGGTGCACAAGTTCATGATGAACGGGAATCTTTTCAGTCGCATTCATGGTAATTTTCACACCATCTTCTACCTTTTTTTTTTAACTCAATGATTTAATAGATTCAACAACCACACTGTCTCCTCCATGTCATGCCTTCTCTCCTCTAACTAAAAACGTCACAAAAACACCCTATTAAGGATGCTCTAAAGTTTGTTATTTAACATTAATTAACTTTATTATTTTCATGGTATATATAGGAGCCAGAGGGACGAGAGACCGAATCCCATTTCGTTGGGGACCAAGGTTAGCCGTTGCACAGGGAGTGGCTCGAGCCATGGAGTACTTACACATGAATCCTAATTCAACTCTAGTTCCTCATGGTAATCTGAAATCATCGAATGTACTCATCGATGAAAATAACATGGCACGAGTTTCTGACTATGGTCTTACCTCAATTATCTCAAACACAATCTATGTTCATCAGATGGTTGCATTCAAATGTCCAGAATACTTAACTTCCAAAAAGGTATCTAAGAAGTCAGACGTGTGGAGCTATGGCAGCCTACTTATGGAACTCCTCACCGGGAGAGTTAGTGTTCTATCGGTTCCAAAAGATGACAAAGCTGTGGATCTTTGCAGTTGGGTTCATCCGTGCAGTTCGTGAAGAATGGACCGCTGAGATTTTTGATTTAGAACTCATGGTGCAAAGAAGTGCAATCCATGGGATGTTGAAATTGTTACAACTAGCAGTTCGTTGTTGCGACAAAGTACCAGAAAAACGACCAGATATGAGTGAGGTAGTAAGAGAAATCGAGAACATTAAGCCCCCTAATGTTGATTCAGAGAGTGAAGAAGATTTTTCCATTGACCGATCACTGACTGATGATTCCATGTCAGGAACCCCATCAAGATGACTAGAAAATCTTAGCCACTGATCATGATTCGATGTATCAAATACATGATCGGGTCATCCAGAACCGGAGTTCAAGAATGAATGATCCAAACTCGAGGAAATTGTTTGTGAAAAAAAAAACAAAAGTGTAATTTGGTTGATAATAATTTGAATGTATTTGAATTATGTGATTGCACCCAAACTGGCCAGAAAACGCTATGTTATGCTTGTTAAGTTGTAATTTAAGAACTTGTAAAAACATTTCATTGCAGTTCTTGTATTCACATTTTTCTAATAGAAAGCTAATTCAATATTTTTATCCTAAACATTTAGTTTGATCAATACATCTTTTAATTTGATCCCATATTTTTAATAATATTAGACAACTACATACGTTATCTTAATAAAAAATTTAAGTTACCCTACATCTTAAACTATATATACATACAGAAATTTATTTAGTTTTTTTTTTTTTTTTAAATATCAACCTTTAAACATGTTACCCATGAATGACTGAATACACAAAATCAAATTGATAATCAACAATTGGATTTGCAAAAGGTTGTTATGATATCATTGATGAGAATGTTTATATACAAGATGGATCACACATCTAAACGGCGCATCTTATTGTTCATACCAATCCATTCTAAAACTATTTATATGTTCACCCCTTTTAATTATATAAATAACATTAGGGCTTTCCAAATCGTTCGCCGATCGTTCGTCGCTTGCTCGAAAATCGCTCGAGAAATGCTCGTTCGATTTCCGCTCGATTTGTAAATGAGGCCGATCGGATCGGTTCGATTTGAAAACAAGTCAAGCACGAACAAAGCTTCGCTCGGTTCGGTTCAGTTTGTTTTTGCTCGAATTAATTTTTTTTAGTTTAATATATAAAATCTAACTATACTAATAAAAGAAAATAATGAGGATGATGTGGTAATCCCACATTCATTCTAGGCCTGATCTCTCTTCTCATTCATCCTACCTATCCATGTGTTATGGAGCAAAACCATATTGACAAATGGGTTAGAATTTCCTTTTCTAATTCTCTAATTTATCATCTTATTCATCTAAACTATCCATTGGTCATGGGCCAAAATAATTTTGGCAAATGGGTTATAATTCCATTTCCAATTCTTTAATTTCTCATGTTATTTATCCTACATATCCATGGGTCATGAGACAAAACAGTTTTGAGAAATGAGTTATAATTTCTCTTTTAATTCTCTAATCTCTCATCTCATTTATCATAGTTATCCACGGGTAATTGGTCAAAACAATTTTTGCAAATGTTGTATATAAAAAAAATCAAATTTGTAAATTTGATATTTTAGACTTCTTATTGTTTATACTATTTATTTTATCTTCTTTTTACCTATAATTATGTTCATTTCTTTTAGATAATGGATCTTTTTATTTTTATTATTTGACAAATCCCGTGTAATACATGGGTTCAAAAGCTAGTGTATTTATATAGAAATATACTGAATTTTAAGGATTTTTAAATTTCTCTCATTTGTGTTGGCTTCAAAGTTTAATTTTAAACCTTAGTTACTTTTTCAGCACTTCCACAATTCCACTTTTCCACAAACTTTCTTATCATTCCGCCGTTTAGTAGTTCGATTACACCATTGAAACACTAGCTACTGGTTCTCGTCACACTTTATACACAAACTATTTTTTCTATTGTTAGGAGAAATATCGACCAGGTATTTTCTTCATTGAACTTATGTATGTTTTATTGCTAAGTTTGAGTTTTGGCATTTTAGAGTTGGAACTCTAAACATTTTTTTAATTGAAATTTTGAATTAATGACATTTGGAGTTTTAGAATTTAAAATTGAAAACTTTGTACTAAACCAAGAAAAACCAAGCCGGACCAAGCCGCTCGATTTAAAACCAAACCAAGTTCAAGCATAAACATGCCGTTCGTTTCTTTAAATTCAAGCCGCTCGGTTCGGCTCAGTTTCAAACCAAACCAAGTATGAGCATGCCTGCGTTCGGTTCGGTTCGGTTCCCTAAATAACATCTACTAACTAAACATACTTTGATACTTTGTCATATCTAACCATATACTTTAACATGTGAGGGTTTAATGTCTAACAACAAAGTACAAGACATTAAAATACATATAAAATAAATATTAACAAAATTTTATAAATACTTTTTGTTTGTTTTATAAGTTTAAATAAAAGAATGTATACATATTAGCAAATATAATTTTATTTTTTTATTAAAAGTCTTGAGTGAGTTTTACTCTTCATAAATAAATTAATGACAATAAAATTTGTCTGTCACTGCACCCTTGCCGGTGCTTCTAGGGGTGTCTGTTCTATAGAACACAAGTCATGAAATCTAAACATCAATTTGAAAACCAATAAAAACATCTAAAAACTGAAAGAAATATTCTGTATATATTGATACCAAAAACTTATACCTTTTGCAAAGAATAATAAAAAAATAATGTTAATATTGTCCCTGTGTCACTAAACTATACATTTCGTGCAAAATCGTTACAGGAGAGATAATTATAATGACAAAATCGAAGGAAACTGGACCCAGATTATGTGACAAAGATTTGAAGTACCTTAAAATAATTTTCCAAGATCCCTTTTCTTCTTCAATGCCTTATGACCATGGTAAATGAACGAATCGAAAATCCCTGCAACTGTGAAGATACCTGAATACAACAGCAAAAATTATTAAAATTAACATTTTAGTGCTTTTGTCCATCCTTTAAAAGAATGTAAATATTTATGTAATTTGTTAAACTATATTTTCTCGAGGAATGTAGGGCGTAATGCTCTTTATAACATAAGATATGAAAGTAAGTTAATACAAAAGAAAGTAAGAAAGTATGAAAGTAAGAAAGTATGAAAGTATAAAAGTATGAATGAAAGGATGAATATATTGTTATGTGAATGGTATGATTATGTGATTATCTAGAACTCACTCAGCGTAGCTGACTTTTAGTATGCACGCAGGTGAGTAGAATGAGGCAGCTCGCTTGAGGGGACACATGGCACTGAACGAGAGTCTGGCATCTGAAGACTTGTGATGTGTTAACTTTAATGCTTTAATGTGAAAGACAATGAATGTTTTGAGACCAATTATGAATTATGTAATGTTTTATGAAAGTTTTACATTCCGCGTAAATGTTTTAAATAACTCTGATATTTAGAACTGTGTTTATGAGTAAATCCAACACGAAAGTAGGGTTACCGGTAACGGGGCCTTACAAGTTGGTATCAGAGCATAAGTTCGAGAGATTTAAGCATCCTACATGCTTAGACTCGAACAGAAAATGGGATTTAAGTAAGAAAGGAAAGAAGATGCCAGTTCAAGAATGCCATGTGTCGCTCAAGCAAGATCAGTAAAGGTAAGGTGTATGATTAAATGATATATGTTAATGAGAAAGGAAAGATATGAGAACGTCAGGGATAGGAATAATTGATTGTTTGATTTGACAAACTGCTTAAGTAGAACCAGCACAAATAGACTCATAAAGGGAAGTGAATAGGACACGGAAAGTAACGTGATCAGCTAATCACAACTGGCCACTGTTATTACCTGTTAGCCTTACTATCCTTGTACTAGATAGTTCCTTGAGTGATGATGTTTGTGTTTTCCCTTTTAGACTACGATGGCTGGAGCAAAAAGGTTTGTTGGTAAGGGAGGTCACACTGGACGTCCTCTTGGAATACGCGTTGTCCGAGAACCTTCTGAAGAACTAGTTACTACCACGAAAAAGGATAAAAGTGAAACTTTGCAAGGACCAAGCAGCAATGAAGGGTATCAGCTGGATCCTGTTACTCAATTTGCCATTTCTTACGCTGTAGCTGCTGCAGAGAAGAAAATTCGTACTGACAAGTCTGCCGAAAACCATGCAAGGGCCACTGAGAAGGCAGGAGGAGACGGAAAGAAGGGTGATGATTATAAGGGAGGAGCGAAAGGAACCAAAGGATCTGTAGATGTCGTGGAGTATGCGGGGAAGAAGATACTAAAGGTCGCGGGAAGGGAAACATGCAAAGTGTGCGGGAAGATGCACCTAGGAGAATGCAAGGCTGGTCCAAATCAGTGCTACCGATGTGGGAAGAAGGGACACATAACTCGTGATTGCACCGAGAACCAGAAATGTTATAAGTGTGGTAAGTCGGGTCACTTAGCTAGGGATTGTGGGGGAGCAAGAACGGTGGGGGAAAAGAAGAAAAAGAACCCAACTCCAGAACCAGAGGAAGCCGATGAGGTGGATCCACGCAAAAAGAAGGCAAGGCAAGAGGGGTTCACTGCTTGTGAAAAATGTGGGAAGAGACACCCCGGAGAGTGCAGAAAGGGATTAGGTGTTTGCTACAGGTGTGGAAGAGCAGGACATTCCTCTGGGGAATGTAATGATTACCATAGGTGTCACAACTGTGGAGGACGTGGGCACCTAGCAAGGGATTGCAAGAAGCCAAAGGAAGGACATGAAGGAGAAAAGAAGGAGAAGAAATGGGCTACCTCTGCTAAGCGGTCTGGCGAGATGGTGACAACAACTGATGAGAGGAAGGCCAAAGTTGGGAACAAGGATGCATGTAAGACGTGTGGGCAAGTGCACCTGGGAGAATGTAAGACTGGGACAGACAGGTGCTATCGGTGTGGAAAGAGTGGGCATTATTCTCGAGAATGCCCTGATCGTCCAAAGTGCTTCAAATGCGGAAAAGCTGACCACATGGCTAGGGATTGCAAGGAATCAGGGGCGGTAGGTGCGAAAGGATGAAGACTTTGGGAAACTGCAGAGAGGAACACCTGATGAAGGAATAATTGCTCATGCAATGGTTCTATTAAATTACATTTGCTTAAGAACTTGTTTTGTGTTAAGGTTTAAAACTTATGTTTATCTGTGGTGTGTAATTATTTTGAGTTTGGTTAAGAATGATTATCATGTTATGGTGAAATGTTGATTTAGACAATAGTGTTAAAAGTACTAATCGAAACCCTTAGAAGGATGAGATGAGTCTTGGTGCATCGAGGGTCTCATGGACAAGCTACCTTAAATAGCTAAAACACATGACCACCATTCGATGGCTGTAAAGTCGGAAGTAGGAAGGGTAACTCAGAAAGCGAAAGCAATTCTATAAAACGTGTAAATGTAAGAAGTTTTCCTTTTATAGGGAATAAGTTAGGTTTCGGGGACGAAACCTCTTTAAGGAGGGAAGACTTGTAACATCCGGAAATTTCAAAGGTAATATTAATTATATTACTTATTAATAGATGGGAAGTTTACTCGGGTTATCAGGAAATAAATAAAAGAAAGTTATGTTTAGTTATTTAATGTCGAGTAAGGAACGGGTCTTGGGCTTAGTTATTTTATGAACTCGGCCTGTCTCGACCCGTAGGAAGCCAACCCGAGCCTAACCAAACCCGTAGTATATAAACGAAAGTTCTTGACACTTCCACCATTTTCACCATCTTCCTTCACTTACACCCACCCAAACACTCTCATTTCTAGAGAGAGAAGCTAGAGAGAGAAAGTTCTCTAATCACAAATCCGAGTCCACAATCTTGTTCCTAATCGTTTTTGGTAAGTCCCTCTCGAGAATCATCCGTTTTCATAACCATTTTCGACCTCAAATCGAGCAAAAACTCCCATTTTCGTAACTTGAGTTTTCGGGTCAAAAACCGCCTTGTTTTGGTGTCAAAATGCAAGCTTTTGTGTTTAAAAGTACTAGGAATCGATAGCCCTTTCAATCCCGAGCATTTCCATGTCAAAAACTTCGATTTTGGGTCGAAATCTGGAAAATCCGGAAAAACCCGTAGGTTTCTCCGTCGCCCAGCTTGAAGGAGTCGAATCAGTCCATTCGATCGAATGAGTCAATCGAACCAGTCCATTCGATCGAATGAGTCAAGCGAACCAGTCCATTCGATCGAATAAGAAAGCAACCGAATGGTCTCCGCCTCATTCGACCGAATGAGATCCGTATTCGATCGAACGAGTATCTATCCGATCGAACGAGTGCCATGTTCGATCGAACGAGTTTTCCCAGCTGGTTCGATCGAGTGTGTGTCTAGTTCGATCGAGTGTGCCTCAGATTCGATCGAATATGTCCCTATTCGATCGAATCAAGCCAGAACCAAGTTGTTTCCAAGTTCGCCTAAGGTTTAACTTCGCCTGAAGTGAAGTTCGTTTATAAAATGAATTAAAAACCTAATGGAAAATGTGTTAAGGCAGTTATCGAAAATAAAATTTTTCCAAGCTGACCTGGCAGCTTAACCCCAGCCAGGGGCTCTGCCCCTTGGACCCCGCTAGGGGCTGCCGCCCCTAGAACCCCGCTGCCAGGGGCGCTGCCCCCGGACCCCCGTTCGTTGTGGGTCATATATAGATAGAAATACAAACGAGTAGCAGTAGTTAATTGATATGTGTAAATATTATACAGTTAGCCGAGCCCAGTTAAAGAAAGGAATTACAATCAACGGAGAACGTAACCGTGTTCAGGTGAGTTTCTAGCCCCCTTATGTGTTATGTTTTCGGGGCTGTGTGCATACTCAATATGTTGTTAATACGCTTATCCTAAGAGATAAGTGTATGCCTTATGTGAATGATATGATATGTATGAATGATTGCTTGATGTTACGTGAACGATCTTCGGATATTGCACGTACTGTCAGGTTGTAACGCTATGTGTAAGGTAAGTATGATATGTATGTTTACGTGTATGAACGTGATAAAGATAATAAAAGAAAGAAATGATAATGTATGGTTGTATGGTAACGAAGAGGGAATCGAACCCTACTAATATTCGAGAACTAGGGAACCGAACCCTACTAATGTTCGAGGAAAGAGGGTACCGAGCCCTAATAATACTCGAGGAAAGAGGGTACCGAGCCCTAATAATACTCGAGGAAGGAGGGTACCGAGCCCTAATAATACTCGAGGAAAGAGGGTACCGAGCCCTAATAATACTCGAGGAAGGAGGGTACCGAGCCCTAATAATACTCGAGGAATGTAGGGCGTAATGCTCTTTATAACATAAGATATGAAAGTAAGTTAATACAAAAGAAAGTAAGAAAGTATGAAAGTAAGAAAGTATGAAAGTATAAAAGTATGAATGAAAGGATGAATATATTGTTATGTGAATGGTATGATTATGTGATTATCTAGAACTCACTCAGCGTAGCTGACTTTTAGTATGCACGCAGGTGAGTAGAATGAGGCAGCTCGCTTGAGGGGACACATGGCACTGAACGAGAGTCTGGCATCTGAAGACTTGTGATGTGTTAACTTTAATGCTTTAATGTGAAAGACAATGAATGTTTTGAGACCAATTATGAATTATGTAATGTTTTATGAAAGTTTTACATTCCGCGTAAATGTTTTAAATAACTCTGATATTTAGAACTGTGTTTATGAGTAAATCCAACACGAAAGTAGGGTTACCGGTAACGGGGCCTTACAAAAACCATATTGACAAATGGGTTAGAATTTCCTTTTCTAATTCTCTAATTTATCATCTTATTCATCTAAACTATCCATTGGTCATGGGCCAAAATAATTTTGGCAAATGGGTTATAATTCCATTTCCAATTCTTTAATTTCTCATGTTATTTATCCTACATATCCATGGGTCATGAGACAAAACAGTTTTGAGAAATGAGTTATAATTTCTCTTTTAATTCTCTAATCTCTCATCTCATTTATCATAGTTATCCACGGGTAATTGGTCAAAACAATTTTTGCAAATGTTGTATATAAAAAAAATCAAATTTGTAAATTTGATATTTTAGACTTCTTATTGTTTATACTATTTATTTTATCTTCTTTTTACCTATAATTATGTTCATTTCTTTTAGATAATGGATCTTTTTATTTTTATTATTTGACAAATCCCGTGTAATACATGGGTTCAAAAGCTAGTGTATTTATATAGAAATATACTGAATTTTAAGGATTTTTAAATTTCTCTCATTTGTGTTGGCTTCAAAGTTTAATTTTAAACCTTAGTTACTTTTTCAGCACTTCCACAATTCCACTTTTCCACAAACTTTCTTATCATTCCGCCGTTCAGTAGTTCGATTACACCATTGAAACACTAGCTACTGGTTCTCGTCACACTTTATACACAAACTATTTTTTCTATTGTTAGGAGAAATATCGACCAGGTATTTTCTTCATTGAACTTATGTATGTTTTATTGCTAAGTTTGAGTTTTGGCATTTTAGAGTTGGAACTCTAAACATTTTTTTAATTGAAATTTTGAATTAATGACATTTTGGAGTTTTAGAATTTAAAATTGAAAACTTTGTACTAAACCAAGAAAAACCAAGCCGGACCAAGCCGCTCGATTTAAAACCAAACCAAGTTCAAGCATAAACATGCCGTTCGTTTCTTTAAATTCAAGCCGCTCGGTTCGGCTCAGTTTCAAACCAAACCAAGTATGAGCATGCCTGCGTTCGGTTCGGTTCGGTTCCCTAAATAACATCTACTAACTAAACATACTTTGATACTTTGTCATATCTAACCATATACTTTAACATGTGAGGGTTTAATGTCTAACAACAAAGTACAAGACATTAAAATACATATAAAATAAATATTAACAAAATTTTATAAATACTTTTTGTTTGTTTTATAAGTTTAAATAAAAGAATGTATACATATTAGCAAATATAATTTTATTTTTTTATTAAAAGTCTTGAGTGAGTTTTACTCTTCATAAATAAATTAATGACAATAAAATTTGTCTGTCACTGCACCCTTGCCGGTGCTTCTAGGGGTGTCTGTTCTATAGAACACAAGTCATGAAATCTAAACATCAATTTGAAAACCAATAAAAACATCTAAAAACTGAAAGAAATATTCTGTATATATTGATACCAAAAACTTATACCTTTTGCAAAGAATAATAAAAAAATAATGTTAATATTGTCCCTGTGTCACTAAACTATACATTTCGTGCAAAATCGTTACAGGAGAGATAATTATAATGACAAAATCGAAGGAAACTGGACCCAGATTATGTGACAAAGATTTGAAGTACCTTAAAATAATTTTCCAAGATCCCTTTTCTTCTTCAATGCCTTATGACCATGGTAAATGAACGAATCGAAAATCCCTGCAACTGTGAAGATACCTGAATACAACAGCAAAAATTATTAAAATTAACATTTTAGTGCTTTTGTCCATCCTTTAAAAGAATGTAAATATTTATGTAATTTGTTAAACTATATTTTCTCGATTATATACTAAACTTTTAAATAAAGTGATCAAGGAAGATGTGAAACAAAATATGGATCCGTTTGACGTGTTTCCCTAGTAAATAACCTTTTTAGCTTTACCGTTTGACTTGTTAGAATTAAAAAAAGATAACCAAAATCAACCCGTTCTTAAGTAAACGGGCCCAAATTGACGCCTCTAAACTGGGTTGGGATTGTGAGCATATACCTCCAACTATTGCACATATATTGGTCAAGAAGTGTAAGAAGGAGGGATGTGTTTCTGTGAAATTCACCTGTGAAAACCACAAAAACAACAATACAAAGAGATTAGCTGATTTTTACTTTTTTGAAATGTTTCCAGAACAGGACCGGACTGGTACATAACCCATCTAGTTGAGTCTATTTAAGTGGCCTCCATTTGAACTGGACCGAATTTCAATTTTTTTTCTTCCAAAATTTTATTTACTGTTTAATTTACTACTTCAAAATTCATGTTAGGTTTATTTGAGGCTTCATATTTTATTAACATTGCAAATGCACACAAAAAAAATGCAGTTCCACATTCTTTTTTTAAACAACATATACACATCTATTTTCTTATTTATTTTAATTTACTTAAGACGTCATCTGGTTTTTGAAACTAGTCCGACTAGTGAACAAGTAAGGAGGCCCAATTACTTGTTACTTCATATTTGTTCATTTAAGACTTTATATTTTATTAGCATTGCAAATCCACACCAATGTATTTTCATATTCTGTTTTAAATTAGATATATACATGCATCTTGTTTATTTTTAAGTTATTTATGACGTCACTCGGATTTTTAACCAATCCGACCAATGAACCAGTAAGGATGCCGGTCACTGGTTGCTCCGTACTTGGTTTGTTTGAGGCTCCACACAAAAAAATATGTAGTTTAATTCGTATTTTGTTTTAAATGAGTTAAAACACATATTTTTTATTTGCTTAAAATACTGATGATGCATCTAGATTTTATAAACCGATCCAACTAGTGAACCAGTAAGGCAGTCGGTTCGATACCGATCCTGTTATATAAACAAAGCGTCTTTTTTACTTCTCTCATAGCATAAAATGGGACCCACATGATGAATAATATAATGGATATGCTACATAGCTTACACCAGTAGGACCAGATGTTTTGGTGCTAACCATGCATTAATAGCTATGCTACATAAACAAATCAGACCTTAATTCCAGAAAGGTCATAGAAGAAGAAGACTCCAGGAAGAGAATGTTGACGTGCTTCTGGACTCTTATAATGTTCTGTCACAGAGAACTGCAGGAAACAAGTTTCATGTGTTTTAGAACACGCAAAGCTAATCATAATACATTTCCTATTTGAAATCTCATCATGTACCTGATTTGATCGAATCGCCGCGCCTCTAAGAGGAGTGTACACAGTTGGCACCACCTGCGATTTATACAAGAATCATATTATGTATATATATAGAGGTAAGTTCAAACTATGTATCATGTATCTAACCTCTGTATCTATTTAATTGTGTATCATGTATGTACACATGTATCTAACTATATATCATGTATGCATGTAAGCATCTAACTACAAATGTATCTAACTAAGCATCATAAATGAATGTAAGGGTGTGCATGAAACCAACATAACGGACATAACCAAGTCGAAATAACTGAACCCAATCCAAAAGTGACAGTTTAATTGGTTTAAGCTCAAAACTGACCAATGTGCATGGTAGAATACTAACCTTGATGAAATACTGATGCATTCCATTTGGAGTACTTTGAAACCAGTCCACCCTAATAACCATACAACCAACTGTTAGTTCACTGCATAAAAAAGAAACTATTTATAGCCAAAATAGTTAATACTAATTCTTACCCATCAAGTGGATTTACAATACCAGGATAATGCTCTCCAAAAGATAGCTTATGTATCTTGTGACTTATCTGCAAAAATCATTATCACTCAAAAACTAGTGATAGAATCACATAAATTTGAAGATGCAAAAGTTTATAAGATGGTAGCTTACATTATAACTATCATCTTCAAAAGCCTTAATATCGTGGGAAACATGCATATTTGCCAAATGAAAGCTTTTAACAAAATGAAAATTTCCCGCCACTTTGTTGACCTGTAAAGATCCAGATAGATTGCACCCTTCACCTTCTTCAGCTTTAATTCTCTGAACAAAACCTTCTCTTTTGCACTAACATCTCAACAATGTTAACTTTCAGCATTAATGCTGAAAAAATTTATATATGTGTATGTATACAACTGTGAATAAAACATTAAAACCACCAACCTGGTCAATCGAATCAGGATTCATCAATCCCCAGCCTCTCTTTCGATACGCTTCACGAACCTCATCACAAGAATTACAGCATGCGTGTAGTGACTGTCATGTTAAGTGTATCAAGAATCATTGATTTGATCAACATTTATAGGTTTTTTTACGGAATACCTTCAACCAACAGTACCCAAGTTTGCCAATAGTTTCACTAAAGTTAGTAAGTCACTACAAGTCTTTACATCACTAATTCACTATAATGGGCAAAATGGCGAAAATGCTCTTATGTGCAAAGCACTTACTGGACTTAACGGGAAAACTTAACACCTTTTAGTGAAAGGATGAAACGTGTAAACAAATTTGAACATAAAGGACGATTCTTGTTATTTCCTTAGTTTAAGAACGAAACCTGAAATCTACTATAAACTCAAAAAAAGAAAAGTATAACTTAGGCTTGTTAAGGCACCTAATGAACACGAACATGGTTTTCTTGTTCGTGTTCTTTCGTTAAGTAAATGAACTTGTTCGTATTCGTTTATGTTTGCTAGTTAAATGTATAAACGAACAGTTCATGAAACATAAAAAAATGAACATAGCTGAGCTAAAACCAATTAATAATAAATGTGTACTGCAATGTGTTTCGACTAAATAAACATAACTTAACGAATGTAAACGCCCGGACATAAATGAATTCAAATGAACTAACGTTCATGAACATAAATGAACAAACGAGATATGTGTTCATGCTTGTTCGTTTAATTAAAAGAACAAACTTTTCAATTCATGTATGTTCTATTAATAAATAAACATACAAAAACGAACTTCCTACCAATAGTTCACCGAACGTTTGGTTTGTTTACATGCCTAAAACTAGTGATGCGTAGAAGAAGACATACATTTTCTGCACCATAACATGAACCACAATATGTTTCATTATGACTAATCTCGCCACCATGTTTCTGAATCGGCTTCCCGAGCTTTGGGACACCAATCCGGTCATATCTCACTTGAATCATATTGCCATTTGAGTCAACTCTTTTCTTTATTATAGCATGTTTCTGCAAAACATATATGGCAGTCAAAATGGTGTTTAACTGTTAATAAAATAAGTAGATAATGAATGATTCGAGTATATATACTATATACAATATCAAGATGCTGTTCTCCACTGATGTCAATGGCATCAAGGCTGAGTAGTGTACATGAAACAGAAGGGAATGAGATGTCAAACTGCAAATGCAAAGAAACTGATATGAATAGGGTTGAGTGTGTATCATGATCCAGAAGATGAAACTTATTGATGATTTTTACATTTATTTTAAGTTTTTCGCCTCTTGAGGTATCGACTACAAGCTTTGTTTCTGTGACTGTTTGGAGATATAAAGCTGCAATGGGAAAAGATAGCAACAATAACACTAATGAATTACTGTGAGCTTAAAATTAGCATGTGTAATGCCAACAAACTATCTGTGATTGTATATGCATACGAAAACATTCAAAGTACATATTTTACTCGGTGACAACTTCTGTCATAGTAACAATGATAACCCGTTACTGAAAAATTAACCTAACTGGCCATTTCTATGCTATTCAACTAGATGAGATAAATCACGTCCAGCGCCGGGCAGGTAACCTTCAAGAGGTTATGTTATAAAACAACAGTTGGCTCGGTCAAGCTGGCTAAAATTGTTTAACGAACTTAGCTCGTAAAAGGCTCGAGACGGCTCGTTGAGGCAGTTTGTTTGTTTAAAAAAAACTGGAATTTATATTCTTACACATATTTATATATGGGAAAATTTTATTAGCATTATACACATACTGCATAATTAATAAAGTAGAAATTTCATGATTTATATATATACATTAAATTTTTTTACTTATGCACTAAAATTATATATACTTTAATATGCGCTTTAATTTAAACGAGCCAGCAAAAGAGCCTAACCAGTGAGCTAACGAGCAAAGCTTACCTTGACTCAGGCTTGTGTGTTTTAAATATTTCAAACGAGCCAAGATCTTTTTGAACAGTCCCAGTTTGAATGATTTTAAGATATATATATATATATATATATATATATATATATATATATATATATATATATATTGTGTAAAATAAAGTAAAAAAAATTTAAAATAGTTAAAAACCATCAAAATATTTCAAAATCATAGCATGCATGATCATATCATCTTAGATCTCAAATTACTATAATCACATCGAAACTGAATTATACCAAGCTCCGAAATAACAAGGAAGAGCATCGCAATAGACGAAGCTAGCGTTATAACACCACCCGACAGCGTACGACTATAAAAATCCTCATTAATCTTAGGATACGCATCCAGATTCCTAACTCTACTAAAAACTCTGTTCATAATGCCCGAAAAAGACGACATGTTAAAACTTCAATCTTGTCTCAATTCGGATTATTATTATTTTGCGTCAAAATCAAAACTCATATTCATTCCTCTATATACAACGACGTGCATGCATGTGTTTGTTGCTGTTAGTGGAGGATGGCCGGCCGCCGGAAAACGTTAGGGAGTAATATTGTATGGTTTCTCCGGTGTGGTGTGGTGTGGTGATCGGTTTGAATTGGGTGGATGATAATCCACCATTTGTGAGTTTGGATTGCGGGTTTTAAGGATGAACTGGTAAATGACCCACTACTTTAGTAGTTAAATTGCATGATGAAAAGAAATTAATCATTGTAGGTTATGTAGCGAATAATTATTCAAATTGTAACCAACATGTTTTGCTGGCCAACATCACAGACGCTATTTTTAACAGGTGGTTTGTCCAAGTATTTGGTTTTATTTTAGTGATTTCATCTTACTAGCAATTAAGTCAAGCTTATAACGCCGTTAAATCTAATCGTTAAACTCCATCAATGTGCCCTCACGTGAGGGACATTTTTGTCATTTTTTTTCTCAAATACACCCCAGCCCCTCATGTGAGGAGGGCTTAAGAATTGGGGTTGGGTTTATTTGGGAAGAAAAATGACAAAATTGCCTCTCACGTGAGAGGCACCTTAATGGGTTTAACGACCAGACTTAATGGAGTTATTGGAGTCGGGTTTAATTGCAAGTGAAATGAAACCGCATAAACACAAATTGAAATATTGAAACTATTGGACTAAGACCGCACATTTGGACAAACCAAATGAACGAAAACCGCCGATTCACTCTTTATTAAAAGTCAAATAATCTCCAATTAGTTTTTAAGTGCTTTTAATACCAATTCTTGTCATTCATTGACGACATATGAAGTCACTTAACTTTTTATTGTATAAGGAGTGTGAGTTTGAGTCCTGTAATTGAAAACTACCAAGGTAGTTATTTAACCGCTATGAGATAATTGTAACTTGAAATTGCTAGGTAGTTAATTAACCGCTATGTCGATTGTATATATATATATGTGTGTGTGTGTGTGTCGGTGTAAACCATAAAGTCGTGTCTTATAACAACATTGTTAGTTCAATAATATATATTCGTGTTTTAGGTTCATCCAGTGTTGTTAATGTTTTTGTTATCTTCTTGATTGATGGTTAAATCTTGATCTCTTGGATCATATACTTCTACCATCAAGACTCCCGAACCAACTCAATAATAAAATTAAGGATAACACCCACGTTTTTATGGCTATCAAACAAAATGTCCACACACTGATTTGACACAACCCTAAAGTCGGGGTTGATACTCTCGATTTCTGCCCAAAGTCAGGACTCCTGTAAGGCCCCAAACCTGGCAGCTCCACATTGTCGTTGGATTTACTCATAAACGCAGTTATAAAATCCGAGTTAATTAAAAACTTTCATGGAATAATAAAAACTTCAACCATTTGTTATTACAAACATCTAAAACTCTTTCAAACAAAAATTAATATTTGTCTTAAAATTCAAAACATAATAAAACATGACAGATCTCTTTCTTCTTCCTATGTCAACCTTTATTTTTCAATGCTATGCGTGCTCCTCAAGCCAACTGCCTCATTATATTTATCTGCGTGCATACTAAAAGTCAGCTACATTGAGTGAGTTCTAGTTTAACAAGTCACATGTTATTCTTACACATTTAGACATACACGTTCGAATCTTGGGATACCATTCTGTAAGGCCCCGTTACCGGTGCCCTACTTTGGACGTTGTTTTACTCATAAACACAGTTCTAAATATCAGAGTTAATTAAAACTTTACGGGGAATATAAAACTTTCATAAACATTACAAAATAATTCATAACTTGTTTTAATCAAACATTCTTGTCTTTCAAAATTAAAACATTAAAGTTAAAACATTATAAGTCTTCAGATGCCAGACTCTCATTCTTCTGCCACGTGTCCCCGCTCAAGCCAGCTGTCTCATTTTACTCACCTGCGTGCATACTAAAAGTCAGCTACGCTGAGTGAGTTCTAGTTAATCATACATCATACAATACATTTACTTACCTTCCATTATGCATCCGAAGATACATAATAATTACTTTACTAATTTACTTTCATTACATAATTTCATACATACTTTCATACTATATAATTACTGTCCATTCTATCTCAAATATTATTAGGGTCTGATCCCTCTGTCCTCAGATATTATTAGGGTCTAATCCCTCTTTTCTTCTGTATCTCAGATTTTATTAGGGTATCATCCCTTTCTTCTCTATCTCAGATATTATTAGGGTCTGATCCCTTACCTCATCATCTTCGTACATACTGTCTTTACATACCCGTAACATACATTTACTTTCTTTAATCATTCATACATATTCATATGTTGTACATATATATATCATACACATTCATCTTTAATATACATACCTCCCTTGTCAATACATGCAATATCCAAAGAACGTTCACGTACCGACAAGCTTTCATTCACATACAATAACATAATATCTATCACATAAATCATACATGGAATACACTTACGATTTAAGGTAAGTGTATTAACTATCAGATTGAGTATGCACACAGCCCCGAAAACATAACAAGGAAATGGGGCTAGAAACTCACCTGAATGCGGTTACGTTCGCCGTTTAAAGTTATTCCTTTCTTTAGCTGAGCGCGACTAACTGTATAACAATTACACGTATCAATTAACTATCACTACCCACGTCGCGTTTCTAGTCTAATCATAACCCTCGACGAACGGGGGTCCGGGGGTAGCGCCCCTGGTAGCAAGGTTCTAGGGGCGGCAGCCCCTACCGGGGTCTAAGGGGCAGAGCCCCTGGCTGGGGTTAAGCTTTCAGGTCAGCTTGGAGAAATTTTATTTTCGTTAACTGTCTTAACACATTTTCCATTATGATTTCATAATAATATTTTATTGTTAACCTCTCAATCCTTTAAGGTATCTTCTATAAATTAATAAAGTCCAAGGGCTATTTTGTAATTAATTCATTATTTTTCTAAGTCCAGGGACTGTTCTGTCATTTTATCAAACTTCTAGTACGTTACTTGGTTCTTAACGAATTGGGTTCATAACGAATGACCCATTCGTTACTTTATAACGAATTGGTCCTTGTAACGAATTGGACCCTATAACGAACTGTTCCTTTGACGAATTGAACTTTCTAATTCGTTATCTCTTTTTAACGAATGGTCATAACGAATTGTGGTTAGTTCGTTATCTTTTCCTTAACGAATTTGGATACGAACTAAGGCTAGTTCGTTAAACTTCCGTTAACGAATCATCCTGACGAATTACCTCTAGTTCGTTAACCCTCCGTTAACGAATTAGGGTTAGGTCAGAGAATGTTAGAAACATTCTCTGACATGCTAACCTTGTATCCACCGCTTTTACGGCGCCGTCATCGCTGGAAAACCGCGGTTTCGTCGGAAAAACGAGATGTTACTCGTTTTCCACCGTTTTTCGTCCCGTTCGATCCATATCTGAGCTAGGGTGACCCCTAAGCTCATATTAGGTTCGGTTAATACCCGATTCCACCGGGATCTCGTGACCTTAACGGTTTGAAGGTGTCGGCTTGCCGTTTCATGGCTAAATCTAACGGGTTTGAGTTCATACAATATCATACTATCATTACCTTGGATCGGGATAGGTTTTCCTTCTTGGTTCGGCTAGAGAAAAAGAGAGAAACTAGAGAGAGAGAGCTTAAGTGTGTGTTTTGGGTGGTGTATGGAATATGTGTAAATGATTGAATTAGTTAGTAATTAAGGTTTATATATTATGGATTATGGGCTTAAGCCCATGGTCTTTCATTCTTTCTTTCCTAACCCAAGTCCATAACCCATATCCATTTAATCCCAACACTAGCCCGACTCATAATAACTCATGTTTTCATTTTTTTAACCGAAACGAGAAAACGAGATGTTACAAGTCTTCCCTCCTTAAAGAGGTTTCGTCCCGGAAACCTAACTATTACTAAAACAAAGCCGGATAAAACTTGCGCATCTCATCCTCGGCTTCCCATGTAGCGTTTGATACATTGCGATGCTTACATATCACTTTCACTAAGGGTATAACCTGGTGTCGGAGTTGCATTTCCTTGCGATCAACTATCTCGATTGGTTGCTCAATGCTGTTCAACTGTTCATCAACCTCAATGTCCATTAATAGCACATGAGACGTGTCATCGGCTTGATATTTTCTCAGATGGGAGACATGAAAAGTAGAATGAATTCCTTCTAAGCCTTCGGGTAAATCCAACTTATAAGTCACTTCACCTTTTAGATCTAGAATCTTGAACGGTCCAATGTACCTCGGACTCAACTTTCCTCTCATCCTGAAAAGAATGATTCCTTTCCAAGGCGAGACCTTGAGCATCACATTGTCACCAACGTTAAACTCGATTGGTCATCGCCGCTTATCAGCATAGGACTTCTGACTATCTTGAGCAGCTTTAATTCTTGCCTTGATCTGATCAAACTTTGAAGAAGTTTCTTGCACAACTTCTAAACTTCCTAGCTCCTTCTAACCAATCTCCCCCCTGCATACAGGAGTTCTACAACGTCTTCCATACAACATCTCGAACGGTGGCATACCAATACTCGAATGGTAGCTATTGTTATAGGAGAACTCTGCCAGATGCAGATGATCATCCCAACTTCCCCCAAAGTCTAAAACACAAGCACGTAGAATACCCTCAAGGGTCTGGATCGTCCTTTCAGACTGTCCATCTGTTTGAGGGTGATACGCCATACTGATGTTCAATCTCGTTCCCATAGCTTCATGGAACTTCTTCCAAAACCTCGAAGTAAACCGAGTATCTCTATCGGACACGATCGATAACGGTATTCCATGCTTAGATATAACCTCTTTAATGAACAAGCTTGCTAACGTTTCTGACGAGATAACCTCTAGGCAGAAAGTGAGCACTCTTGGTCAAACGGTCCACAATCACCCAGATGGTATCATGATGCTTAGCTGTATGAGGCAACTTAGTTATGAAATCCATGGTGATGTGTTCCCATTTCCATTCTGGTATCTCCAAAGGCTGCATCTTTCCATAAGGCTTCTGATGTTCGGCTTTGACTTGTAAACAAGTTAAGCACTTACTAACATAATCTATCACATCATTCTTCATACCCGACCACTAGTAATCTCTTTCAAATCCTGGTACATCTTAGTAGTTCCTGGGTGAATTGAATACCTTGACTTATGAGCTTCATCTAAGATTCGACCTCTAAGATTTCAATGGAGAGGAATCCACATACGGTCAAACCTAGTCTTAGCACCATACGTGTTTTCCATCAACTCATCTTGCTGACCAAAATTCCTTTCTTTTTTTATTAGCCCTTCATTTACTAGCACTTCTGACTGCACCTTGATGATTTCTTCAAAAATACTTGAATTCATAATAAGCAAGTATGACTTCACTATTGCAATGACTTCCTAATTCTTGCGACTTAGCGCGTCGGCGACCACATTAGCTTTACCAGGATAGTATTTAATGTCGCAGTCGTAATTCTTAATCAACTCCAATCATCTCCGTTGTCTCATGTTCAATTCGTTCTGTTCGAAGAAGTACTTTAAACTCTTATGATCTGTGTAAATGGTACACTTAGTACCATACAGATAATGCCTCCATATCCTAAGAACATGCACTACCGCTGCTAGCTCTAAATCATGCGTAGGATAAATACTCTCATGGACTTTTAACTGTCTAGACGCGTAGGCGATCACTCTTCCTCGTTGCATCAACATGCAACCTAACCCATGACGCGAACCATCAGTACAAACAACTAAATCCTCGTCACCATCGGGTAAAGCAAGGATTGGAGCTTGCGTGAGTCTCTTATTTAACTCCTCAAAAGCCTCTTCTTGAAACTTACCCCAACTGAATACTACTGACTTTCAGGTCATACTGGTCAACCGTGCGGCTATCTTGGAGAAACCTTCGATGAATATCCTATTGTAGCCAGCTAAACCTAGGAAGCTTCGTATATTAGTCGGATTCCGTGGAATCTTCCAATTCGTTATCACCTCAATCTTAGATGGGTCCACGGTAATCCCTTCAGGATTAATCACGTGACCTAGAAATTGCACTTCTCGCAACCAGATTGCGCATTTCAAAAACTTAGCATACAACTTCTCTTTCTTCAGAGTCTCCAATACATCTCTCAGATGCTCACCATGATCAGACTCGCTCTTAGAATAAATCAAGATATCATCGATAAAGACGATAACTGACTTATCCAACATCAGCTGACACACCTTATTCATCATGTCCATAAATGCTGCGGGAGCATTCGTTAGACCGAATGACATCACGAGGAACTCATAGTGTCTATACCGCATCTGAAACGCTGATTTAGGGATGTCTGCCTCTTTTACTTTTAGTTGATGATAGCCTGATCTGAGATCTATTCGTGAGAACCAACTTGAACCTTGTAGTTGGTCAAACAGATCATCAATCCTTGGCAAAGGGTATATATTCTTTACCGTAAGCTTATTCAACTGGCGATAGTCTATGCACATTTTCATACTTGCATCCTTCTTCTTCACGAATAACACTGATGCGCCCCACGATGAAACACTTGGTCTAATGAAACCTTTGTCGAGGAGTTCTTGCAGTTGGGACATCAATTCTTTCATCTCGGATGGTGCTAGACGGTAAGGTGCCTTCGCGACGGGTTGGGTTCCTGTACTAAATCTATCTGGAATTCTATCTCTCGCTCCGGTGGCAACCCTAGAAGGTCCTCAGGGAATACTTCTGGGTAATCGCGCACTATAGGGATATCTTTAATTTCTTTTGTCTTGGCCGTAGCGTTGACAACATACGCTAGGTAGGCACCGCACCCTCGCTTTAACAAACCCTCGGCTTTTATCATCGAAATGACATTAAGCCCAGAACTTTCCTTATCACCATAAACCATCACCGCAATACCATTCAATGATTTTAACCTTATTATCCTACTCTTACACACTATCTGAGCTTCATACTCAGACAACCAATCCATTCCCAAAACCACATCGAACCCTTCTTAGGTCATAACATACATAGTAATAGGAAACTCATGTCCCTCTAAATCTATCTTACAGTCCTTAGCCATTCTCATTGTTTTAACCGAGGTGTTACTAGCGGTTTCTACTATAAAAGTTTCAGACACTCGGCAACATTTCATTTTAGCTAATTTACTAAATGGCGTGGCTATGAAACTTTTGTTCGCACCGAATCAAATCCTACTGAAGCGGATATACCATTTACTAGAAACGTACCTGTGACAACATATGGAATCTACTTGGCTTGTTCCTGGGTTAACATGTAAGCTCTGGTCCTCGGCCTAGTCTAATCAGCATCATTCTTTCCACTCCTTCCAGCTCCACCGTCGGTGCATTTTTTGGAAAAATGGCCCGGCTTACTGCACTTGTAACATGCGGGTTTTGTAGTACAATCGGGAGCATAATGTCCCACTTTTCCACACTTATAACAAGAATTCGATCCCAGCCTGCACTCTCCCCATGTGCCTTACCACACTTATAGCAAACATCAGATCCTTTGCTCCACTTTCACTCACCCCCATGCATCTTTCCACAGGTCTTACTCTTCTCCCAAACTCTCGGGTGATTGTTCTTACGGTTCCACAACTGAGTACCGGGTCGTTTAATAGGAGCGACCCACTTCTTATCTTTCTTCTCTTCGGCCACCACATCATCTACCGACAAGTTGTCGTAAACCATTTTTGCGAGCCCTATAGCAGAACAAAAAGTACCAAGTCTACTAGTCTTGACCAAGACGCGAACATTCCGCGACAACCCCCTAATGTAACACTTAATCCTCTTGGCTTCAGTGTTCACCAGGTCTGGCACCAACCTTGACATGCGGTTGAATTCAGTGGTGTATTCGCGGTGTGTCATCTTACCCACCTTCAGACTCAAGAATTTCATTTCAATACTCTCAACCTCTGCATACGCACAAAATCTCTTTATCACCAATTCTTTCAGATCATCCCATATCATAGCTTTGATCTCCTCCCGGGTTTTCCTCTGTTCAATAGATTCCCACCAGTACATGGCTTCATCGCCAAAAGATTGGGTAGTGTAACCCACAGCTTGGTTGGGACGGCATTCGCTAATTCGGATAACCTTGTCCATCGTGGTTATCCACTGGAGAGTAGCGATTGCGTCTCCCAAGCCAGTCAGCTTCGGTGGATCACAGCCTTTGAAGGACTTATAGTTGTATCCACCTCGGCCCCTTTTTCTATCATCTACTTTCACCGACTTAACCATACTTGATTCCTACTTCTCATTCTCATCATCCTTCTCACTTTTCTCCCCCGACTTCTCAATAGTCTTCGTATGACTTCCAGCAGACTTTTCAGGATTCATGTTCTTCACAGCAGTTGCTACTGCTTGAGCAATGGCAGCTTGAATCGCGAGATCCAGTTGAAACCCTTCTTTGTTGCTTGGATTCCGACCAGCTGCACTTCCTTCTCTCTCAGTGTTGGTAGCTGATTCTACCGACGGTTCTCAAACCATGTGTGGCTTACCATAACGTCCCGTACGTCCTCCCCTTCCAGCAACTTTCTTAGCTCCAGCCTTTCGTATTCTATAAGGAAACACAAACGTCATCACTTAAGGAACCATTTAGTTCAAGGATAGTAAGGCTAACAGGTAATAACAGTGGCCAGCTGTGATTAGCTGCTCACGTTACTTTCCGTGTCCTATAAACTTCCTCTTATAAGTCTATTTGTGTTAATTCTATTCTAACGATTAGACAATCAAATAGTTTATATAATCGTATACTCCTATCCCTAGCAATTAAGCTAGCATTCATACGTTATTCAACTTTACATGTGAAATTAATCACATACTTTACCTTCACTTAGCTTGCTTTTGTGACACGTGGCATTCTCGTACTGCCATCTTCTTTATTTTCTTAATTTAATCCCATTTTCTGTTCGAGTCTAAGCATGTAGGATATTTAAATCTCTCGAACTTTGCTCTGATACCAACTTGTAAGGCCTCGTTACCGGTGCCCTACTTTGGAAGTTGATTTACTCATAAACACAGTTCTAAATATCAGAGTTAATTAAAAATTTACGGGGAATATAAAACTTTCATAAACATTACAAAATAATTCATAACTTGTTTTAATCAAACATTCTTGTCTTTCAAAATTAAAAAATTAAAGTTAAAACATTATAGTCTTCAGATGCCAGACTCTCATTCTTCTGCCACGTGTCCCCGCTCAAGCCAGCTGTCTCATTCTACTCACCTACGTGCATACTAAAAGTTAGCTACGCTGAGTGAGTTCTAGTTAATCATACATCATACAATACATTTACTTACCTTCCATTATGCATCCGAAGATACATATTAATTACTTTACTAATTTACTTTCATTACATAATTTCATACATACTTTCATACTATATAATTACTGTCATTCTATCTCAAATATTATTAGGGTCTGATCCCTCTGTCCTTGTCTATCTCAGATATTATTAGGGTCTAATGCCTCTTTTCTTCTGTATCTCAGATTTTATTAGGGTATCATCCCTTTCTTCTCTATCTCAGATATTATTAGGGTCTGATCCCTTACCTCTTCATCTTCGTACATACTGTCTTTACATACCCGTAACATACATTTACTTTCTTTAATCATTCATACATATTCATATGTTGTACATATATATATCATACACATTCATATTTAATATACATACCTCCCTTGTCAATACATGCAATATCCAAAGAACGTTCACGTACCGACAAGCTTTCATTCACATACATAACATAATATCTATCACATAAATCATATATGGAATACACTTACCATTTAAGGTAAGTGTATTAACTATCACATTGAGTATGCACACAGCCCCGAAAACATAACAAGGAAATGGGGCTAGAAACTCACCTGAATGCGGTTACGTTCGCCGTTTAAAGTTATTCCTTTCTTTAGCTGAGCGCGACTAACTGTATAACAATTACACGTATAAATTAACTATCACTACCCACGTCGCGTTTCTAGTCTAATCATAACCCTCGATGAACGGGGGTTCGGGGGAAGCGCCCCTGGCAGTGGGGTTCTAGGGGCGGCAGCCCCTACCGGGGTCCAAGGGGTAGAGCCCCTGGCTGGGGCTAAGCTGCCAGGTCAACTTGGAGAAATTTTAATTTCGTTAGCTGTCTTAACACATTTTCCATTATGATTTCATAAAAATATTTTATTGTTAACCTCTCAGTCTTTTAAGGTATCTTCTATAAATTAATAAAGTTCAAGGGCTATTTTGTAATTAATTCATTCTTTTTCTAAGTCCAGGGACTGTTCTGTTATTTTATTAAACTTCTAGTACGCTACTTGGTTCTTATCGAATTGGGTTCATAACGAATGACCCATTCGTTACTTTATAACGAACTGGTCCTTGTAACGAATTGGACCCTATAACGAACTGTTCCTTTGACGAATTGAACTTTCTAATTCGTTATCTCTTTTTAACGAATGGTCATAATGAATTGGGGTTAGCTCGTTATCTTTTCCTTAACGAATTTGGATACGAACTAAGGCTAGTTCGTTAAACTTCCGTTAACGAATCATCCTGACAAATTACCTCTAGTTCGTTAACCCTCCGTTAACGAATTAGGGTTAGGTTAGAGAATGTCAGAAACATTCTCTGACATGCTAACCTCGTATCCACCGTTTTTCCGGCGCCGCCGTCGCTGTCGCCGAAAAACCACGGTTTTGCCAGAAACAGAGATCTTACTCGTTTTCCACCGTTTTCACCGTTTTTCGTCCCGTTCGATCCAGATCTGAGCTAGGATGACCCCTAAGCTCATCTTAGGTTCGGTTTATACCTGATTCCACCGGGATCTCGTGACCTTAACGGTTTTTATGTGTCGGCTTGCCGTTTCGTGGCTAAATCTAACGGGTTTGAGTTCATACAATATCATATTATCATTACCTTGGATTGGGATCGGTTTTCCTTCTTGGTTCGGCTAGAGAAAAAGAGAGAAACTAGAGAGAGAGAGCTTAAGTGTGTGTTTTGGGTGGTGTATGGAATATGTGTAAATGATTGAATTAGTTAGTAATTAAGGTTTATATATATTATGGATCATGGGCTTAAGCCCATGGTCTTTCCTTCCTAATCCAAGTCCATAACCCATATCCATTTAATCCGAACACTAGCCCGAGTCATAATAACTTATGTTTTCATTTTATTAACCGAAAAGAGTAAACGGGATGTTACACATTCTTACATACCACCTGTACTTGCAAATTTCTTACTTATCATACATTAACTCTTACATTCTTGCACATATTTTAGAAGGGTATTCCGCCCAAACTCTTGCACCGATATCATCGAGTCGGTCACTCTAACTCTTGCACATATATTATAGAGTCTGCCACTCTAACTATTGCACATATATTAGAAGGGTCTGCCACCCTAACTTTTGCACATATATTATATGTGTCCGCCACCCTATCTCTTACATTCTACCTTTTATATAACCCTTATGATCATATATAAATAAGAACAATAAACACATACAAAAAATTCTTACAATATATGGATATATTCAAATAACGTAAACAACGTCTTTTCTTACAAGTATGCACACAGCCCCAAAACATCTCATGGAAAATGAGCTAGAATAGAAACTCACATGGATCCCGTTTCGTTCAGAGCTAATGATAACACCTTTCTTCAACTGGGGCGACTAACTTGATAACTAGTATAGGTGTTAATTAACTACTTTTCTAACTAACAATACTACTCAAGTTAGTAAACTAGTTTAACTTAGTTATTGGGGTTATTGTTTTCTTAATCGCATTCGTAGAAAATCCGAATCACAATCGCACGGGGTCCGAAATCGCAATCGCATGAACCCCGAATCATAATCGCATGGGGTCCGGAATCGCAATCGCACGATACCCCGAATCGCAATCGCATCGGGTCCAGAATTATAATCGCGTTGATCCTGAATCGCAATCGCAACCAAGGCTTAATCACAATCGCATTCAAGCCAAACACATTCAAGGCCTTGCGATTTGAGTTGGGCACGTTTCTCTGTTTTTGTCGTTTCATTCTTGAACAATCGAATTCAAGCCAATCACAGCGGTGGCTACATCTTGAACAATAGCCGCTTGGATTGCGAGGTCCAGTTGAACCCCTTCGTTGTTATTCGGATCTCCTCCGGCTGTGCTGCCTTTATCTCCGGTGTTGGAAGCTGTCTCAACTGAAGGTTGTTGGATACGACGAGGCCTGCCACGTCGTCCAGTGCAACCTCCAGCTCTCCCAATTCCTCCAGTTCCCTCATTTCCTTCCGTTCCAGCCATCGTATTCTAAAAGGGAAAACACAAACGTCATCACTCAAGGAACTATCTAGTACAAGGATAGTAAGGCTAACAGGTAATAACAGTGGCCAGCTGTGATTAGCTGGTCACGTTACTTTCTGTGTCCTATACACTTCCCCTTATGAGTCTATTTGTGCTGGTTCTACTTTAATAAGTTAATCGATCAAGGAAATCAGTTAGTCCTATCTCTAATATTACACAATTATTCCATCATACCTTTACCTTTGCTGAGCTTGCTTGAGTAACACATGGCATTCTTGAACTGTCATCTTCTTTCTTTTCTTACTTAAATCCCATTCTTTGTTCGAGTCTAAGCATGTAGGATGCTTAAATCTCTCGAACTTTGCTCTAATACCAACTTGTAAGGCCCCGTTACTTGTGCCTCACACTTGGACGTTGGATTTACTCATTAACATAGTTCTAATAATCAGAGTTAATAGAAACATACGCGGAATATAAAAAACTTTCATAAAACATTACATAAATCCATAACTTGACTTAATAAACATACTGTCTTTAAAACATAACTAATAAGCGTCTTGGGTCTTCTGATGCTAGCCTCTTATTCAATGCCAAGTATTCCCCTCAAGCGAGCTGCCTCATCCTACTCACCTGCGTGCATACTAAAAGTCAGCTACGCTGAGTGAGTTCTAGTTAATCATATCAAATACATTTCGTTAATACTTACATACTTTCATATATAATTTCATACTTTCATTCATACTTTCATACTTTCATTCATACTTTCATACTTTCATATCTTACGTTATAAAGAACATTACACCCTACTTCCTCGAGTATTATTAAGGCCCGGTTCCCTCTTTCCTCGGGTATTATTAGGGCCCGGTTCCCTCCTTCCTCGAGTATTATTAGGGTCCGGTTCCCTCTTACCTCGAATATTAGTAGGGTTCGGCTCCCTAGTTCTCGAATATTAGTAGGGTTCGATTCCCTCTTCGTTACCATACAACCATACCTTTCCTCGAATATTATTAGGGTTCGGTTCCCTCTTCGTTACCATACAACCATACCTTTACTAGAATATTATTAGGGTTCGGTTCCCTCTCTGTTACCATACAACCATACCTTTCCTTTTGTTATTAACTTTCACATTCATACATATAAGCATACATATCATACTTACATTATACATAGCATTACAACCTGACAATACGTGCAATATCCGAAGATCGTTCACGTACCGACAAGCAATCATTCATACATTTCACATCATCACATAAGGCATACACTTATGACTTAGGATAAGTGTATTAACAAACACATCGAGTATGCACACAGCCTCGATAACATAACAAGGAATGGGGCTAGAAACTCACCTGGATCCTGTTGCGTTGGCCGTTAATTGTTAATCCTTTTGCTTAATTGAGCACGGCTAACTGTTAAATATATATATATATATATATATATATATACATATATATGTTAATTAACCGTATAATGGATTAATTTGGTCTTTTAGTTAACCAACGTATTTTCTTGGTTGGGCTTGTTATTTAACTTAAGATAAAGGACTAACTCTTTTTAAATTAGATATGGGCTTAGCATTTGTGGCCTAGTTCATTTAGGCCCAACTGTCTCCTATCTGGCCCAACTGGACTCAGGCCCAAGACCCAACAGAGAACTGATCAGCCAAGAACCATTGGGCAGGGAACTCATGACCGAGAACCATCAGCTTTGATCGAGAACCCCTGGTTTGACCTAGAACTCCCAGCTTTGACCAAGAACTCCCAGCCTTGACCGAGAACCATATGGTCAGATGCTATAAGCTCATTCTTCTATCTTTTTGTTTCTTCCTTTAGCCTAGTAGGTTGCTGTTGGTCCATATCATGAATTTAAACCACCAAGGCCACTCTCATTAACCGTTTAATTGCCCAATATCATCCCACTATCAAGATTTACCCGTTTCTAGCATAAAGCTTGAACCTTTATCATAAAAACGTTCTTTAAGCTAGACCTAGGGTTTCCTTTGCTAACCGTAACTAACCATGAGTTCATTTAGTCCACTTTAATAATCAAGTTTACATTTTTTTGAAACATTTAGACCTGATCTACTCTAGGGTCAAGTTTCATGGTAAACCGTTCATAAAAACGTAACCTTTAATCATAGAGAACATACCTTTTGATGTTTCTTTGCTACAAATAACTTGATTATGGGCTTGAATCGTGTATCTTGTTGAATACCGAGATTAATCAAAGATCCTTGCTCGTTTGATCTCGGTTCTCGCTCTCTCTCTCTCTCTCGCGGCCGTGAGTTTGAGGGTATGTGTGTGTGTTATGGTGTGTAGAGAGAATAAGATGGATAAGATGGATGGAAATGGAAAGATTTAGGGTTTAAGGGGCATTTATACTCCCTTAAGCCCATGGACCTAAAGCCCATCTTTCCTTTTTGGTTCATGATTAATTCCCTTTAATTAGCCTACTTATCCTCCCTTTATTACTTTATTATTTCTTTGCCAAATCAAGTAAACTCGTTTATCATAAGAAATAATATAAAATATTATTACTTGAAATTTTGGGATGTTACAGTCGGTAAAAGCATTGCCTTGCGAAGTGGGCATTGGCTACTACGACATTCATATGATCATACTATTTATGAGATTTTTGTGGACCTCTCTGAATGCGAATCAAATAGAGCAGGTAAGCAATTAACAGGTTAGACATAAACTGATAAATACACATGATTAACAGTTGCAATTGAATATTATATAATATAAAAATATCTAATTACGCATATGTCCCTAAAAGATAAAAATGAGTAAAATATAGGAGTGAGATACTCACCTTATCAAATAAGCAATAAGATAACAATTGACAAGAATGATAGCGGTAGATCAAGCTCTGAAAAGATAGCCTAATAAAGAATAAGTGCAAAAAAATAAATAAATAATTGACGGTTGAAAGAAAGTTGGGAAATTTTGATAATCGGTTATTATTATTATTATGAAAAATATATATTACTTAGATTTGTTATAGCTTTTACTATTTTTCTTTAATTATAATTCTTTTATCATATAATATATTTTAAATTACAATTTATTATAAATAAATTCTTATAAAATATAAATTTATAAGATATATATAAAAAATTAGTTTAACCATTAATATATTTATTACTATTTTTATTTATATAAAACCTTTAATATTTAGATTTAAAACAAGCTATATTATATATATATATATATATATATAGGAAAATTAATGTACAAATAAAATTAACGTGGTAAACGTGAAAATCAAGTACAGTAATTATATATACAAATATAGTAATTATGGAATTACATCATAGAGTAATTATCATAGAGTAATTACATAATCACTCTACATATATATATATATATATATATATATAATTACTCTACTTGATTCTCATGTTCCGCATGTTAATTTAATTTGTATTTGATCCAAACCCTATATATATATATATTCATACATACATACATACACATATATGGGGTTTTTAACAAAGATATGGAAAAACAACATGTGATCTTGTCGGTTTTTATAAAAATAAGGTTTATTTATCATTTCTTATTATAATTCATTAAAAATTGATTAATATATAAAAATAACAAAAATATGCTAAAAAGACGGCTGGGGTTCGAACTCGCGCCATCCATCATGACTTAACCAGGGGTGCATCAGCCAAATTGTATTTCATTTAATTTTATACTTTTATTTTATTTATCTATACTATATATAAAGCATGAGTGAGGTACCTCTTAAATTTTAAGAGGTACCAAACTCAATGCTTTATGCACAACACACAATGCATTAAAAATATAAAAATTAAGGGTAATTAAGTATTTTCATTTCCTTAAAATATACTTATAAGTTTGGTCCCTCAACTTCACTATTTTTTTGTAAATTCAGATAATAGTTACACATATGCCCCCCTAATTCAAAACCAACTATCCCTCGACTTTTTAACAGCCATATCTTTTCACACATTAATATTTTTCTTAAAATAAATACATCATAAAAACGAGTATTTTATTCTCTTTAATTTGAGTATTGTATTGCTATAGTTTTTTAGTTTTAAAAAGTTAACATGTTACGCGATTACCGTGTAGAACTGGTAACAGGTCGAGTCGGGTGAGCTTGGGTCATTTGTAAAAATGGATTAGGGTCAGAACAAGTCGATACAAGAAAAATGGTTAATTTGGTTCGGGTTCGAGTAGATAGGGGCCAGGTCAGACCGATGTCGAGTCGGAACGGGTTTAGTGCCAAAATGGGTTGGTATACAAAAGTGATTTATTTGAAACCACTGTATATTTTGGGTTTGCTTTATATTTTTCGCCACCGGTTACGCAAATGTCGTTGTTTACATGTACCGGGGCCGATAAACGCGTGTTCAGCACCACGTAACGCACATAACCAAATCTTGTTAAGCGCTCAACATAGCGCCCTGCACCGGTAATCGATATGAATTACATGCGTGGTGTTGGTTAAGCATGTTTTAATGTCAGTAACGTGCATTCGGAGCCGGTTACGCGTGTTCAATATTCGATTACATGCAACTGGCATTGCACGAGTTACGTGTCAAATTTCGGGCTACGTGCACACTGCCATCAGATGACGTATGTACTGACACATACTATACGGTCAATGTCAAGTTGCGTGCACACCCTGATGCATTGCGCGGGCACTCAACTAGTATGTTCAATATATTTTTAATTCACACATGAAAAATATAAATAAATATATATTATGTTTGTGTGTTAGTCACAGTTTGACATATTTTTATTGTTATTCTTTTATAACTTTAAAATAGGGTGTTTTATATCTCCGAAATAAGTTGCTACGAAATGTTTATTTTTGTGTACGTTTCGATATAAATTTTAGTAAGATTAATCAGCTCTACGTTTCAACGTAAACTTTATTCAAAATGAGTCAGGTCAGTATGTTGTTACAAACAACTAGAGTCGTTAGAAATTGCACCCATTAAAATTTGAAAATTAGGGGCCACTTTTCCATTCGTATAGGGCGGCCCCTGATGACTCTTGAATTTTCGGTGATGGTCCTGATTTATGGTAAAAGAAATTGGGTTACCCCTTAAGTTTTATCCTAGATACGCCACTGCAATTATACATAAACCCTAGAATTAAAATTGAATTAACCAGTTATGTTTGTTTTGATTAATATTAGGGCTTATGTTAATTGATCAGAGACGAACACAAAACATAAATCAATTACCTCTTAAAGTGTTATATGATGAGTTAATTACAAAGAACAGTGGCTGGCCAAGATGAAATCAAGAACACGATCAAGCAATGAATAAAAATACAATTAAGTGTATGGGTTATGACGACGAGGGTTAGGGGATTATAAATGAGTGTTTAATTGAATTATAATACTCGTTATCATGTATATTATGAATAGATTCGTGTCGACCAAGTATAATACAAAGAACGAATCAATTTTGATCGATTGTACATAATTAGAGTGTCGGCAGGTCGATTAGGGAAAGTATAATACGTATTTTGATTCAATTACCAAGTTTGTGATGAGAATTGAGGTCCAAGCTATTGCATTGGGTATACGGGTTCGTTAATTGGGTCTCAGGTTTGGGTTTGGATCTTGGGTAAACGGGTTGGTGGTTAATTATACAGATATTGCATTTTAGTCCCTGGAGTATGAAGAGGGAAAAAAAGGGATAATAGTTTAGTTTAGGGTTAAATTTGCAACATTTTGAAAGTTATAATATATATTAAATAAATACTTAAACAATAATATTATAATAATTAAATAACTCGATAAATGTGGTATTTTAATTGATAGGATAACCCGAACATATAAGTGGGTCGGGTAGCGGTTACAAAATAAAATATGGAAAACCCAAATTGTTACAACCGCAAAACTGTTATTCGTGAGTATAAACAATCAAACCATAGCATGTAAATATTGCAAACATATTATTATGTGTGGACTAAACCGTTTCCATGCGAATCGGGCGTTGGTTACCATGATAGAAAATTGAGTTGTCGGTGAAACCATTGTTATGCGATCGGACTCCGACAACTACGACATGATGTGATCATAATGATGGACCTCTCCGAATGCGATAAAACAAACAAATAAACATGTTATCAAATAGTAAATAGTCATTCAATTGATATGAAACACAAATATTAATAGATTACATTTGAGAATATGATACAATGTGTAAATTGATAGTTGGTACGCATAAGTCCCCAAAATATTTGAAAAGAAGTAAAATAGGGGAGTGATTACTCAGTTTAATGGATGAACAAAAGATCAATGGATGAAATGAGAAGTAAACTGTTAAACCCTTTATGATTTCTCGACAAGGATTCCTAGTTAAATATATATAATATTAATTAATTGAAATGATATAACACTTACAAGGGATTAGGGTTTCGATGGAATTTGAATTATGCTTGTGATTAGAATGTTAATGATTGAACGATTGATTTCCACGGTTATTGTTATTTCAAAAATCAACATTATTGTTTATCATTTAATTACAAAAATCATTGTTTATAAAATGTGATTAGTTATACATGATATAATGAACTTATAGTCGAACTTAAAAACCAATAGTTTAAATAAATATATTTGAGTTGAGATATAATATAATAATAAATGTTTTATATAGTTAATTATAATACGTAATAATAAAATAAATATTTATGGATAAATAAAACATGTAATATATATAATAATTTAAAATATTTATCATACAAACATTTATATAAATAATTATCATAAAAAATATATTTTAGAATCTTTAACGAAAAATCTAATAGTAAAATAATGTTAATGCGTTTAACACGTTTATACACACACACATCTATACTATATTAAAATGTATATAGGAAGGACATATTGGTAATTTTGCCAAAAACTCTTAAAATTAAGAGTTACAATGCATTCAAGCATACTGTACAAGTCTTCTTAGCAGCTAAATTTTTTTTTTGAAAAACGCGGTTTGCCGGATTCGAAATTTGAAATTCAAAACCTCAATCTCACACATACATGCAAACGACGATTTAGGTGGGGTGAGCTCTGAGAAAAAAGTGGAGCACTACATGAAACCCGAAATCGATCTTTGATCAGGTTCTTTTGTGCTCTCTAATTTGTTTTGTTTGATTAATAAATATGCAATTTTAGTATATCAATCAGTGAAGAAACATGTTCAATATTTGTCTCCATAATGAATCAGTACAACTTGGAGTGAATAATCCATTAATTTTTTGTTCTAGCAGCAACGACGATGGGCGGTTTTAGATCAGAAAACTGTCATGGTTCACTATTTCGTGATTCTGATCCGACCAAAGTCCAAAATACGAATTAGATATGAGAACATAGAGGTTTTATTTGGAATGAAGTGTTCTATGTTTTGATGATTTATCACTATGAAGAAGAAGATTTATATTTGTTTTCCTGCTGTAAGTTCTTCCTCTAATTTTGTTCAATATTGGTTTTATGTGCAATTCCGAGTAAGTAGCTTATGCGTTGGAAAGATCTGTTCTTCGATTTGATATTGGTTTTGACATGCTTATAACTTTATCATTCACAAGTCTTTTTAAAGTACAAAGAGATAATTATTGTTGTGGACTACAAATTTGAATATCGATTTATGTGATAGCGCATCTATCTCTTTGAATGATTTATGTGTGATTGCTATAGTACCAAACAAGATTTAC
The DNA here is from genome assembly GCF_021521415.1 of Bidens hawaiensis. NCBI lineage: Eukaryota > Viridiplantae > Streptophyta > Magnoliopsida > Asterales > Asteraceae > Bidens > Bidens hawaiensis. Next base: position 506,140 of record NW_027504868.1, read on the forward strand.
ACATGTTACGTTTACTTTGAATCGTTTTTTTATCTATAATCGCCTTATTTGAAGTTCTTATTTACCATTTACATATCTTTTGTTTGTGTGATTGTTTATTTTAGAACTTGTGAAATTCGATCTGGTTTACTAGATATCAACAATTTGATGTTTTTATAAGATGCTCATACATTGTGTACTTTTGCGTTTATGCTTTTACCTGGATAATTTCAGCTAATGCATTGAATTTTTCTGTTTGTTTTTATTTAGCTTTTAAATGTTTGTTTGGTTGACCGGATCTGAAGCCTGATGGTGGTGGTGGTGGTGGTGGTGGTAAGGGTACTTGGGAAAAGTACTTCACATGATGGTGATACTCACATTTGAAGGTAAAACCATGATCTTACTTAAAACCTTTTATGGTCTTAATTTTTTGATAGGGTAATTGCATATAGATATTATTATGCACTACAATCGACTCATGAATTGTTTATTCAAGCTCGGGCTTGGCTCCGGCCGTTAATCATTTATGAATTAAACTATATGTTTTGATAAATTTTCTATATTGTGAGAAAAACCTTAACCGAGCCTAAGCTTGGCTCGAGCTCGTGTAGTATCTTAAACGAGTTAATGCTCGACACGATTTTTAACGTTGGAATCTTAATACATTTTGGATAAATTGACATGTTCATATCGAAATGCTAGTTATATTAATGATTAAATGATCTCGAGCCTAAGAGTAAGCTTGTTTAATAAATGAGTTCGGGCCTAAAAGTAAGCTTGTTTAACAAACGAGCCCGAGCCTCAGCTTTACTTTTTGATCATGAGCCGACTCGCAAGCCTAAATGTGTCTTCATATAATAATAATAATAATTAATATTGTATATATAATTACTTCTTAGTTGCTTTGTCTTACCTTTTGGTAATCAGAAACTGACTATTTGATGACTAAAGATATATTCTTATTTATGTGAATTAGAAATGGGTAGCCAGACATAAAAACAAATATTTAATGGATTAGTTAATATTTAGCATTTGTCTCATTTTATCATATAAACCAAAGCTGTTAAGAGATGGTAAACATAAACTTGCTTTATTGCCAATATATAGGTGCATGTGTTTGGTTCCGTTATGAACTAAGAAAGAAGAGCAGTGAGGCAATTGCTGAAAAATTGTTGAGGTACAGGAACACAAAATTGGTAAAATGTTATTTTATATGGTGACTTTCGGGTCAGCTTAGTGGTTATCAAAAAGTTAACGTGAAATCAAGTTATACCTTTGGTCTAAAAAGTTTGCTTAAATAATCAACCCCTATATTTGTATGTCAAATCTCTTGTGAATAATAAAATTCATCAGTAGTGTTGTTGTAGGCAAAATTGGGATACGTTGACCAAAATTTTTTACTTCAAGGTGTAAATTAAATTGTTTATATTGGTCATAAATGCCAAACTAAGTGATAATTCGTTAAATTGGTTTTACATCTCAACAAAGCTTTTTATATTTTGAACTTATACAAGATATATGTACATTGAATAATGAAAAAATGATTGGATGTTCGATTAGCAACATAAACATGAACTTATTCCGTTTGTTTCTGATTGTTAAATCAACTTCTATTTTTGACCAATATAATGATTGCAAGTGTAAACGAGCCTAGCCTGGCTCGTTTAACTGAAGAGAGCTCAAGTCGGCTTGTTTACGGCTCTATTTATAAAGCTTGAGCTTGATTCGTGAGTAATTTTTCAATCTTGAGCTCAACTTATTTATTATTTACATTGTTTATATATTACACGATTGGTCATTTTTTGTTGGATTCGGTTATCTTCGGTCCAAGACCAAGCACCTGCACGAACCCAAAAAACACATAACATAAGAATGAGTCCCACCTTTTCATTTATATATGTGAACAATTTTAAGCATGATTTAGTACTCATATTATAGTTTTCTTTTGTAAGGCAGATTTTTGACATCATAAATCTACCCCAGGCCGGTGTTCTTGCACTTAGATTTGGTTAGTAGATAAACTGATTTTCAAATCTTATTTGAAATGTTACTTATTTCAATTTCACAAGGTTATTATGTGAAGGATTTTTGATGGTGTTATGCAGGTTTATGGTGTACTCGGTTTCATTGTGATGACATATTGAAACTAATAGTTTTCCATTAGTTTAGGTAAGCATTTTCTTTGTTTGGCTTATAATTTTGTACATTAGTTAGTTATAACCAATATAAATCAAATATTTTGATTTTGGAAATCCAAACTTCAAACAACTAATTTCAAAACCTAAAATTAAAATGGGTCCGCGGAAGCTTAACTTTGATGTGTAATTGAAAAATCCAACACTAAAATTAGTTAATAGTCATACTTTGACTTTTATAACATGTTAATTTTTGATTGCGGGCCACTCTAGATGATAGATTAGTTAGACCAAAGAAGGAAATGGTATATACTAGAATATTAGATGCATGAAGTCTGGTTATGTACTACTCAAAAGTAAGCTAAATATTAATCTTGGATGATCATGCTCTTCTTAAAGATGTGACCTTGTGATTGTTCGAATGTTGGAGATGGATGAAAGTAGTATAGTAATTTTCAAGTATCAAATATAAACGATACATTAAAGTTGTGATGTGGTCTAAGAAGTCATTTTTGGTCTAAAGATTATGAGATCTTTGAGACTTTGTTAAATTATCTTAATGATATAGAAAACCGATCTCATTGGGAAAAGGCTTTAGATGATAATTTTCTTACCTTCATTATAGTCTTTAGATGATAATTTTCATAACTTGTTTTTGGATGTCATAATTGTAGCTGGAACCTAACATTGATTGTGTTTTCCTAAAGGTATGTCTTATGTATATGTGTTTTTGTTCAAAATGATCAAAATTCATCTCTATGAAACATTATTTTATATGATTCTGCAATTTAATATATACCATTTTCTGGAATATAACAGTTTGTTGTTAGTTTCATGATATTACTAGGAAAATGAATTTTGAATGGTATTAATGCTAATATTATTTATCTTTTTTAGGGTCATGTATATCAAGGGAAATAATCACCATAGCTTTTTTCCATCTTTCACGCTATGGTTGTGTTGAAGGTACTATTGGGTATTGTAAAATACTTATAATGGATTTCTTCTTCAATCTGGTTCATCATTATTCATGTTGCACCGAAACCAGAATACTGTTGAACAACACATGTTTGCTGCTAAAGCTGCTGAATTGAAGGTATGACTTTATAATCATATGATTTATGGTCCCGTTATGTTTATACATTAGGCAATAAACCGAATTTGTTCACATCATCTTTTACTTGTATACACTGTCAAGATAGGTCAAATGAGGCAGGTGAGCCACACAAAGAGTAAACTGCATGATTATCAAAATTTTCATTCCAAACTTTTCAAGGTATTTTGTTATTATTATTATATTTTTTGCATTCTGAATTTCTATTTAACCAACAATGCTTTAACTTAATGATAGGTAACCGTGTAAACAAGTGAATCCCTTATTTACCTCCGCTGAACCGTTTGATCATATACCATTTGGTGAGCACAAATATATTCATTTTGATAGCGTTTGATTCATTAATTTGAAATTTTGAGTGTTTGATTTTCAGTCGTACCGTTATTGGTGCCCGGATGTTTAATTACGAGTCGATGATAAGAAGAAAGTTAGAGGAGCAAGAACTACGACACGCGATTGAATTCTAAGATACAACACACGATTATTAAATATAATCATTAACCTTTTAACTTTTTTTTCCAGCTAGGTGAGCCTCCGGGAGGTTTTAGTTCGAGTGGGCCTATCAGTAATCTGCACAGCGATTCTCCGATTTTTAGTTACTGTTGGTATAACTGCTCCCTGTATGATATAAATGTCTAACTGGGGTTGAAAAAAGACATCGGCTTCAAAAGGTTTCTTAATTTTTATACGATATTTTTTTTTACTTTGTTTTTTATATATTTGAGAACATGATTAATCTGGTCAAACCCGATCATTCCCCCTTAAAAATTGGTCAAATTGGGTTACACGTGAAAGTTAATATGGTCAGGTTGTTTATCGTTCTAAATTAGTCGGCATAGATTTGGTAACAGTTGGATCAGTTCGGGTAAAGTGTCGAAACGGTTTTCATCAAGCTGTGGGCACAGCCGGTCAAGAAAGGTATTATAGTGTAGTAATAATTTAATTATCTGTAAATACGTTTCATTGTTACTCACCCTGTTGTAGTTTCTTACAATTCATGTTCTAGAAACCGTGAATAAACTTGTGCATAGAGATTTGGTAGAATGCTATTTTTTTACCCTCTAATGGTGAGTAACAATGAATAAAGTATTAGTGACCACGAATTGCATGTTCTTAGTCGCGTATAATATGTACATGTCAAATAAATACTCTTTCTTGCCAAATTTCTATGCATCCTAAGACATTCGATTTCCATTGTTACTATTCTTCTTTACATTTGCAGGTGACATTGAAACAAAAGCTGCATTGGAACAATGTGTTTACGAAGATTACGTTTATTTTGGGACATTGTATTTGACTTTTTTTTGTTTATGTAGATTATGTGTTTGTGTTTGGAACAATATATATAACAATTTTAGAACAATGTTGTAAACTTACTTTATGTTAACTTTTAGTTGACATTCTTTAACAATCTAGATATTCTTAGAATATCCATATCTTAATATGATATCCGAAAATACAAATTCAGATTGTGAACATAACTACCTTGGACTGATTCGGAAAAAGAATGGTGGTCCAAATACGTAGATGATGCCTTTGAGATGTGTAAGGCATATGACTAAAAATATCTTATCACAACGCAAGCAGTTAACACACAAATGTTTATTTCTAAATGGTTATGTATAAGACTTATGTTTTCTTATTTATGTGTTGGTTTATTAAAATTGAAATGTTCATGATTTACATTCTTATTTATATTTCTGGTTCTTTTTTACTTAATTGAGTTATGTGATACTTATGGTACTGAAGTATCACACCGACGTGGCAAATACGAAAACTAACAAAACACAATATATCACAAGAGCATTGATAACCTTACTCAAAACGTGTATCACATTGTAAATCAGCATTGCCGCCGCATCGCGCGGGTACCTACTAGTATATATATATATATATATGTAATACAAATAAGAAATTTGTAAAGACGTTCAAAGTCGAGAACCATAAATAATGGTGTCAAGTTTTAATAAAATAATGTTGGTTTATTATTAATATATACTTAATATATATATATATATATACATATACGAAAGCTTGTAACGAGATTAATTGACAAGAACGTAAACTTAATGATGCCGTTAAATAAAATAATGTTTATTTTATATCTAATGCTAATTATTATTAATTTATAAACTATTTAAATAATTAAAACAACTAAAAAAAATAAAGTTTAACAAAACTGGGCTGGGGAGGTTCGAACCTGCGCCCCCAGCCGACACAAGCCTTGAACACACACACACACAAACACACACACACCAGCCAACTGGGCCGGCGTGTCAGTTGGCTAACACATGAGAATTGTTTATTAAATACAACACCCAAGAACACCCCAATATCTATGAACCCTAACAATCTGAATTTGATAATATACTCTATATTAGTTTAATTAACGTTAGGGTTGTTGTTAAACAAATTTAAACAATCATGATGCATGAATTAATTACCTCACACAATGATGAATTGATGGCAAACGCGGAACTAACACCGGCGCCATAATACGCATTGGTTTTGATGTTTATAACAAACCACAAAATTAATTAAAAGAGGAGTAAAGAAATAAAAGAAGAAAATGATGTGTGTCTAATGAATGCTATTTCTATGGAACTCACAACTAAGCTTTAAATTTATAAAACGAAAATCCTAATGAATCCACACACAACCGGCAAGTGTACCAGTCAAAAGTACTATAGATCTAAGAAGTCCGAGTATCGAACACAAGGACACGTGAGAACACCTATGATAACTAAACCCTAGACAAGACCTTCATAAGAATAATATTTTTTAAATATTTTTAATAATTAAACTACTTGAATTAAATTACTTTAACCAAATTAATTTACTTAACTTAACTAGACTAAGGAAACTGACGGACAAAACGTTTCTAATCTAGAAACTTAACTGACAATGGAGAAAACGTCTACCTAGTTAAGAATCATATTGACGGTCTAACAAGCTAATGGATTGAATGATCTCAAGACACCGGTATCTAAGGATGACACAACTAAGGTTCACTCAAGAAAGCTAGATCACCTCTTGGTCTCAATAACAAACCCTAACTTACATTTATTTGATTTTAAGAACAAACCGGGAAACGAATGCTAATGTGTTCTAATGCCGACTCTCCTCTCGGTCTCACCGACACACGACCCTAATGGAAACGAATACTATGCAACCAAGGATAGAGGAACCATTTGGTTTAACTTAAACTAGACCAACTAATCGCTCACAAACCCAAACCCGACAAGAACCGAACCCGCTCTCGCGCAATCCTAATCCTAACAAGTAAAAACTATGAGATGACTTTACTTCCTATCACCTCTCGGTATCTAAGAAGGTGCTTAACCCGCTGAATTATATCAATCAACAATCTCAATAAAACACTACGGTTGTACCTACCGCAAACAAACTCTAAGCACAAAGTAAAGAATTGAACATGCAACTATCAATCAAAACCAATTCAATTAATCGAAGTATGAGATTATGAGATAAAACCAATAAAATCACAGCCACTATGCACAACCTAATTCATCATTAAACCAAACTTTCAATAGCAATTCAAGTCATATTGATAAAACAATCCAATAAACTCATTAAAACCGAACAATAATCATCAAACCTAGGTAGAACTAACAAGATTAGCTATTCATAACTTTTGGAAAACATATAATAATCATAATTAAGCTCAACGTATCCATTACAAACTGATTGGAACTTGTTTCAAAGTCTAATACTCATAAACGAACTCACAAACGTTAAAACAAGCAAAACCGACAATTGGAAGATAAAAGATAGAACCGTAAGCTTGTCCTCCTTGGTTTCTCCTCTAGAGCAGGTGTGGTGGTTGGAAATATTCTCTTAAATCATTCATAGGGTATTAGCCCTTTATATATATATGTTTAAACACCTCATTCCAAATATAAAATAGGTTAAAACAAGCCCACAAGGCCCACTAGAAGAGAAAATAGATGAGGTAGCTGATTTCTGAACATTCTTGGAAGCCTTTGGGACATATGGCACGTCACATAGCACGGACATGGATGCCTCACTTGGTCGTGTAGCGCGGCCAGGTCCTGGGTGCTCGTTTCTTCGTTTTTAAACTCGTTTATCTTCAAACACGCATACCAGCTTCATCCGAATCCCGCTTGAGCTGATTCTTTCTTCATTAAACTCGTTTTTTTTCTCTCTTCAACATGGGATCTATCATATACACAAACATTTAATTTCATGCAAGAAAAAGTTATATTCGTTAACGGTTTACGCACAAAACAACACAAAAACGGGATAAAACGCTATGTGTTTTGCAACACATCAGCAAATTTCCATCCCACAATGGTGGAGGAAAGAAAATGAGAGGATTCAACCATGGTACAAATAGAAATGTAAGTTCTTGTCCCACATCGCTAGAGTATAAAACTAGTGAGCTCTTTATAAGAAAGAAAATTCATATGTTAATATTCTTATAAGACAAATCACACCCAGTGGTCCTAGCGGAGGGTGCGAAGCACCCGAATCCGCACGAGCTCGGGTGAAGTGCGATGGGAGCAATGTGGCACTTTGATGGTGCACTTTGCACGCTCGCATCACCGCGAGCCGGTTAAGGGCCGCTTTAGTATTTTTGTGGAAAATTATAATTTTTAATAATCCTCACATCGCGTTACGCGACGTGGAGGTTACACGGACGTGCCATGTGGCATGCCACGTAGCCTACCTAGGGCTAACTCGGTAAAGCTATAAGATTCATCGCGATACACAATGCCCTATGTTTATGAGCATTGCGTATCGCGACGGGTTCCAAAATCAGCTATAAATAGATTGGAAATAAGACATTCCTCCTTGTCCCAAACCACTTTTTTCTCTGAAATTTCTTATGAAGATGGTATAATACCCGAGTGATCATAGCGATATCCTATCCGATCGAAAGAAACTTATATACGCGAATCCAAAAGCTCTACCTATTAAGGTAAGACATTGTGCCATCGTGTAAAGTTTCTAAAATCGTGATTATCATTATGATTATTGGTTTTATACTAATCTAGATATACTACATTGTGTTTAACCTAGGTGATTAATACCAGGAAGCGTTCTTTAATTGTAAACTTTCAAGGTGAGACATTCGAGTTTTTGTACAACTCACATTTGCGTGAGACAACTGTTTTTCCAACACTGTCATGATGATTTCAAAACCTATAAAACTCATGGCAGATGGTATAAATGTTTTCAAATATATTTTAAAAGTATTTTAAATACATTGCAGTGATTAAGTCTCTGTAGACTTATGAGATGATTACTACTGGTATTGTGGGGTTTTGTATACAAGGCTTGCCTACTGGGCTATTACACGTTACCTATTGGACAAGTGTTAGCCAATAAGTACTATGACCACAGTCATAGACACGGTTGAGTGACAAGTACCTTTCGGTAATTTGTAAGCAGGCAGATGTAAAAACATCTTAATGCTGTAAATGTAAAATGTGTCGTTTACGAATGAATGTACTCAACAGTATTTTTTGCTGATCAACTATTTTAAAGATGTTTTAGGTGACTTGTTAGAGACAAAGGAATGATGCCTGCGGGCTTCCAGCTTAAATAAGTGGCTTGTCACCAGAATAAAGAAATATGTTTTGTAAACTAGGTTTTATCCCTATAAAGTTTATGTTTGTATCAAAATGGGTTAAATTTTCAGTTTGTAATAATAAAAATCATGGTGTTTTTATAACTCTGATCAATTTTCCTAACTACGGTTCTGACAAAAATATTCCGCTGCAAAATAATTTAATATACACCGATACCACCAATCAATGTTCACGGCTTCCCTCCCAGGGTATAGGGGTCGGGGGCTGTGACAGCTGAAGTGGTATCAGAGCCATTAGTTTAAGCAACATGTGTATTTTAACAATACCTTATCATAAAATTTAGAGTTAGGAAATACATGCATTAACCTATGTGTTAACCATACAGATAAGTATCTAACCATACGTGAAAATAAATACTATTTCTTTTGGAGTTTGTTGTTTTTTTGTTTTTTTATAAACAACATGAATGAGCTCGTAGAAGCATTTGAAAACATATCCGTTAACACTACCGATATAGAAGAAGGAAAATCTCGTGAACAACACCCAAAACCCATGATCTTTCAAGCACAACCCATGGTACAACCTGTAGAAAAACCAAATCCCAAAAGAAGAAGAAGACTCAAAGACTAGCAAAGAGGATTGAGAAGAGGTAAGAAAGGAAGAACCATAGTCACACAATCACCACCACAACTTGAACCACCAATTGAACCGCAACCAACTCAACCACAACCCCCTTCAACAATACCAATGCAGGGGCTACTAAGCAGATGCCTAGGTGAGTGCATATTTTTCTGCCAATATTCAATGATATAGGTGCAGCAAGCTCCAGCAACCTGTACATGCCATCTCAGAACCCGAATAGTACACTACCCTCTAATGATATTATCATCCAAGCTCAGCTAGAGGAATGGCGGACGAACGACTGGCAGTATCAAACAGTGTTCATTATTGTGGTTTCTTTTGTGTAAAAAAAAGGTGTGTATGTATATAGAATAAATAAAGGAAATGTAGATGTAAATTATAGTGACATATATATAAAAGGGTAATGTCACAAAGATCGACGATTTTGACATATTCGGTGTCTATGTGCTATTTGTGCCTTTGTGTTATTAATATCTTGCTTACCTTTTTATTTAATTACAATATTAATAATTCCTTTCTTCTTTGTAATTCAGATGCCAAACGAAGCTATTTCTAATCACGAAAACAAACACAATCACGAAAACGATCACAATCACAAAAATGAGCATAATCATGAAATTTTCAATCAAGAAAATCATCTGAATATGAATGCTATTGAAAATATGATATCTCAGAAAATCACTGAAGCAATTCCTTTAATTGCTGATGCTATTAAGCAACATGTTTATGTAATTAGGCATAAGACCAACGGTAATAAATGAAAGTCTAACACTGAGGCTAGTAATAGTGTGAATGGAGGAAATAGAAAATCATTACCCAAAAAGTCAAAAGTTCATGGTTGTACTTAGAAGGATTTCTTGGCCTGTAAGCCAACCGAATACTCTAGAAATGAAGGATCTATTGCAGCACTACGTTGGTTAGAAAAGACAGAAGCTATCATAACAATCAGTAAATGTGCTAAAGAAGATAAAATATTATATGCTTCTAATCTTTTTATTAATGAAGCAATAGAATGGTGGAACACAGTCCCCCAGTCAAAGGGAAGCAACATAGTCTATACTATGACCTGGGAAGAATTTAAAGAAATAGTAGAAAGGAAATTTTGTCCTCCTCATGAAAGAGAAAAGATTGCTACTATTCTTAAACCACAAGATGGAAGGTGTGAAGTATCGGAGTATACGACAAAATTCTTCGAATATGCAAGAATGGTACCGACTTTGGCTTCTCCAGAATCAGTACTAATTTATCGTTATATTTGGGGATTAGTAAGTGAAATCCGCGATCTAGTAAAGTCAGCTAGACCTCAGACTATTGAAGAAACAGTTGAGCTAGCTAATACCATGACAGACAAATTAATCCGAACTCAGGAAGAAAACAAAAAGAAAGATCTAGACCATAAGATTACCCAAGAATTTCGAAAGAAAGGAACAGGGAAATATTATGCTCATCGTTTCTTTAGAATTTGCAGAAAGAGGCATTCAGGGAGATGCGCTTTTAAGAAAACTAAGTATAACAATTATTGCAAAATGGCTGGACATACTGATGAAGAATGTAGAAGAAAAGAAAGCTGTGTTTGCTACAACTGTGGAGAACCTGACAACATCTGTCCAAAATGTCCAAAGCTGATAAAGGTGCCTGACAACAAAGCAAAGAACACAGATGGACTTAAGAAGACTGCATGAGCTTTTCAGCTTACTGCACAAGAAGTAGCAATGATTCCAGACGTCATTGCGGGTACGTTTCTTATGAATAACGTTTACGCTAAAGTATTGTTTTATTCCGGAGCAAATTAAAGTTTTATGTAACATCCCCAAAATTTTGATCCAAATTTGACAACTTAGGAAAGTTGAGGGATCAAAAATAAATGTCAAGACAAGACACGAGAAAATATTTAATAAGGAATTATAATTAAAATAAGGAAATAAAAATATTTCCTAAGTTAAGTTTACTTACATAAAAGAAATTCCATCCCACATTGGAAGATGTAAGAAAGTGGAAGCATTCCACTAAGGTATAAATAAGGAAGATGGAATTCATCCCACATTGGAAGTGGTAAAGAAATGGAAGCTCTTTATAAGAGATAGAATTTCCATAGTTATATTCTTTTATGAATATCATGCACCGAGTGGTCCTAGCGGAGGGTGCGTAGCACCCGACGCGCACGCGCATCGGCTCGTGCTCGGACGAGGACGATGGCGAAGGCGACGGGACGGCGAAGGGCGTTGGGCGCACTTTGCACTTCGCACGCTCGCATCGCCGCCTTAGTATTTTTGGACAACGAGAATTAGCCTAGAAATGACAAGCTATCAAAGACTAACGGCTAAAAGTGAAAAATAATATTCACGGACCCATCGCGCTACGCGATGAGTCCAAGAAGACGGCCATTGCGTACCGCGATGGGCCGTGATGACTCAGAGACACGTGTCACACTCTGGTGACACGTGGCAGCCGGCTAGGACACGAGGCAGAATGTGTCAGACCACGTGGCAGACGTGTCAGGCCACGTGGCAACACGTGGCAACGCCTGATGACATGTGTCATCGCGATACGCGATGACCATGAGAAAGAGGCTCATCGCGTATCGCGATGGGATCCACAATTTTCTATAAATAGGGGGGTGATCGGCTCATTTGGATGCACACCTCCACTCTCTCTCTAAAACAACTTTCTCTCTCTACCTCGGTTTGCGTGCCGAAGATCGTTTTGCGTGTCACCGACCCGACAATCATAACCTCGTAATCCGTACCAAATACCCGGCGTTTTCCTCGAAGATCGTGCCACTCAAGAAACCCGACATTCCGTCTTGAAGTACGTGCACGACCCGGCGACACCCGAACGTTGCCTCGATTTGCGTGCCAAGAAAAGGTGGATCAAGGACGCCTCGATAAACGTGCATAGAGTAGAAGTGCTGCCCGTATAAACTTAGGAATATCTAACTCCGAATACCCGTGTTAGGTAAGGGGTTCTGCCTAAGTTATTATTTTATTATAAACGGCTTAGACCATAAGTCTAAGTTATAGCCAAACCTTGATTACGATTAAGAATAATATAACTTTTCTTGAGCAAAGGTTATAGTCAAAAATAGTATTTCTTTATGACTAAGAAATATAATACAAGAGATTATAATTATGAAATTAATGTTTCTTCTTGAAGAAGAAACTCAGTATAGACGTTTCTTCTTGAAGAAGAAATGTAGCATATAATTGGTAAATGAAGCAAAGGACTAAAGGTCTAAATGTTTTAGAGAAACAAATGATTTTATCAAGGTTAAAAGCTATACGAAATAGACTAAAGGTCTAAAGCTAGATCGTTGATCTAGTTATTTATACAAAGGTTATTCTCGTACTATAGGTCCGAGGTAACGAAACAATAAGAAGAGAACAGAAAACAGGAATCAGTATCAGAAACTGATTATAAACAGAAAAGGTGAATACGCCCCAAACCTTTTATAATGAGTCTGAATGTTTGCATAGGATTTACGAATCCTTAAAAACTTTGTGTACAATAATAAGAAACGGACACTCTGATTAAGAGTATACATGTGTCTGGATCCAAACATACATGGTGACTCGGCATTTCCCCGAGGCCATGCATATTATCAACATGCCTCTGAAGGTCTACGGGACTGTTCAGAGAAATGATATTGTGTATATAATTAATTGTACATGGTACTTAGGGTAATTTGATCCCAATTTAGTTGGGTGCCTAATGAGTAGTCACAAAGGTATTATTGTTGTTTTCACAAAGGTATTGAAAAGATATTTTTAGAGTCAGCGTTATTCACCAACTTTATGCTGACGTATTTTCCCACCCATGTTACATGGAAACAAGAAATGTTAGAACATACAAGCAAGAAGGAATAGAAGATTGGAATTATAGTCATTAGATGCTATCTGATGGCTCAGATATTTTATTTCAAAATATTACAAAGAGCTATGTTTTATAAAGAAATGTATTTGAAATATCAAGCGGGTATTTAAACCCAAGATTTAAATAAGTTTTTAAAGTAATAATATTTTATTAAAGACTTCCGCTGAAATTAAACCCGCAACTCTGATTTATTTACAAAACAGGTACCAACTTGTGGTCACACGCCTAGGCCCCAAATTGAGGGTGTGACATTTTATAATCACAAAGTTTTGCCAAGCCCTAAATCAACCATTAATCAAACTTAATCAAGTCTGCATGGTAGAAATGGCCGATGGAAATTCCATTCATATTCATAAAGTACTTCAAGAAGAAAACATAAACTTAGTAGGCCACAAGTTTAAAGCAAAATTAGTCCCAATGAATCTGGCTGGATTCGATGTCATATTAGGAATGGACTGGTTAGCAGCCAATCATGCTCGAATCCTATGCAATACAAATTCTGTTGAAATTAGCACGCCAACAGGAAAAATTATTACAATTCAAGGAGATAAAATTTCCAAGCCTTGGAAGTTCATATCAGTAATGAAAGCGGCAAACTATCTAAGGAAACAAGGCGTATTATATATGATTTCTGTAATCATTAGTGCTAAAGCAAAAGAGCTAAAAGAAATTCCGGTAGTATTGGAATATTCTGATGTCTTTCCAGAAGATTTACCTGGACAACCGCCTGATCGTGAATTTGAATTTAGAATCCATATAATACCAGGAATAGCGCCAGTTTCTAAAGCACCATATAGATTAGCACCAACAGAGATGTTAGAATTAAAGAAGCAATTAGATGAATTTCTAGAAAAATGTTTCATATGACCTAGCTCATCACCCTGGAGAGCACCAGTATTGTTTGTCAAAAAGAAAGATGGGTAAATGCGTATGTGTATCGATTATAGAGAACTAAATAAAGTCACAATTAAGAATCGTATCCCTTATCGAGAATTGATGATTTATTTGATCAAATCCATGGAGCTCGATATTTTTCTAAAATTGATTTATGCTCAGGATACCATCAATTAAAAGTGAAAGAAGAAGACATTCCTAAAACCGCTTTTAGGACAAGATATGGTCATTATGAGTTTACAGTCATGCCGTTTGGTTTAACCAATGCACCAGCTGCATTCATGGATATGATGAATCAAATATGTAAACCATATTTGAAAAAATTTGTAATCGTCTTTATAGACGGTATAATTATTTATTCCAAAACCAGTGAAGATCATGTCAAACATCTTCATACACTTTTGACACTATTGAGAAAAGAGAAGCTTTATGCTAAATTTCAAAGTGTGAGTTTTGGTTACAAGAAGTACAATTTCTAGGACATTTGATTAACCATGAAGGTATTCACGTGGACCTTGCTAAAATAGAATTCGTTACTAATTGGAAAATTCCTAAAACTCCTACAGAAATTCGAAGTTTCTTAGGATTAGCAAGATATTATAAACGTTTCATTTAAGATTTTTCCCGAATAGCAGTTCCGTTAACAAAGTTAATGTGTAAGAATGTCAAGCTTGAATGGGGACCTAAGCAACAAGAAGCTTTTGTAACTTTAAATAAAAAGTAAACAAATGCCCGAATACTTGCACTGCTAGAAGGAATTGAAGATTTCACAGTTTGTTGTGATGCTTCTAAATCAGGACTGGGATGTGTACTAATGCAACGTGAAAAAGTTATTGCTTACGCATCTAGACAATTAAAGAAGCATGAAGAGAATTACACAACACATGACTTAGAATTAGGAGCAATAATTTTTGCCCTAAAGATCTGGAGACACTATCTATATGGTAGTAAGTTTACTATATTCACAGATCATAAAAGTTTAAAATATATTTTTGGGCAAAAAGAGCTCAACATGAGGCAAAGACGCTGGATGGAAATTCTTAGCGACTATGATTGCGAAATCCAATATCGTGAAGGTAAGACTAATATAGTAGCCAATGCAGTAAGCAAATAAGAGCATGAGAATCCTAAAAGAGTGTGAGCCCTAAGATTAGAACTTCAAATCACTTTAATTGATGAAGTAAAGAATGCTCAGAAACAAGAAATAGAAGAAAATAATATTGCTGATGAGAAAAGGAATGGTACCATTGATCTACTTGTCAAAGGAAATGATGAAATTCTTTGAACAGGGTACAAGATCTGGATACCAATCATAGGAGGATTAAGAGAAAAGATTCTTGAAGAATCCCATAAATCCAAATACACAATGCATCCTGGAAGAGACAAAATGTATCAAGACTTGAAGAAAATCTATTGGTGGATAGAAATGAAAAAGGACATAAGGACATAACTAGTTATGTTTCAAAATGCTTAACTTGTTCACAAGCTAAAGCAGAACATCAAAAGCCATCAGGATTACTTTCAACAATTAGAAATGCCAAAATGGAAATGGGAATTACTAACAATGGATTTTGTTACCAAATTACCTACCACAAGAAGAGGTAATGACACAATCTAGGTGAATGTGGATAGATTAACAAAATCAGCTCATTTTATACCAATGAAGGAAACTTTCAAAATGGAATAATTAGCTAAGCTGTATGTAGACAAAGTTGTCTCATTACATGGAGTTCCATTATCCATGTATCTGATCGAGATAGCCGTTTTACTTCTCATTTTTGGAAAAGTTTCCAGGTAGCTATGTGAACAAAATTAAACTTGAGCACATCATACCATCCACAAACTGATGGTCAAAGTGAAAGGACCATACAAACATTAGAAGACATGCTAAGAGCATGTGTAATAGACTTTGGTGGAAATTAGGATGACCATTTACCACTAATAGAATTCTCCTATAATAACAGTTATCATACAAGAATTAATGATTTCCCATTTGAAACCCTTTATGGATGAAGGTGCAGAACTCCAGTGTGTTGGGCAGAAATAGGAGGAAAACAATTATCAGGTCCTGAAACAATACAAGAAAGTACTAATAAGATAAATCAAGTCAATGAGAGATTAAAGACTGCACGATATCGTCATAAGAGTTATGCAGATCATTGAAGCAAACCATTGGAATTTCAAGTTGAAGACAAGGTGCTACTAAAAGTATCTCCATTGAAAGGAGTAATCCGATTCGGTAAGAAAGGAAAGTTAAGTCCACGATTTGTTGGACCATTTCAAATTATCAAAGGAATTGGACCAGTAGCCTATCAACTAGAATTACCAAAAGAAATGACAGGTGTACATGATGTATTTCACGTAAGCAACTTAAGGAAATGCTTAGCTGATAAATCACTAAAAGTACCCGTTCAAGAGATAAAGGTAAACAAAAAGTTGAAATTCGTTGAGACCTTTGCAAATTGAAGATAGAAAGATCAAGAATATCAAGCATTAAAGAAGAGTTATGGTCAAAGTGAAGTGGGATTCAAAACGTGCTTCGAAATTGGAATCAGAAATGAAACAGAAGTACCCACACTTATTCCAATAAACCTCGAGGACGAGATTCAAAATAAGGAGGGGAGACTATAACAAACACACATAATTAATCAAATGAGGAGTAAAGAAATAAAAGAAGAAAATTTCCATCCCACAATTGGTGGAGGAAAGAAAAGGAGAGGATTCCACCATGGTAAAAATAGGAATGCAAGTTCTTGTTCCACATCGTTAGATTATAAAACTAGTGAGCTCTTTATAAGAAAGAAAACTCATATTGTAAAATTCTAATAAGACAAATCACACCCAGTGGTCCTAGCAGAGGGTGCGAAGCACCCGAACACGCACGGGTACGGGCTAGATGCTTTCAAATATATATTTTTAATAGTATTTTAAATACATTACAGTGATTAAGTCTCTGTAGACTTATGAGATAGTTACTACTGGTATTGTGGGGTTTTGTGTACAAGGCTTGCCTAATGGTCTATTACACGTTACTTATTGGACAAGTGTTAGCCAATAAGTAATATGACCATAATCATAGATACGGTCTGTCAGGTCCCCGATTTAAGGTAGATCTTTACAAAATCAAGTCATAACTCACACAGATAAATGTGTCGACAAGGGAGTTAATGACGGGTTGCTATTTTTAGAAAGATTGAATTTGTTAAAGTCAGAATCAATAACAAACAGGGTAGTTGCTGAACAATAAATCAAAAGGTAACTAACACAATCAAGATTCACTCAAAAGATTTCCATTCATATAATGTTCATCATACAAACGTTAATCGATTTAGGGTTTCTTGAAGGGAAAGCTATTTCCATACAATTCTATTCAGCCGTCTATCTTTTTGTGTATGCTCTGTTTTTTGTGTCCTTAAGGTGTGACCTAATTATTCCTTTTATAGGCCTGACACCTCAGGACAGCTGCCATTACTTCTGGAAACCCTAAATGCTAAAACATATTCAAATTACATATTCAGAAATAATCCTAAGTGTAAAACAAGTCTTCTGGGTAGGCTCTGCAACAATATTTATTTTCCGAGTAGATTGTGTGCTTTGCCATCCTTCCGAACTTGGTAACATAGAAGTGTGCTTGGGATCAGTTTCTGGGTAGACTTTTCTTGAAGAGTATTTTACCAAATAAAATACTCACCGGGTAGACTTCAATCTTCTTGACTTTGCCTGACTTTGCCCGACAAACCCTTACGACCAACCTTGTTCTTAAATGGTCCCTTCAACTCTTTGCTAGTGAATAGCTTATTAGCAAAGTGTGCTTGGTAGCACTGTTCCTTGCTTAAGTTAAACCTTGCCTGGTGTTAGTTAGAGATATTCCATTAAAACATCAAGCCTACTTGGACCACTGTATTATTAAAGAATACCTTGCCCGGTCTTCCAATCACTTGGCTTCATGAGCTTGGTTAGCCAAAAGCTTACTCGGGAGTGAACCTTACTTGGCTATGAAGAACATACTTGCTTGATAAAGTGATCCTTTCCCGGACTTGCATAAACTAGTGAACCTTGCCCGGTAATACACTAATTTGCAAACCCTGCCCGGATATTCACTAAAGAAGACTTTAAGAAGATAACCTTGCCCGATAGACAAAATATCGTACCCGGCTAAGTAAAAGCCTGCTCGGAAGTCTAAGGTGTGCCCGGTTCCATACTTAGTCAAGTCTGAGGAGGTTGAGAAGATTCCAATCTTCAATCTTATCAGTTTTGGGTCAAATCTTTACTCAACAATCTCCCCCTAAATTGGAACACCTCAGCTGTCCCAAAACATTTCTATGGCTACTTACACTTAGTCTAAATACACATCAAATTAAAGTCAAATTACATATTCAGATAACATAAACAATTACATATTCAAAAACTGTCCGAAGACATTACAAAGTAAAATCCTACTTTATGAATCTTGTCTTTTTCTTGAATTGTAGTAGGCATGTCTTCTGTTTGCAATAACACTTCCTGCTCTTTGCTTAAAGATATCAAGGACATGGTAATGAGTGTGACTTTCAGGAATGACCATGTCCCTTATATCCATCAGATCTTCAGTGTGCAGGTAATTCAGATCCTCATCTCTTTTGATGATCCCCAGTATTTTCCCATCAGAATTCCTTAGCACATAATGATCATTTTCTTTATATTCAATCTCACAACAATGTCTCTCATTTGCCTGCTTTCCATGATTACTTTTAGAGTTTCAGACACAGAATCATAGTAGAGTTCTCTTGGAAGATCCACATCTGATTGTTGTCTTTCTGTTCTTTGGGATCCACCCCTACTGGATTCACATCTTCCACCTCTTCCTGCTTGTGGATATCTTCTTGAAAGTGGAGGCCTGAATGGAATAGACTTCATGGGTTTTATAGGCCTCAACTTGAAAGTATTGATGTAGATTGACTCTACCATTTCAGGTGGAAGGTTGGCAAGTTCAACAAGATCATGTCCTGCTTGTTCTTTGAGAATAAGCATCATCTTATCTATCCCACAATTGTTTGACAATTCTGCAGGCACAAACTTTCCATCCACAAAGCTTCTAGGGTTCTCACCTTCCCTCAGAGCTCTTTCCCAATCTGCCTTTTGAATGTAGAAAAGATTTTTCAAATCTTCCTTTTCTAAGGCATCAAAAGAGGCTTCATCCATTCCCCTCTGGTTTATCAATTTTCCCCTCAATATCTTAATCATCTCTTCATTCTCCCAAGGAATTATAGGTTCATCAGTTGTTTCAGAATTTGATTCCTCTGGAAGTGGGGTTTCAACATCAGGTGCTTTTTTTGATTTTTCTTTTTTAGTTTGAAGCTTTTGTTTCTCCCATACAGTCATTAATTTTCTCTTTCTTTTGGGAGGTTCTTGTTCACTTACTGATTGCTCAGTAGGGGGTTCAGGTTGGACCCTTTTCAATTTTTCTTTTCTTTTCAATTTGTTGTATTGATCCAACACTGATTCTTTTGATAACTTTTCTACTACCTCAGGCTTCAACCCCCTTTCTAATAGGTATCCACACATACCTCCAAGCTTCTTTTTCAAGGCTTCAATCTTTTCAATCTCTTCATTTTCTTTGACAAATTTTTCTTTCACTTTCTCTCTTTCACTATTGTAGAGATCTTGAAGCTTGTCATGATTGAAGTTGCTCAAATCTTTTTCATAATACCCATGCTTCCTTAGATAATCTCTGTGTTTCTGAGCATCTCTATTCTTTTGTTGTATAAGCCTTTTGATAGTATCATTTTCCTTTTCTAATCTCTGCTTCAATTCATCATCATTCATAGCAACCAAAGTCTCAAAGCTTATACCAAAGCTTCTCAATTTCACAACCAAAGGATTTCTCCTCTTAGCATCCAGAAGACTTTGCTCAATGTTTGCCCTCTGTTCATCAGTTACAGTAACTTGTGGGGACACAACATTAGCAACTTTAGCATCCTTTCCCTAATCATCATCATGGTCATCATCAGTTTCATCATCTTCATCCTCCTCCTCAGTTGTTTCATTAACAACATCAATCTTTGGTTCATCAGGAGTTGGATTTTCAGGGATTGGCACATTTGGCACTCCTTGCATATTTTCTTCAAGCCTTAAGGTTAGCAAAGGTATTGCCCTGATTGGACTTGCCTCATTATCAGGAGTCTCTACAAAGTATTTATTTTGATCATCCCATCTTCCTTTCTTTGCAGACTCAGTTCCTTCAGCTGGTATAAATGATTCTGGTTTATCCCTTTTTCTTAAGTATTTCTTTCCATACTTGGGATCATCACACACTCCCATTCATCTAGGTTCTGTCTAATGTCATCTTCAATCTGTTGAGCCCATTTCTTTGTAGCCATAGAGGTAATGGACTCTTCATTTGACTTCTTTTCAGGTTGGCTTTGGGGTTGAAACATACTAACCACCATAGCTAAGGAATTGTCTGCTTCCTCATCTCTTTTCAAATTAATCAAAGCTTCAATCACATCTTGATCAGCCTCATCTTCATTTATCATTTTAGAAATATTGGCCTGAGTGATCAGTGCTTCCTGTTCTGCCAGATCCTCTGGAGTCAAGGTTTGGGCCAAAATTTCCCTCTCCCTTATTTCTCTCAAAATATTTTCCTGTTCTCTTCTGGCAGCAGCAGAGGCTTCTTCATCATCTCTAAATAAGATGTCTTTCATAGGATTTGCCTCAATAGGCTCTTCTTCAGTGACCTTTGCCTTGCCTTTATCTATTCTTTTATGAACATCTTCCTCATCTTCTGATTGTTGATAATCATCAATTTCTTTTTCAAGGGCCACTAATTCTGGATCATGCTCTACCCTCTTGGAGCTTTTATGTTGTTCAAGTTCAGTTAGTATCAACTCCTCAGTAGCAGCATCTTCTTCATTCATTTCATCAGTTTGAATGTCAGTTAAGACATCAGTTGCTTCATCAGTGAGAATTAAATTTTCTTCATTTGCTATTATTTCAGCTTCAATTACATTCTCCTTATCATTCCTTACTTCCTCATCCTCCTCACTCCATATCACATTCATTATTTCATTATTGACATCATAGTTTTCCTCTCCTACATCAGATTTATCTCCTTCATAATCAGCATCCTCCATCCTTCTTTCATCACTTTCCTCCTCATCCTCATAGGCATTCAGGATGCATGTCAAACCATTTACAGTCTCCACACCTGTATCCTTTTCAGTTTCAACACTCACAATAGCATCAGTTGGCATATTTACATTCTCCCCCTGTTTTGGGGCAACTGAGGTATTCTCAACCTCCTGCTCCAGGGTTTGAATTCTCATTTTTGCCCTTACCAACTGATCTAACAACATCACATTCTCCCTGGTCACTTCCTCATTCCTCTTCTTTAATTCAGCAATTTCTAACATCAAGTTCAAATTTCTTTGGAATGGATCTGTTTCAGTATGTGGGGTTGTAGATGGTGATGTAGAGAAAGGTTCATATTCAGGTTGTTCTTGGTTTATGGTTTGAGTTTGGATAATGGGTTGTGGTGGTAGTTGTATTTGGGGTGGTGATTGTGTATGGGGTGGGCTTGGAAAGAATGAATCTGTTTGAATTGGACTATTGATTGGTGGTGTTTGTGGTGTAGGAGATGTATGAGTTGATGTTTCAGGATGGCTCACGGTTAAGGTTTGGGTAGGTGATTGAGTGGTTTGGTCTTGAGGTTGTGGTGATTCAGGTGGTGTTTGAATAGGTAGGTCAGTTGGTAATGGTTGGTGTGGTGGAGTTTGTGGTGGTGATTGTATTGGTTGGTCAATTGGTACAGGTTGATTCTCCCCCTGATCAACTACATCAACATCCATGGCTACTCCAACCCCTTCATCATTTCCATCATTATCATTATCTCCATCATCAGAATCATTATCATCACCCTCAACATCATCATCCTCTACTTCCTCCTCTGAGCTCAACTCAGGTATCAGCATAATCTCCAAATCATGGTTCAATAACCATGGCAAAATTTCAAATGGAACATTGGGATTGAATCTGTTTGCACTTCACGGATTTGCAATTCTTTTATATGTGTTGGGATTTTGCAACAGATGTGTAATGCCAATAGTAGGTGAGTTTTGTAATTCCCTGTTGAAGATTATCTGTAAGAATCTGGGATGTTGAAGAAATCTATCAACTTCAGCCTTCTTCAAGTTTCCAACCATGCCATCAAATATCATCTTTGAAAAATTGAAAGGCAGATCATATATAATGCTAACAGTGGCATTTGCTAAATCACGACTCATCAAAGTCCATGATCCTTTTCTTGAGCAAACCCCCGTATCACATGGTGAATTAAGAATCTATACAACATAGGGAACATCCCCTTTTGAAATTGTCCATCATGGACAGTTCCTTGATACCCCATCGTCTGCTCAAAGATCCTCATCAAATGATCAGTATTGAAGTTTATAGGGTTATGGTCATCATCACATAACTGCAAACATCTTCTTATCATCCTTTTTGTCACATGTATTTCATGGCTTGCAACAGTTGCTTCGCTTCTTTTCCCATTTATGTCATCAACAAGTCTTGCAGATCACCAGAAATCTAGTGAATGATTTCTGTAGATGATTGGGCATTATGTGAAAGCAAAACTCACATTGGATCTAGCCATCCAAGTAATCATTCTCTCAACTGGCTCATTGTCGGGAGTGACTTGTAACAGTGCGCACATATTGTGCTTTGGTTCAAAGGCATATTTAGGTTGAACTTCTTCTTCTTCTTCTTCTTCTTCTGCCATATCTGAACATCACAATCAAACACATTCAAAGCGAAATTAGCATAAAAGTTCATTACTTTAAGCAATTTCAAGTTATAAATTTGAAGAAGAAAGAGAGAAATTTTATTAAGAACATGATCTTCGACAAATTAATAACCTAAACACAAAAACAGAGTGTTAGCATATAAATACATAATCGAAGCCCATTATAGTCTAATTGTTATCGGAAAACACATTATTATTGCTTACCGAGTCGGAATTAGGGGGCTGATTAAAATTAGGGTTTGTATTAGAAACGAATATGATAAGTCGATTTGGGTTTCTTTGAGAGTAAGCAGTTGCAGTGGAAGGAGAGAGAGAGAGAGGGAAAATAATGTTGAAAATATCCCTAACACCCTCTTATATACCTTTTGAAAGTGGGTTTTAAATGCATTTGTCGTGTAATGTGTTATTAGCTGTCAAACATAATAATGTTATCCATTTAAAAATAGTAACAGCTAAACCTTACCTGATACAATCAAAATGTCAAACTTTACTTGGTAAAATTTTCATTAGTTAAATTGATAAAGTTTGTCGAGTACCTTCCACTTACAAACCTTGCTTGGTCAGATTAAGTAATTTAAAGTCAAGATAGAATGAAGAAAGCTTACACAAAATACCAGATTTCTTGAGAACCAAATCACAAGATAGACAATCAAGTATAAATTCATCAAATAAGCAATCTTGCTAGGAATCAATTAAGATACTCATATAAATTTCTCAATTTTAAATTAAAATTTCTAAATTAGCATAAACCCTATCAGTATAAGAAACATATTCAATCAAGCATTCTTTGATGCACAGTGTGCCTGAGCAACTTTCTTAGTGTATAGTGTGCCCTAACAACCTTCTTAAGCAAAGTATGCCCAAATAACCTTCCTAGAGTATAAAGTGTGCCCGAAAAGATATCAAGCAGACAGTGTACCCGGAAAGTCAAATTTTTGACATTACCAAGTATATTGAGGGAACAATAGTGTACCCGGAATATAAAGTGTGCACGGAAGACAAAGTCTGCCCAAAAACACTTATAATTTCAAAGAAATCATAATCACAAACAATACATAGCATGCCTGGAAATAAATAAAACATAAAACACCTAAGTGTGCTATAGTCTAAAATATCAAAGCTTGCTAGGATAATCATATTCAAACATCAGGTATGTTTGGGAACTAAACTAAACAGTGTGTATTGATTTAAAGTGTGTCGTAGACAAGTAGAAGTAGAGTGTGATAGAAGTAGATAGGGGTCAAGCAAGGGTGTTAGTGGCATGACGATAGTGCGTTGTATGGTAAGCCTATACGTGACTTCATTATAAAAGTGGCATAACGTGAGTTCGTGGTAGGGTAAGCCTATACGTACTTCCGTTAGTAAAGTGGCATAACGTTAGTGCGTGGGAGGGCAAGCCATTATGTGCTTCCGTAAACAAGTGGCTAAGTGGTTAGGGGCAGTTAAGTGGTAAGGTGAACAGGTTAGACAGTGGATTATGTGTCTTCGGATACATATATAATTCATGTAATGGTTGTATGGTAAGTTGTTTGATTAAATAGAACTCACTCAGCATAGCTGACTTTTAGTATGCACGCAGGTGAGCAGATTAAAGAACTAGCATGGGATGGCGTATGACATGGATTGAATGGCTGACATCTATTGATAAAAAGAAATAATGTTTTAACACGATGTTTTGTGTTATGATTTAAGGACAAGTTTCTAATGCTTTGTAAGGAATGATCAAAGTTTTATATTCCGCGAAAGTTTTAATTAACTCTGATTTGTAAGAACTGTTTTTATGAGTAAATCCGACGCTAAAGTAGGGCTACCGGGTTCGGGGCCTTACAAGTTGTTATAAAAGCAAAGTTTGAGAGATTTAAGCATCCTACATGCTTTGACTCGAACAGAGAATGAGATTTTAATAAGAAGAGAAAGAAGATGCCAGTTCAAGATAACCATGTGTCACTCAAGCAAGCTCAGTAACGGTAAAGTATGTTAAATAATGTATAAAGATGTTCGCTTAATTGTTAATGGAAGGATATATGCAGGTTAGGGAGAGGATTTCTTGATTGCTTGATTGATTAACTTTTTAAAAGTAGAAACTAGCACAAGTGAAATCATAAAGGGAAGTATGTAGAACCTGAGGAGTAAAGCAAATAATTAATTACACTTGATCAATGTTATTAACTACTTACCTTACGAGTCACGTGCTAAATAATTCCTTGAGTGATGACGTTTGTGTTTTCCCTTTTAGAATACGATGGCTGGAGCAAGAGAGATTGTTGGCACTGGAGCAAGATAGCTTCCAACACTGGAGATAAAGGAAGCGCAACTGATCGAAATCCGAGCAACAACGGAGGACATCAACTTGACCCTGCTGTTCAAGCTGCCATTGTTCAAGCTGTGGCAGCTGCCATGAAGGATTGGAATCCTGAGAAGTCTGTTGGAAGCCATGAAAGAACTGCTAAGAGATCAGGGGAGAACGGTAAGAAAGATGATGAGGGGGAGAAGGGTGACTCAAACGAAGGCCAATCTGGGAAGATTGATGACAGGAAGAGAGGCCGAGGTGGGTGCAACTACAAGTCCTTCAAGGGGTGTGACCCGCCTAAACTTACTGGTCTAGGAGACGAAATCGCTACTCTCCAATGGATAACCACTATGGACAAGATTATCCGAATCAGCGAATGCCGTCCCGACCAGGCTGTGGGTTATGCTACCCAGTCTTTTGGTGACGAAGCCATGTACTGGTGGGAATCTGTTGAACAAAGGAAGACTCGAGAAGAGATTAAGGCAATGAGGTGGAATGAACTAAAGGAGTTAGTGATGAAAAGGTTTTGTGCTGATTCCGAGGTTGAGAGGGCCGAGATGAAGTTTCTAAATCTGAAAGCGGGCAAGATGACTCATTGCGAGTACACTACCGAATTTAACCACATGTCTAGGTTGGTGCCTGACATGGTGAACACTGAGGCAAAACGGATCAAGTGCTACGTCAGAGGACTTCCCCGGAAGCTCCGCACATTAGTCAGGGCTAACAAACCTACTACCTTTGAGTCTGCAGTGGAGTTAGCAGAGGTGGTTTATGATGATCTGGAGGCAGATGATGTGGAAGTGGAAGATAAGGAAGAAAGGAAAGGAACCATACGATCTTCAGGCGCCGTGGAGCATGCGGGGAAGAAGACACAGAAGATTGCAGGCAAGGAAACATGTAAGGTGTGCGGGAAAATGCACTTGGGAGAATGCAAGGCTGGTCCAAACCAGTACTAAAGGTGCGGGAAGAAGGGACACATCTCTCGTGAATGCACCGAGGACCAGAAATGTTATAAGTGTGGTAAGTCAGGTCATATAGCCAGGGAATGTGGAGAAGCGGTGGCAGTGAAGGGAAGAAAGGGAGACGCATAAGAGGATGGATTATCGGTCACTGAGAAAGTTGCAGAAGAATAAGTGGCTCGTCACAGTTGTTTTATGTTAGTACTGTTAAGTGGTGTTTTATGTTACAGTTGAACCTATTTTTGTCTAGCAAGCTTGAATGATTTCCTTTTTATGTTTTATGAAATACTTTTGACTTCTTGTGATTTTGTATGAATGACTTATGAATTATCTTGAATGCAAGTTGGTTATGATAAATAGTTGTGTGGTGGTAAAGCATCGCCTTAGGAGTTAGCGTTATTATATAAGACAAGGTTCCTCGGGAAGACGAGACGAGACTAGGTACATCGAGGGCCTCATGGACAAGCTACCTTAATAGCTAAAACACATGATCACCGCTAGATGACTGCAAGTCAGGAGTAAGAAGGATAACCCATAAAGCAAAGGCGATTCAATAAAGTGTGCGAATATAAGAAGTGTTCCTTTTACAAGGAATAAGTTAGGTTTTGGGGACAAAACCTCTTTAAGGGGGGAGGACTTGTAACATCCCGAAATTTATAAAATAATAGTAATTATATTATTTATTGTTGGTGAGAAAGTTTACTCGAGTTAGTGGAAAAATTAAGTAGGAGTTATGATGAGTCGGGCTTGTGTTGGGTTGAGTAATATGGGTAATGGACTTGGGTTAGAAAAGAAGGAAGATGGACCATGGGCTCAAGCCCCCCATGACCCACATATACAAACCTTAATCACCCATTAATCCTTTCATTTACACATATTCCATACACCACCCAAAACACACACTTAAGCTCTCTCTTTCTAGTTTCTCTCTTTTCTCTAGCCGAACCAAGATAGAAAACCGATCCCGATCTAAGGTAATGATAGTATGATGTTGTATGAGCTCAAACCCGTTAGATTTAGTCACGAAATGATGAGTCGACACCTTTAAACCGTTAAATTCACGAGATCAGGGTGGAATCGGGTATAAACCGAACCTAAGATAAGCTTAGGGGTCGCCCTAGCTCATGTGTGGATCGAATGGGACGAAAAACGGTGAAAACGATGGTGAAACGGCTGAGATCTCGTTTTTCCTGCGAGATCCAGGTTTTCCGGCGAAGGCGGTGCCGGAAAGTGTGTACGAGGTAAGGGGAATGACAGAGAATGTTTCTGATATTCTCTGACCTAACCCTAATTCGTTAACGGGGAGTTAACGAACTAAGGGTGATTCATCATGTGGTTCTCTATTGGAAGCTTAACGAATTAGCCTTAGTTCGTGTCCTAGTTCGCTATGGAAAAGATAACGAATTAGCGACAATTCGTTATGACTGTTCGTAAAAAGGAGATAACGAACTGAAAGCTTCAATTCGCTATGACCATCTGTTAAAAGAGATAACGAATTAGAAGATCCAATTCTTACATGGACTGATTCGTCATAAGGACCAGTTCGTTATGATAAGTCAATTCATTAAAGAACTGAGTAACGAACTGAAAGTTTAAAATAATGAAAGAACAGTCCTGGACTTAGAAAAGAATGAGATAATTACATAATAGTCCTTGGACTTTGATAAATTATGAAAGATACCTTTAAAGGTTAACGGGTAACGATTAACTAACCGGTAAAGGTTCAATGAAGTAAAACCGGCCTAGACACTTAAGATTAATTAAGTAAATGACAAGAAGAGCTAGAGACATATGTAATAAATGTAATGATTATACAGTTAGTCACGCACAGCTCAAGAAGGAATAACCATTAGCGGAAGAAGTAACCGAGTTCAGGTGAGTTTCTAGCCCCATGTTCCATGTTATGTTTTCGAGGCTGTGTGCATACTCGAAGTGAAATGTGAATACACTTACCTTAAGTGTATGCTATAATGTATGACATGATATATATATATAGATGTTATTAATGGACGTTTGTCAATGCGCGAACGATCTTCGGATATTGCACGTGTAGACAGCGAAGGTAACGTTAGTCGGTGCGTGAACGATCTTTGGATTTTGCGCGTACCGCCAATGGGAATGATCTACAAGTGGTTATTAGTGTGTGTAAATGTTATGATGTAACTTGATTATTATGTAAATGATGTATTGATTTAAAGTGTGTCGTAGACAAGTAGAAGTAGAGTGTGATAGAAGTGGATAGGGGTCTAGCAAAGGTGTTTGTGGCATGACGATAGTGCATGGTAGGGTAAGCCTATACGTGACTTCGTTATTAAAGTGGCATAACGTGAGTGCGTGGTAGGGTAAGCCTATACGTACCTCCGTTAGTAAAGTGGCATAACGTGAGTGCGTGAGAGGGCAAGCCTCTATGTGCTTCAGTAAACAAGTGGCTAAGTGGTTAGGGGCAGTTAAGTGGTAAGGTGAACAGGTTAGACAGTGGATTATGTCTCTGGATACGTATATAATGCATGTGATGGTTGTATGGTAAGTTGGTTGATTAACTAGAACTCACTCAGCATAGCTGACTTTTAGTATGCACGCAAGTGAGCAGATTAAAGAACTAGCATGAGGATGGCGCAAGGCATGGATTGAATGGCTGGCATCTATTGATAAAAAGAAATAATGTTTTAACACGATGTTTTATGCCATGATTTAAGGACAAGTTTGTAATGCTTTGTAAGGAATGATCGAAGTTTTATATTCCGCGAAAGTTTTAATTAACTCTGATTTGTAAGAACTGTGTTTATGAGTAAATCCGACGCTAAAGTAGGGCTACCGGGTTCGGGGCCTTACACATACACATCAATAAGATCCTTCGCCGTTCTCAAAAACGTGCTACTAAGAATAATGGAACCCTTTCGTCGGCCTCCATGTCAAGTACTACAAAATCTACCAGAAACACAAACTTATATACTTTCACTAGCAAATTCTAAATAATATCTCATGGATATTTGACTGAACGATCCGCCAATGACAGCGACATACGAGTTGGTGTAAGCTCGCCCAACTCCAACTTCTCATACAACGAATATGGCATAAGATTAATACTCGCACCCAAATCCGCCAACGCTTGACTCACCATATCACTTCCGAACATACACGGGATCGTAAACACACCCGGATCTGACAACTTTTCGGGGACCCGATTCAACACTACCGCCGAACAATCCCCGCTAAGTGGAATAGACGAAACCTCTCCCAATCGATCTTTTCTCTTAAGCAAATCTTTCAAGAATTTCTCATACTTTGGCATGTGTTGGAGAGCTTAAATAAATGGAAGATTAATCTTCAACTGTCGGAACATATCCAGAAAATGCTCGTATTCTCTCGTGTACTTTTGATGCTTGAGACGAGCGGGATACGGAACATGGGCAAGATCAATATCTGGTGGTGGCCAGAATTCAACCGGCTTTTTCGCAACTTGTGGCTCAATAATTCGTGTTTTACCTTGTGACTAACCTGGAGCCTCCATCTCAATCTCTTCATCTACCAATTCCTCTTCTTCAACTCCAACCCTTTCCTTAACAACCTCAGGACCCAAGACCCTTCCGCTACGAGTAGTAATGGCTTTCAATTAAGCGGCTAGATTCGGTTGAGTAGTACCAGAAAACTGTCCATGAGGCCTTTCATCAAGACGGGGAGCAATATCACCAACGGACCTTTGAAGGTCAAGTAACGATGATTGTTGATTCTTGAAGAGTAGGTCGTGCTCAGCAAACTTTTTCTGTGGCTTGATCTCTCTCTAAAATTTGCTTCATCATATCCTCTAGACGTCCCAATCCTCCATTCGAATCCTGCACATTATTTTGAACATTAGTACCATTGTTATTATTATTATTATTGAAATACTGACCTTGTCCTTGATTATAAGAATTTTGGAAGCCAGGTAGTGCGCCCGTCGGACGCTAGTTAGAGTTATTCTGATTTGGGTTATTGTAGGTGTTCCAATTAGGATTGTTGTTGTAATTATTAGGAAACATATTCTGACTAGCAACGAAATCGACGTCTTGATTCATCAACGGGCACTCCAAAGTACCATGTCCACCCCTACACAACTCACACTTGTCCACCTTCATCTTAAGTTCCTTCACTTCTCTAGTTAACGGTTCCAAAGCACCAACCACACTAGTATCTAGATTAACCTGGTGTACACCTCGAGAAGATGAGGATGTATTGCTGACGGGAGTGGAATTCCCCCGATGTGGCCCTTTGGCGTAGTCTGATTGAGCAAAGCTTTCAAACATCTCGTTTCATTCGGTGATATTCTCCTTGCCATTAGATTTCCTCTCGCAGCCGTGTCAAAATGAACTTGGGTTTCGTAGTTCAGCCCATTGTAAAATTTCTCCACAAAAGCCCATGGTAAGAGACCATTATGTGAGAAACGATATAGCAGGTTCTGGTAATGCTCCCAAGCATGACAATATTGTTCATCCGGATCCATGTGAAACGAGTGAATCTGATAATGAAGAATAGCCGCTTTACCAGGTGGGAAGTATTTCTTGATGAAAGTTGAACGCAGTGCTTCCTAAGTGGTGAACGTGCCAGGTGGCTGAGTGCCAAGCCAAAGAGCTGCTTTTTCCTGTAAGTGAAAAAGGAATAAGATGTAAGAAAATAGCATCTTCAGTAGCACCTTGTAAATTAAAGATTTTTTAAAACGAGGTAGAGCCATGTAATGTGTGTCGGTGCATCCTCATCATCATGCCCATGAAACTGATTAGTTTGAACAAGATTGTTCATGACGTATGCCGGAATCTGCCACGAGTTGGGATTGTTGATCTCGGGAATGACGATGCATGATTGGTTTCCGGTTAAGCCATTGAAGGCTTGAGCAACAACTATTCTATTGTCGGCCGTTTGGACTTCTGCTTGACTTCTCAGACTTTCTTGTGGTGAACTATTTGGTGATGACTTGGGTGTCGAATCAACTTCCGACGATTGTTTCTCTGCTGACGAACTAGCCTCGGTCTTCAACGGAAAAATTTCAAGATTAGCCAATGGTGGTCCTTGCGAACGAAGATGTGGTATATACCTGAAAACGCAAAAGACCAAGTAAGTAGACTAAAAATAAAAACTAAAATAAAGAAAAATAAATAAAATTTAATTAGACTCCTTCGACTCAAACGAAAATTAAACAAATAGCACGTATGTGGCAAGTCTAATCGAAACTAGTAACGCAATTGCCAACAGTCCCCGACAATGGCGCCAAAAAATTGATATGCTAAAAGTAGTTAAATAATTATTAACTAAAATTACGCTAAACTAGACACTAAGTAATACTCTAGACTCTTAAACTTAACTTAAACTACTTATCGGAAAGTGTACCGGTTGACTCTAGTATTGCTAAGAAAGTCCGGATATCGAACCCAGGAGACTCTTTAAATGACGATACTAGCAAATTAGACTTGACTAAAAGACACGACTATTTAATAATATTGTTTGGGGGGGGGGGGGTTTAAACTAATTAATAACAAAACCCTAATTAATAATTAACCGTAAATTAAATAAAACCTAAGTAATGATTAACTAATGATTATTTAATAAACCCGGATTAATAAACTAATACTTAATTAATTATAACAAAACCCTAATTGAATTATAATAATAAACTATTAAAAATACTTAGATTAATTCAGATGATGGAATCAAGTACCTAGTCTAGAATCCCCTAAGTTACGACAATCAATTAACTGGGAAACTTAACTTATGGTACTGGGATCATAAGATACACGCTCGACAGAAAACCCAAACAGGACCCTTGAAACTCCAAGAAGACACCAATGAGTTTCTAACAAGTTTTAAGACTCACCAGTTTTTATATTAAACTTCTTTATGGTTATTTAATTATTTATGTCTAAGTATCTTTATGACAAAATCCTACCTTACAGCGCGGAAATCAAAGATAGCTAAGCGGACTCAATTTACTTAATAGACTAAGCTGACAATCAAACCTAGACGGACTCCTTATGAAGAACTAAATCTAGCAATTCTGACCAAAAAAGATATATCAATAACCTATCACCTTACAGCTTTCTAGACAAGCAGCTCACTTTTATTTATTTAATTAGTTTTGTTGTTTCTATGATCTTAATGCATATCAATCATAAACTAGTCAAGAACACACAGTAAATGACCTAACAAAACCCTATCCTATGAAACAATCAACAAGGGCAATGTGAAACAATAAATTTAAATAAATAAAACCAAGTAATCATACGCATCAATTAACTCAAACTCAACAATTTACTTAAAGCATAAAATCCATAATGAAAAGAAATCCCAATCAAAATCAAACCGAACAAAGGTTCATCACGACCTAGGTAGTTTATTAAGTTTAGCCTAGCATCGTGTAATCCAAATCAAACAAAACATATAAAACTGAAAACATGGTGAAAGTATAAGAAACGGAGAATCAAAAATGATAAAACCCGTAATCTTCACTCGGAATGTCTAACTCTTCGCCGTCTGTTCTCGTGTCTTCAAAACCTCCACGAAACACGAATAATAGTTCTCAATAACTCCAGTTTTGTCTGGTGGTAGCAGGTTATATTAAGGTTAAAGTTAAGGATGTTTAAATAGTGAAAACAGGGCCCAACACTTAACGAAAACGAACTAAAAATAGTCATCAAATGGCCCTAGGCGTTGCGCGTCCATGAAGTGACCATGGGGTCACGCGACGAGGCGTGTAATAATAGGGGGCGGTCCGACCGGCCTGGTCTGACCGGTTCTCCTTCCAGTTTCTTCTTGATGCGTTCCGGCTTCTCGTTTAGGCTCTTTTTGACTCGTTTTTCGTCCTTTTCGATCACGATCAACTTCCAGAACCTACGGAACATAAAAGTGTTAGTAGTATACAAATATCGACGAAAATGAACTAAAACTATTAAAATATTAAATAAAATATACATGGGAAACATAAATATTTAGCATTATATCAGTAGGGTGTAGGCACACTTGGGTTTGATGAGCTTGGGTGAGCTGATGACACATGTTGCAGAGATGGTTAGGGTTTCCACAGTTGTAGTAAGAATGGGTGGTAGGTATACCGGGTTGAGCATATGGCGTGGTAGCGGGTCTAGGATTTGGCAACGTAGACCGTTGTGGGACAGTTTGCGCACCCGGAGGCACACGACAAGTGTTAACATGGTGACCGTAATAATTACATTAGGTGCAAAGACAATTTGGGGATTGAGCAAGATGATGACAGTTACATTTGGAGCATAATGGGCGAGGTCCAGTGTAGGGTCTCTTGTCTGAGGCATTTCAGTTTTGTTGATGTTGGTAAATGGATTGGTTAACGACATAGTTTTGATGGTTGGCTTTACGTTTGTTGTTGTTTTAGCGATGTACGGTATTGTTGTTTTTAGCGGGTTTAGGTTCGACTTTAGCATTAGTGAGGATTCAGTTTTGGTCTTGTCAGGGGTAACCTTGGTGTCCTTTCGGGACAAGGTTCCATCCTTAACATGATCATCAGTGAGGGAAGCAGCTTGATTCATAGCCTCACCGATGGAGAGAGGGTCACGACTAACCACCGCATCACGGAAGATGGTTAGTAAGCCGCGAATATATGAGGGTTATGATGTGAGGTACTATTCTACTGAGTTCCCGTAAATATTTGGAGTAGGTGGAGTTATCACCACCAATTTGAGTTCCCAAAACTCAGTCTCAAGCCTTTGCAAATCGTGTTCAGGGCAAAATTCTTTCTTCATGGCTTCCTTGAGTTTGTCCCAATGCATGGCCACAACCACCTCAGTTCCTTGGTTAGCTATGAAAGTGTTGCACCTAGTGAGAGCTAGATCTTCAAAGACACTCGAGGAGAACTTACTTCGTTTGGCGTCCGGACATTCTCAATGGACGAATATGTTCTCCATTTTCTCGAACCATTGGAGGATTTTAGTGGCATTATCCTCACCATAGAATTGGGTAGCTTCAACAGTCACGAAGTTCTTGAAGTGAATTTTGTTTGGAGCAGCAAATGTAGCAAAACCATTCGAGATGAGGCTCTGTATCTGAGTCACGATGGTAGGCATAGCTGCAAAAAATTCCTTGGTGATATTAGCAGCCAGTCGGCGGTCATGAGAACCAGAACGACGTTGATGATGACGATGGTTTCCTAGAGAAGACATTATATTAAGTGTAAAGATAAATGTTCGTAAGATAATGGGTAAGCTATGTAAATGTTTATTAGTTGACGTACATAATGTGATAAATGTTTGATAACTAGATGAGGAGATGCTTTTTGTTTAAAAGTTAAAATTTATATAAATAAGTTAGCTTTACAATTAACTAACGAAGCACCTTTTGTTTGTTGGCCTCCCATGAGCTTTCCATGACAGTTTAAATTGCCCAACTAATTAACGAATCATAAAATCAATTGAGTTGGACGACCCATGAGCGTTCCATGGCATTTTAACTGTACAAAGTAAATAACGAATTATCAAAGCAAAAGAGTTGAACGGCCCATGAGCGTTCCATGGCATTATAACTGTACCAACTAAATAACGAATTAACGAATTTAAATGTGGTTAGCTGGAACATCCCATTAATCACCGAGTATGATTAGACTCCAACAAAAACATATGTATCAAAACGGTTGAGAAATGGATAGTTGGAGTGCCTATGATTTTTCACCCAACTAAACATTTTCAAAATACAAAAATACAATATAGGGAATTTCCGAATTTATCCATGAACCACCATGAATTCTGTTTGTAAATAAGGAATGTAACCGTTTAGTCAGCTACGTTGACCGCTTAAATTTCCGGTTTTATGACAATTTTTCCATTTGGACTATAAGCTCGAGTACCGTGGCCAGGTTATCCTCCAGGTAAGGAATAGAGTCTTACCTTGGGTTCTCGGAACCGTTTTGCCAAGGCCCAACTCACATTACTCTACCCATTCCAGTTACTATATGAACTTGTCACACTCCCATGATTTAAGGTGCGGGCATAAAAACAAAACAAGAAAATTCTGAAGGAATCTCCCAAAATAAAAACAATCAACTAAATTTTTAAAAATCTTTTGAGAATGAGGCATAACCTTGGAGTTTGTGTGTGTATAATATAAATACATAGATTAGTTAAGTAAGCTGTAAACACATAAATAGAACACATAAGGTAGTCAAGTAAGCACGTATGGGGTCCTAAGCATGTTACTAAGGCACTTATAATGACATATCTTGAACCTTTGGCTCTGATACCAATCTGTCACACCCCAACCTACGGTGGAAATGTTAGGGTGCGAACTATTGGTTCACAGTTCACAAGGTACTATCATGAATTTTAAAATGTGACCCTATCTAATTAGTTATTTAAATAACCAAATATCAACCATGTACATCAAATTCAAAGAAATTCAAAAACAATCCCAAAATAAAAACAAATAGTCTTGTAATAAATATTAAATCTTAAAGGTATCTATACGTGTTCTTCACCTTGACTTCAAACCAAATTATAGCCTGCGAATGCATACAAAATAACATATATTTGTCAACACGGGGTTGAGTGAGAAAGTCACTAGTTTTTTTTATAAACTAAACATATAAAAGCGCAAAACTGTTATTGTGAGTATAAACAATCAAACCATAAGCAATAAAGGGTGCTGGTTAACCATTGCCTAGTGAATCGGGCTTTGGCTACTACGGCGGTCGTATGATCATACTATAATGTGATTATGATGGATCTCTCCGAAATGCGATAAAACAAAGCAAATAAACATGTAGCAATTATTCATTCAATTGATACACACACAATGTTCAGAGTTTGCTAATGAGTATACAATATAATATGTAAATAGTTGTAAGTATGCATAAGTCCCCAAAACATTGAAAATAGGTAGAATATTGGGAACGACTTCTCACCTTATCAAGTGGCCATAATAACAAGTGGTGGTGGTGGTGGTGGAAGTGAAACAAATGGAGGCGTAGGTAAGTCGGGAGTGTAAAACGAGTGTAAATCGAGAAGTTTTTTTTTTGGTGTTTTTGACTTGGGTGGTAAAACAATTGATCCAAAACCATGTTATATAGTTTTAGGACCTCAAAAACTGGTTCCAACGGTACTAAAACGGCTATACTACCGTTGGAACGGGTTCCAATGGCTCATTTTTTTAACTGAATCTCATTTATTGCTAAAACCCTCTGGAACCGGTTATTCCGGGTACAAACTGGAACCGGGTAGGAACCGATTTATGAAAGAAACGGGAGAATCTGGTAGGGTATTCCGGGTATAAAATAACTCAAACTGGATATTGGGTACACCAGGTACGAACCGGAACCAGCTATGGGTTAGTTCCACCGGGTCAGATAAGAAACCGGTTTTTGGTGCGTGTCTACCTCACGCGATCCAACTCACGCCACTTGTTTGTGGGTGCAGTCAAGACGGCTTTTTGTGGTGTATGCGACCTATGTGGACGCTCACGTGCAATAATGGATAGTGTAACACAGCCATTTAATAGTAGTAGTTGTTGTAATTATTATTATTACTAGGTTTTATCCCCCGTGTTACGAGTTTTTTTTTTTTTTACATTTTTTGTTTCAAATATTTATATATATTTTTCTTTAAAATTTTTGTCACACCCTCATCTTAGGCCTGGGCGTGTGACCATCAGTTGGTACCGTTTTTGTAATAAATTAGAGTTACGAGTTTATGCAGAAATATTTGCGTGGATATAAATAATAATATTTACATATCATCAAAACACGAGATTTAAAAATTCTAGGTTAATATTTACAAAATGATTTCTTGTTTAACAAACCACCATTTACACATTTAATGTTTTAACAAAATGATCTGAGCCATCAGATCGCCTAGATGTCACTTCGTCTTTCCCAAATGTCTAATCTTCTTTACTTGTAAAACAGTTTGAAAATACGTCAGCAACACATGTTGGTGAATAAAAAAATAATCAAGTTAAAGCTTAAACACAATTATAAACTTAAGCTCTACTCGAAACCGCTTAGCAAACACCACAACGTTCGAGATTACTTATCTACCATCAGTATACACATGATTACCCTCTCTCGGACATAACTTAGGTCCGGCCCATCATGGCGGACGCATATAACTAGGTGGGGAGCAGTGTGTCCACCGTCTAACCACATATGTAAGGATCCAAACAAACGTACACGACAGCCTAAGGGTCAGCGATTACTTTTGTTCATCATGTTTAGAGATACGTAATCTCATGTAATCAATTTACTTTGACTCGATTAAAAAAGTTATAAAAGTTTGGGACGTATTCACCTTTGAAAATAATCAGCTTCACTTCACTGATTGGTTTGTCTTTCTTTAGCTATCTCGGACCTATACTACGAGTATAACCTTTTTTATAACTAGATCAATAATATAGCTTTAGACCTTTAGTCTATTTTTGTATAATCTTTACATCGATTATATTTTCTTATTCGAAGCTTTAGTTCAAAACATCTTTTCTTTATTTAACAAGTTTTAAACATTTAATTATACTTGTTTTACTTTTCTAAACACTACGTTTCTTCTTCTCGAAGAAACGTATACATTATTTCTTTACATATTATTTAAATAATAAAAATAGAATTACTTTACATTCATATTTCTTATTTACATTTTCTTTGTTATATTTTCTTTTGTTTATTTTCGATTTATCGAGTAAATAACGTTAGATATTACACAAGTTGGGAGACGCGGGAGTGCGTGCTCGATTTAATTATATATGTTATTTGGGTTTTGCTATTAATATAATAACTTGGGCATAATAGATAATCTTGTGGGCTACTAATTAAATGGGTTTTGGTTTAAAACCCATGACATCAATTTTAATTATATGTTTGGAGACTATATACATGTAATTGATTCGATCGATTAGATATAGAACATAACGTAGGTTACCATGTTCTGTTCTACATGGCGTTCTCACGAAACATACAAATCTGATTCCAGTAACAAGAGAAATCTCTGTCTTATCCGATAAATCAATTGCGTGTAACCGAAGAAATAGGTTTATTTGAAAGTTTTCACACGATTTAGAGATTAATCCATGCTATTGATTATTTATGAAGATTGAAATCAAGATCAAAGGTTTGAATATATTATCGAATCCATCATCCAGGTACGCAAATTAAACAACACCCCGTCCCGGTTCCCTACTTTATCGTTGGATTTACTTATAAATACAGTTCTAAATATTAGAGTGAATTAAAACTTTCGCGAAAACATTAAACTTCAACCATATATTACATAATCATTCAAATAATCGTAACAACCAAACTCTTATATTAAAACATAATTTAGAAAGTCATTTTAAAACATCATAACATTCTTCTCAAGATGCAAGCCTCTTCAGCCCAATGACATGTGTCTTCATTCAAGCTAGCTGCCTTA
This sequence comes from Bidens hawaiensis, assembly GCF_021521415.1. Taxonomy (NCBI): domain Eukaryota; kingdom Viridiplantae; phylum Streptophyta; class Magnoliopsida; order Asterales; family Asteraceae; genus Bidens; species Bidens hawaiensis. Next base: position 544,767 of record NW_027504868.1, read on the forward strand.
GCCTATTTACATGCATGCATACTAAAAGTCAGCTATGTTAAGTGAGTTCTAGTTAATCAAGCAACATACGATACATTAACATACTAGTCATATGTATCCGGAGATATATATTTCATACTTTACTTGTTTATTTTTCTTCTATACATAGAGTCATTCATTCTTTCTTTAAACTTTTGTACTTTCTTTTGTTAACACACATAGTGCATATATAACCGATGTGCTAAAAGTAGTCAAATAAAAACACGCTAATCTAGACACTAAGTAATACTCTAGACTCTTAAACTACTAACTGACAAGTGTACCGGTCGACTCTAGTACAGCTAAGTAAGTCCAGATATCGAACCCACAAGACTCTTTAAATTACGTAACTAGAAAATTAGACTCGACTAAACTGACACGACTATTTAAATACTATTATAAAAGGGGTGTTTTTAAGCTAAATAATATTAAACTAAAACTAAACCCTAATTAATTAAATAATAAAAAAGTATAATGATTAATTAACCCTAATTAATTATTATATTAATACTCTTAAAACCATAATTAATTAAAATATGAATAACTAATAAAATACTTAGATTAATTCAGATGATGAAATTAACTACCTAGGCTAGAATCCCCTAAGTTATTGCTATCAATTCAACTAGGAAAATTAAGTTATGGAACTGTGATCGTAAAATAAACCCTTGAACGAAAACCCGAATAGGACCCTCGACCCTTCAAGAAGACATGTATGAGTTTTTAACAAGTTTTAAGACACATCATTTTATGAATTAAACTTCCTTACGGTTATTTAATTGTTTATGTTTAAGTATCTTTGTTGTGAAATCCTACCTTACAGCGTGGAAATCAAAGATATCTAAGCAAACTCAATTGACTTAATAGACTAAGCTGACAATCAAACCTATACGGGCTCCTTACGAAGAACTAAATCTAGCAATCCTGACCAATAAAGATCTATCAATAACCTGATAACCTTACAACTTTCTAGGCTAGCAGATCACTTTTATTTATTTGATTAGTTTTATTTATTCTATGATCTTAATGCATATCAATCACAAACTAGTCAAGAACACACAGTAAATGACCTAACAAAACCCTATCCTATGAAAGAGTCAACAAGGGTAATGTGAAACAATAAACCTAAACAAATAAAACCAAGTAATCATACGCATCAATTAAATCAATCTCAACAATTTACTTAAAACATAAAATCCATAACGAACATAATCCCTAAATCCAACCAAACAAAGGTTCATCACGACCTAGGTAGTTTATAGAGTTTAGCCTAGCATCATGTAATCAAAATCAAACAAAGTAATAAAATACGAAAACATGGTGAAATAATAAAGAACGGAATATTAAAGGTGATAAAACCCGTAATCTTCACTCTCGAATGTCTAACTCTTCACTCTCGAATGTCTAACTCTTCACCGTCAAGAATCTTGAATAATAGCTCTCGTAAACTCCAAATTCGTCCGGTGGCTATAGGGTATTGTTCAGCTTAAGGTTAAAGATGTTTATATACTGAAACAGGGCCCAAAACTGAACAAAAAACGAAAATTGTCTAGAAACAATTGATCTAGGCACCGTGCGTCCATGGTGTGCCCCATGGTTGTGCGGCGTAGCGCATGGAAGTAGGGGGGCTGGTCTGACTAGCTTGGTCTGACCGTTTCTCCTCCCGGTTCCTTTTTGACTCGTTCCGGCTTCTTGTTTTGGCTCGCTTTGACTCGTTTTTCGATCTTTTCGATCACGATCAACTACCAGGACCTACAACACATAATAATTTTAGTGGTATACAAATTTTTGACTAAAAACGAACAAAAACTAATTAAATATTAAATAAAATATACAAGGGAAATATATATATTTAACATTATATCAAATATCCCCACACTTATTCTTTTTTTCGTCCCTGAAAAAGTCTAATGTAGTGGAATCAGAATCGGAACATACAATCTTAAAAAGATATAGATTAATTTAAAGTTTTAGAAAAAACGCAAAAACCACGATCACCGATATTGTTGTTCACTTAAACCGATGCCTTAATATTTACCGGGACAAATAAGACCCAACAATAATATTACTCAGTGGTTTACATAATTAAGAGCCGCTTATTTTTAGTTTTTTCCAGACCAGACCACCCCAATTTGACTTAAACCTCAAAATTGGCATATTTAAAACTTTTGTTGTTGTTTTTTTTTCATGAAGAGTTAAGAAGATCAAGGGTATTGTTTATCCACCTAAGCTTAATCATCAAAGTCTACCAAGCAGCCATTAGATACGATTAATGTATAGTTAATTGATTAGCTAGTGTTCCCCACAACATGACATACCCCCGTTATCAAGTAATACCCCGAACCATCACCATAGGTGAGTATGCACGAATTCATCTGTAGGGTTTACATGTGGCGTGTCCTTGTGGTCCGTTTCTTAATCATAATGAGACGCGATCAAGGGGACCCGACATATCTAACAGCGTGGATGATCAAGTCAGTAGTGTATTTGTACTTTAAGTACATAGTGATAATAGTTTAGTGACTTATGTGGCAGATAACTGCGGGTTTGCTCTTTCCTTATCATTTTAATATTCATAACCCCACTTAGGAGTTGTGAATACCCAGAAGATAAGCCGCATACAGACCCATAGTCTCCAGACCCAAGGCATCCCATCAATACAAGATTTATGGTTATAAAACCATACGCCAATGAAATGTAAAACACTAAAAGCTAGACAGTTTAAGATTTATATTACCGGATACTTGGCATACTATAACGTTAAACCTACCCAAGCATCATATGATAACGTATTCAAATTCCTAAAATCCATAATATTTTCACATTCATACCAAATATTGAGGCTTGAGTATGACCCGACCTTTCGTTACTTATTTTCCACAGCCAAAACGCTTTACCCACAAGAGATTTCCGTTTTACCCATTTTATCAAATTGCCCTTTCATTCTCAAGGCTGAGCCTACTGACACATCCCAAGTGAAATGCATTTTCTTTTATATTTTCTCATATTATTAGTAGTTTGAAAAACCAATTTCCGATAAGTATCATCATCTCCCAATTTAACGCAGAATCTATATTCAAGAGACATTTTTAAAACTTTTTCAATTTTTTTAAAATCAATAACAAAACCAAAGTTAGTTTAGAAACTTGTGTCCCATCCCCATACTTAAATTTTGCATTGTACCTAATGCAGACACGAAAACACGACTCAATAAAATTAAATAGCAAAAACCTAAAAATATAAAAATTGATGTATATAACATTATACATCTTTTTAGCATCAAATAATCTCTAAAAACTGCAACTTCTATCAAATAAACTAGCTCGGAAGGCTACTTATCACACTAAAATGCAATATCAGGTAAAACCAAGCCTTAAACAAAGAAACAAGTGAAAAGACGAAGAAAAACGAAAGGAAACCCAAGAAAATCATCAACCACGCCCCCTTGCGCCTAGAACCATGCCCCCATCCTTTTGAACACAAGAAAAGACAAAAATCAACAAGAAAAGACAAATACTGGACACAAAAGCACGGGGCCGTGCCCAAGCAAACACTGGGCCGTGGTCACCTTCAGATAATACAAAATGGAATTAGCACATGTTATTAAAAATCATGGGGCCGTGCCTCAGAAGCACGCCCCCGTGGTGAGTCATCCTATACGATCTGACAGCATGCAACTGGACACCTGGACACGGGGCCGTGCCCCATAAAGCACGGGGTCGTGCCCCTCTCTCCTGACAGACAACCTATAAATCGAGGCTTAAGTTGCACTCATTTGGTGTGCTTGAAGAAGATCTCTAAATGGGTTTCTCTTATAAAAACACCCACATTACACTCACATTGAAGATCTTGTGAGGAGTTTGAAGGCTTGGAGGTTATCATCATCATCCATCATCATCATCATCATCATCACCATAATCCATCATCACTAAGAAGGGAGATTCATCCACATTTGGTTAGATTGTTCTAGTTTAATCATGTGTTTGTTATCATCATCTCTTTTTATGTTCATAAAAATGCTCATTATGAGATAAACTCCATTTACCATCTATAATCTATGAATAAGCTTTGTTTTACTTGATGATTATATGAAACATGTGGTTTAGTTTGGTATAGTACATTTTTATTTTGCAATTATCCATTGATGAAGAAATATTTTATCACTTTAATTCAATACATCAAAGTTGATGATTTATTGTAACATTCGTTACTTTTCAAATCCGAAACCCCCCGTTTATTTTTCTTTTGCCTCATTTATTATTTGAACGGGCGTTACTAAATAAATTCCCGCCCTCGTTTAAGGATATATATTTCGTTTAATTATTTATTAATAATAACTATGAACAATATGCTATAATACCCCCTAACTAAGTTATTACCACTTTTGAATCCACACCTATAGACCAGGAACTAAACTGCAAAATTACCCAAAACCCTTCTCTCCTTCCCCCCTTTCCCGTCATCACCGTCGACCCCCCCCCCCCCCTTGTGATTTTGAATTCATAAAAATCAGCTGGGAAATACTGAATTGACCATTCTTATGCGTTAATGAGTCAATTACGCGTTCAATCGTCATGCAAACATGGGAATTAACAGCATGTGACAACCAATTCGTCATTATCACGATCTGCGCCTATTGACCATGGTAACCCTATAAATACCCGTCTAAAATTCAATTAAACTCGCACTCACACTCCTCAAACCATTACGAATCATAACCCTAAACCAATTGCAACCTAGGAGCCGTGTAATATCGACATCTGAACCCATTCGTGGCTGATAACCCTAACTCACCGTTATCATTCAATTGGTACTCGTTTAAGGTAATTGTGTAAGGCCCCGTTACCGGTAGCCCTACTTTAGTGTTGGATTTACTCATAAACACAGTTCATAATATCAGAGTTAATAAAAACATTCGCGGAATATTAAAACATTCAAACCATTATATTACATAACCATCCTTTCTTGTCTTAATGGGCATTCAAATTGCTTAAACATAAAACATTGTCTTTTAAAACATCAAAACATAACACTTCATTGAGATGCCAGTGTCTTCAAATCCATGCCATGTGCTTCCCCTCAAGCAAGTTGCCTCAGTCTACTCACCTGCGTGCATACTAAAAGTTAGCTACGCTGAGTGAGTTCTAGTTAATCAGACGACATACAATACATCCACCTACTGACATATGCACCCGACGGTACACACCATCATATTTACTTACATGCGTATATACATTCGTACTTTCTTCTTTTCTTTCATACTTGCCTAATACTTTCATTCGTACATATACGTTTTAAGAGCATTCGCTCTATTAACTTCGCCGATATTATCAGGGTTGGTTCCCTACATTCGCCGATATTATTAGGGTCGGTTCCCTAAATTCTCCGATACTATTAGGGTCGGTTCCCTACGTTCGCTGATACTATTAGGGTCGGTTCCCTTCATTCGTCGATACTATTATAACATACCTGTCCTTTACATACTTTCCCTGACAATACATGCAATCTCCGAAGAGAGTTCATGTACCATCAACATATCATACATACATTAATCATATATCATATATATTCATACCTACATCATTCATACATCATACATATCAATCATGCCTTTAACTATCACTTGACGGCACATGCAATATACGAAGATCGTTCACACACCGTCAAGCAATCATCATACATAAATCATACAAGGCATACACTTACCACTTAAGATAAGTGTATTAACTATCACATAGAGTATGCACACCGCCCCGAAAACATAACACGGAAGTGGGGCTAGAAACTCACCTGAACTCTATTACGTTCACCGTTAATAGTTATTCCCTTCTTTAGCTGTGCACGACTAACTGTATAACAATTACACGTATCAATTAACTATCACTACCCATATCATGTTTCTAGTCTAATTATAACCCTAAACAAACGGGGTTCCAGGGGCAGCGCCCATGGCAGCGGGTCTAGGGGTGGCAGCCCCTAGCAGGGTCCAAGGGGCAGAGCCCCTGGCTGGGGTCGATGTGTAACATTTTAAATCATTAATTAATTTACTAACTTAAAATTTCAAGGGTAAATGTGTAATTGTATCATTCTTTTATAGGACAGGGACTGTTCTGTCATTCTTCCAAACATCCAGTTCGTTATTCCGTTAACGAATGGGGATTCTTACCGAATTAGCCCCATAACGAACTGACTATTGTAGCGAATTAACCCATTTAGATAACTGATCTGCAAAACTAATTGACCTCTAAGACGAACAGATCTGGTCAACGAATGAACCCTATAACGAATGGGGTTCATTCGCCCCTCTCTTAACGAATGGCCTTAACGAATGAGCTAGTTCGTCCTTATTTCCTTAACGAACTACATGCTAGTTCGTTATTTTTCCGCAAAAGAATTAGGGTTAGGTCAGAGAATGTCAGAAACATTCTCTGACCCTTTATCCTCCTACATAACTTTTCCGGCGCCGCCTTTCCGGTGCCGCCATTTCCGGAATACCGCAAAACTCACCGGAAAAACGTATTTTCACCGTTTTACACCGTTTTTTAGCGTTTTTCGTCCCGTTCGACCCATATCTGAGTTAGGGTGAACCCTAAGCTCATCCTAGGTTTGGTTTATACCCGATTCCACCCGAATCTCGTGACTTTAACGATGTAACGGTGTCGGCTCGTCGTTTGTGATTATATCTAACGGGTTAAGCTCATACAATATCATACTATCATACCTTGGATCGGGATCGGTTCTTCTTCTATGTTTCGGCTAGAGAGAGAGACTTGAGAGAGAGAGAGAGAGCTTAAGTGTGTGTTTTGGTGGTGTATGGAATATGTGTGAAATGAGAAATAAATGGGTAATTAAGGTTTATATAATTAGGGATCATGGGCTTAAGCCCATGGTCTTTCCTTCTTTCTTTGATACCCAAGTCCATAACCCATATCCATTTAACCCAACACTAGCCCAACTCATATTCTAGTTATCTAAACCGATAACGACCCATTATAAAATGGACAAAATTTATTTTATTATTATAACCAAAAGTAGGATATTACAAGTCTTCCCTCCTTAAAGAGGTTTCGTTCCCGAAACCTAACTATTACATAAACAAATTCGGGTAAAACTTGCGCATCTCATCCTCATCTTCCCAAGTAGCATCTGATCCCTTGCGATGTCTCCATATCACTTTCACTAATGGAATGACTTTACGACGAAGCTGCTTTTCCTTGCGGTCCACTATCTCGGTTGGTTGCTCAATGTAGTTCAACTGTTCATCAACCTTGGTCCATTAATGGCACGTGCGACGTGCCATTAGCCAGACATTTTCTCAGATGAGAAACATGGAAGGTTGAGTGAATTCCTTCAAACTCTCCTGGCAAATCTAACTTGTAAGCCACTTCACCTACTCGATCTAAAATCTTGAACGGTCCAATGTACCTCAGACTCAACTTTCCCCTCTTCCTAAAGTGAATAGTTCTTTTCCAAGGCGAGACCTTGAGCATCACATTGTCACCAACGTTAAACTCAATCGGTCGTCACCGCTTATCAGCATACGACTTCTATCTGTCTTGAGCAGCTTTCATTCTTGTTTTGATCTGATCTAACCTTGAGGAGGTTTCTTGCACAACTTCTAGGCTTCCCATCTCCTTCTGACCAATCTCTCCCCAGCATACTGGAGTTCTACAGCGTCTTCCATACAACATTTCGAACGGTTGAATACCAATACTTGAATGGTAGCTGTTGTTATAAGAAAACTCTGCCAGATGCAGATGATCGTCCCAACTCCCTCCAAAGTCTAAAACACAAGCACGTAGCATATCCTCAAGGGTTTGGATCGTCCTTTCAGACTGTCCCTCTGTTTGAGGATGATACGCCGTACTGATGTTCAATCTTGTTCCCATAGCTTCATGGAACTTCTTTCAAAACCTCGAAGTAAACCGAGTATCTCTATCAAACACGATCGATAACGATACTCAATGCTTAGATACAACCTCTTTATTGAACAACCTTGCTAATGTCTCGGACGAGATAGCCTCTCGTATAGGCAGAAAGTGTGCACTCTTGGTCAAACGGTCCACAATCACCCAGATGGTATCATGATGCTTTGCTGTACGAGGTAGCTTAGTTATGAAATCCATGGTGATGTGTTCCCATTTCCACTCTGGTATCTCTAGCGGCTGCATCTTCCCATAAGGCTTCTGGTGCTCTGCCTTGACTTGTAAACAAGTTAAGCACTTACTAACATAATCTACTACATCGTTCTTCATTCCCGGCCACCAATAATCTCATTTCAAATCTTGGTACATCTTAGTAGTTCCTGGATGAATCGAATACCTTGACTTATGAGCTTCATCTAAGATTCGACCTCTGAGACCCCCATGGCGTGGAATCCACATACGGTCAAAACTAGTCTTAACACCATGCGTGTTTTCCATCAACTCGTCTTGCTGACCAAAAATCCTTTATTTCTTTACTAGCCCTTCATCTACCAGAAATTCAGACTGCACCTTGATGATTTCTTCAAATAAGCTTGAGTTCATAATTAGCTGATATGAATTTACTGTTGCAATGACTTCCTCATTCTTACGTCTTAGAGCATTAGCGACCACGTTAGCTTTACCAGGGTGGTACTTAATATCGCAGTCGTAATCCTTTATAAATTCTAACCATCTTCTCTGCCTCATGTTCAATTCCTTCTGCTCGAAGAAGTATTTTAAACACTTATCATCTGCTTAAATGGTACACTTAGTACCATACAGATAGTGTCTCCATATCTTGAGAGCATGCACTACTGCTGCTTGCTCCAAATCATGCGTCGGATAAGTACTCTCATGGACTTTCAACTGTCTAGACGCGTAAGCTATCACCTTTCCTCATTGCATCAACATGCAACCTAACCCACGATGCGAAGCATCAGTACAAACAACCAAATCCTCGTCACCATCGGGTAAAGAAAGGATTGGAGCTTGCGTGAGTCTCTTCTTTAACTCCTGAAAAGCCTCTTCTTGAAACTTACCCCAACTGAATACTATCGACTTTCGGGTCATACCGGTCAACGGTGCGGCTATCTTGGAGAAACCTTCGATGAATATCTTATAGTAGCCAGCTAACCCTAGGAAGCTTCGTATGTCAGTCGGATTCTGAGGAGTTTTCCAATTAGTTATCGTTTCAATCTTAGCTGGGTCCACGGTAATCCCTTCTGGATTAATCACGTGACCTAGAAATTGCACTTCTCACAACCAGAACGCGCATTTCGAAAACTTAGCATACAACTTCTCTTTCTTCAGAGTCTCCAATACCTCTCTCAGATGCTCAGCATGATCAGACTCGCTTTGGGAATAAATCAATATATCATCGATGAAGACGATAACTGACTTATCCAACATTGGCCGACACACCCTATTCATCATGTCCATAAATGCTGCGAGAGCATTCGTTAGACCAAATGACATTACGAGGAACTCGTAGTGTCCATACCGCGTCCGAAACGCTGTTTTAGGGATATCTGTCTCCTTCACTTTCAACTGATGATAGCCTGACCTGAGATCTATTATGGAGAACCAACTTGACCCTTGCAGTTGGTCAAACAGATCGTCAATCCTTGGCAAAGGATATATATTCTTTACCGTAAGCTTGTTTAACTCGCGATAGTCTATGCACATTCTCATACTTCCATCCTTCTTCTTCACGAACAACACTGGCGCGCCCCAAGGAGCAACCCTTGGTCTTATGAAACCTTTGTCGAGGAGTTCTTGCAGTTGGGACATCAATTCTTTCATCTCAGACGGCGTTAGACGGTAAGGCGCCTTCGTGACGGGCTGGGGTCCTGGTACTAAGTCTATCTGGAATTCTATCTCTCGCTCCGGTGGCAACCGCGGAAGATCCTCTGGGAATACTTCTGGGTAATCGCACACTGTAGGAACATCTTTCATTTCTTTCGTCTAGGCCGTAGTGTTGACAACATACGCTAGGTAGGCACCACATCTTCGCCTTAACAAACCTTCGGCTTTTATCATTGAAATAACGTTAAACCCCGAACTTTCCTTATCACCATAAACCGTCACCGCTCTACCATCTAAAGACTTTAGATTTATTATTCTACTCTTACATACTATCCGAGCTTCGTATTCAGATAACCAATCCATTCCCAAGACTACATCGAACCCTCCTAAGGTCATAACATACAAAGTAACAGGGAACTCATATCCCTCTAACTCTATCTTACAATCCTTAACCATTTTCATTATTTTCACCGAGGTGTCACTAGCGGTTTCTACTATGAAGGTTTCAGACACTCGGCAACTTTTCATTCTAGCTAGTTTATAAAACGTCATAGCTACAAAACTTCTATTCGCACCCGAATCAAATAATACTAAAGCAGAAATACCGTTTACTAAGAACATACCCGTCACAACATCAGGAATCTGCCTAGCCTGTTCCTGGGTCAGCATGTAGTCTCTAGTCCTCGGCCTTGCTTGATCAGCATCCTTCTTCTCACTCCCTCCAGCTTCACCACTCGTACAAGTCCTCGCCAAGTGACCTATCTGTCCGCACTTATAACACGCGGGCTTCGCATAGCAATCTTGAGCAAAGTGCCCCTTCTTACCACATTTGTAGCAGGCATTTGACCCTGATCTACACTCCCCACCATGGGACTTTCCACACTTGCGGCACACCTCAGACCCAGTGCCCAACTTGCACTTTCCAGCGTGCATCTTTCCACACGTCCTACATGACCTTTTCTCCCACACTCTCGGTTGCTTGTTCTTGGGGTTCCACATCAGAGTACCGGGTCGTTTGGCAGGCGTGACCCACTTCTTCTTCTTCTCTTCCATATCCACTCATCTGTCAAGTCCTCATAAACCGTTTCCGCGAGTCCTACACCTGAATCAAAAGTACCTGGTCTACCAGCCTTGACCAAGACGCGAACATTATGTGGTTGTCCCCTAAGGTAGCATTTGATCCGCTTGGCCTCGGTGTTCACCATGTCTGGCACCAACCTTGACAGACGGTTGAATTCAGTGAGGTATTCGCGGTGCGTCATCTTACCCGCCTTCAGACTCAAGAACTTCATCTCAACCTTCTCTACCTCTGTATCAGCATAGAATCGTTTCATCACTAACTCCTTCAGATCGTCCCATCTCAAGGCCTTGATCTCTTCTCGACTCTTCCTCTGCTCAACTGTCTCCCACTAGTACATCGCCTCCTCACCGAATGACTGGGTAGCATACCCCATAGCTTGGTCGGGATGGCATTCGCTAATTCGGATAATTTTGTCCATCGCGGTTATCCATTGGAGAGTAGCGATTGCGTCTCCCAAGCAAGTTAGCTTTGGTGGATCACATCCTTTGAAAGACTTATAGTTGCATCCACCACGGCCCCTTTTCCTATAATAAACCTTTACCGACTTAACCACACTTGATTTCTCCTTCTCCTCCTCATCATCCTTCTTACTCTTTTCCCCCGACTTCTCAGCAGACTTTTCAGGGTTCCAGTTCTTCGCAGCAGCTGCTACCGCCTGAGCAATGGCAGCTTGAACGACAGGGTCAAGTTGATGCCCTTCGTTGTTACTCGGATTTCCACCGGCTGCACTTCCTTCACCTTCATTGTTAGTGGCTGCCTCTACTGACGGTTCTCGGGCAACACATGGCCTACTACGACGTCCTGTACGCCCTCCTTTTCCAGCAGCTTTCTTAGCTCCGGCCATTCGTATTCTATAAGGAAACACAAACGTCATCACTTAAGGAACCATTTAGCACAAGGATAGTAAGGCTAACAGGTAATAACAGTGGCTAGCTGTGATTAGCTGCTCACGTTACTTTCCGTCTCCTATACACTTCCTCTTATGAGTCTATTTGTGCTAATTCTACTTTTAACAGTTAGACAATCAAACAATTCATTACATACTCCTATCCCTAGCAATTAAGCTAGCATTCATACATTCTTTATTTATCAATTACGCAAACATCCATTCATCATTCTACCTTACATGTGAATTAAATCACATACTTTAGTTTTACTTAGCTTGCTTGAGTGACACATGTCATTCTCGTACTGGAATCTTCTTTCTTTTCTTACTGTAATCCCATTCTCTGTTCGAGTTTAAGCATGTAGGAAGCTTAAATCTCACGAACTTTGCTCTGATACCAACTTATAAGGCCCCGTTACCGGTAGCCCTACTTTAGTGTTGGATTTACTTATAAACACAGTTCATAATATCAGAGTTAATAAAAACATTCGAAAATATTAAAACATTCAAACCATTATATTACATAACCATCCTTTCTTGTCTTAATGGGCATTCAAATTGTTAAAACATAAAACATTGTCTTTTAAAACATCATAACATAACACTTCATTGAGATGCCAGTGTCTTCAAATCCATGCCATGTGCTTCCCCTCAAGCAAGTTGCCTCAATCTACTCACCTGCGTGCATACTAAAAGTCAGCTACGCTGAGTGAGTTCCAGTTAATCAGACGACATACAATACATCCACCTACTGACATATGCACCCGAAGGTACACACCATCATATTTACTTACATGCGTACATACATTTGTACTTTCGCCTTTTCTTTCATACTTGCCTAATACTTCCATTCGTACATATACGTTTTAAGAGCATTTCGCTCTATTAACTTCGCCGATATTATCAAGGTCGGTTCCCTACATTCTCCGATATTATTAGGGTCGGTTCCCTACATTCGCCGATACTATTAGGGTCGGTTCCCTACATTCGCCGATATTATTAGGGTCGGTTCCCTTCATTCGCCGATACTATTATAACATACATGTCCTTTACATACTTTCCCTGACAATACATGCAATATCCGAAGAGCGTTGACGTACCATCAAAATATCATACATACATTATTCATAAATCATATATATTCATACCTACATCATTCATACATCATACATATCAATCATGCCTATAACTACCACTTGACGGCACATGCAATATACGAAGATCGTTCACACACCGTCAAGCAATCATCATACATAAATCATACAAGGCACTTAAGGTAAGTGTATTAACTATCACATAGAGTATGCACACAGCCCGAAAACATAATACGGAAGTGGGGCTAGAAGCTCACTGAACTCTGTTACGTACACCGTTAATAATTATTCCCTTATTTAGCTGTGCACGACTAACTGTATAAGAATTACACGTATCAAATAACTATTACTAACCATATCACGTTTCTAGTCTAATTATAACCCTCAACGAACGAGGGTCTGGGGGCAGCGCCCTTGGCAGCGGGGTCTAGGGGCGGCAGCCCCTAGAAAGGTCCAAGAGGCAGAGCCCCTGGCTGGGTTAATGTGTAATTATTAATTCCTTTATAGGCCAAAGACTGTTCAGTCATTCTTCCAAATATCCAGTTCGTTATTCCGTTCTTAACGAATGGGGATTCTTAACGAATTAGCCTCCATAACGAACTGACTATTGTAGCGAATTAACCCATTTAGCAAACTGATCTGCGTATCGAATTGACCTCTAAGACGAACTGATCTGGTCAATGAATGAACCCTATAACGAATGGGGTTCATTCGTCCCTCTCTTAATGAATGGCCTTAACGAATGAGCTAGTTCGTCCTAATTTCCTTAACGAACTACATGCTAGTTCGTTATTTTTCCGCTAACGAATTAGGATTAGGTCAGAGAATGTCAGAAACATTCTCTGACACTTTATCCTCGTACATAACTTTTCCGGCACCGCCTTTCCGGTGCCGCCATTGCCGGAATACCGCAAAACTCACTTGAAAAATGTATTTTCACCGTTTTACACCATTTTTCAGCGTTTTTCGTCCCGTTCGACCCAGATCTGAGCTAGGGTGACCCCTAAGCTCATCTTAGGTTCCGTTTATACCTGATTCCACCGGAATCTTGTGACATTAACGATGTAACGGTGTCGGCTCGTCGCTTTGTGATTATATCTAACGGGTTAAGCTTATACAATATCATACTATCATACCTTGGATCGGGATCGGTTCTTCTTCTATGTTTTGGCTAGAGAGAGAAATTAGAGAGAGAGAGAGAGCTTAAGTGTGTGTTTTGGTGGTGTATGGAATATGTGTGAAATGAGAAATAAATGGGTAATTAAGGTTTATATAATTAGGGATCATGGGCTTAAGCCCATGGTCTTTCCTTCTTTCTTTCATACCCAAGTCCATAACCCATATCCATTTAACCCAACACTAGCCCAACTCATATTCTAGTTATCTAAACCGATAACGACCCACTATAAAATAAACGAAATTTATTTTATTATTATAACCAAAAGTAGGATGTTACAAATTGGTATTTTGATTGTGATCGGTTTTTTGTTGGATATTAAAGCCCATCTGTTAGGTTGAATAAACAGAGGGTGTATGGTCGTCAATTTGGGGCTTTATCGATTTTGGGTTCTAAAGGGGTTGGGAACTAATCTGGAGTTCTGATTATTTATCTTTTGTTTCATTCTTTTAACAAGTTAACACACCAGCTCAGTTGGCTGGTGAGTGTTGTGTTAAATCATTGAGCCGCTCAGGGACCCGGGTTCGAGCCCTGGGCTGTTCATTTTTTTTTGTTTTAATTTTATTTATTTGTCTTTGTTTTAAAAATTTATTCCTTTAATAATATTTTCTAAATCAATACCATTTCTCACTTGGTTAATAAACCAAACCTCATTAAACCTTCAAAATAATTATCGATTATTGTTTTCCGTACATGTAAATATAAACATACAAGTTTTACTTTATATTTATAAAATTTACGTTTTCTAGATTTAAAACCTAAATTTTCAAAAGAGGATTAAACTAAGAATAGTTTTATTCGTCTAAACGAGCCGATCATCAAAATAAGTTTTTTTTTGTTTAAATACATAATTACTTAATAAATATTAGCAATTTTTTTTGTTATGATAAAAAAATCACTTGTGAGAATAATTAATCGTTACGCTTTATTCATCTTATACAAAATGTATATATAATATATGCAATTCTTTATAAATCCCAAATCCGTTGTAGACCTTTATTATCGAATCTTGTTCTTGTTAGCATCCGAATATTTATTGTAGTTGTACCATGAAACTAGGGCGTTTCGTCAAACTCGTCGAGGAATCTAACTAACTTGTTCACTTTACCTGTCACACCCTCAAAATCCACTAACGGAGTTTTACCGTCAGAGGGTGTGAACTGGCAGGATCGGAATCATCAGTTATAATCAAACCATAAAATAAAGTTTCAAAACCATGAAAACGTTTACGAGTAATTAAATGCGGAAGCGTAAAAACCTTTAATCAAATGTTGCGTCACGCAGAACGACTTAAAACCAAAGATAACCGTTAAAAATAAGTTTGCAGGACAAAAGCGTTTTCAATCAATGCATGTTCCTAAACCGCGCGCCCGCCTCGGCTACCTGAGAATAACATACTAAAAGTGTCAACACAAGGTTGGTGAGTTCACAAGTTATATAAAATAAATCGTTTAGCGTTTGCGTTCAGCGTTACAGCGTTACAGCGTTTTGCGTTACAGCGTTACAGCGTTACAGCGTTTTGCGTTACCAGATAGTGTTATGTCAAATTATATATCGATAGGTAGCTAGTCTATATAACAAGTATTACTAAGTGTTCGACACCGAAGCTGACTCGTTTAATAAGTGCCTTGTCACCAGGTCCTCCAGACCATGGTACGTGTTAGCCAAAATTACACCCGCTCGACCTCCAGTCGAGTTTAGCGTTGTTTGGGGTTTGTCAAACCTAGTAGTACTACTCAACAGTGACTCGCTATTCTAAATATTAACCGGTTCGATGTGTAGGACTTCAAATATTTCGTTTGCCACTTAGCCTTTACAAGTGATATATAATTATAACAAAATCTTAAATGCGTTGTGGAGTATGTTATCTCCCCCAAGTTAAAAGCGTTTGAAAACAGTTTAAAGAGGGGAAAGTGAAACTCACTGTTTGCGAAGAATTTCCCAAAATAAATCACCAAGATGCGCGTCACCGAAAAACTCTCTCTAACGTTCTAAAACAACAAAGAGATTCTTTTATAAGTGTCGGAATATTATCGAGTCTCTAGACCCGGCACATAATACCTATGCACATAACATGTTTCGTGTTTCATTTGTGAATCGTGGGTGACTTAAACAAGTGTTTTTGTGACACATTACATGTGTAAGCAATCATATACGTGCCATGTGTTCATAACGTACATTACTAGCAATTATTCCCCGTAAGGGCATTTTGGTCAACAAATAACAATTAATTAGCCATTATTCCCCATGAGGGCAATTTGTTCAAATCATGGCAATCAATTAGCAATTATTCCCCGCAAGGGTATTTTGGTCAAAACATAACAATTATATAACAAGTATCATGTTTCATGCATTTTTACACAACTCAGCAGCTAGTTTCACCGAGACAGAAATCCTACTAGAAAGATTGTACTATTTCACCGACCATAGCATCTCAATTAATTTACCAAAAATCATCACAGAAACACATATGTCTTAGGTTTCCAGAACATATTTTATTACATTTTTATTCCTCATAGTTTTCTCACAATCATCAAATCATTACAGCAAACTCATAACAGTCAAATTCATGCGCAACAGAATTTTATTTGCAATTGCTGTTAAACGAAAAATCCAAAAAATGCAAGACCACTTGGGTTAGGTTTCTAACTCAATGAGTCAACTTCCAGAAGTGGAACCAACCCAATTGGTCTTGTAGTTCATGAGATATAACATTTTCAACATAACCTAACAGCAGGTCTAACAGCTCAGCTTTGCACAACATTTTTGTAAAATCATAAAAGTTAACCTTTACTTGTCCAAAAATTACAAATTTATACTTTATAGAAACTAGACTCAACCTAGTTTACTGTAGTACCAATAATCTCAACCAATTTTCATGTTTACACTTCGTTACAGTCACTTAAACATCAAATACACATTCTGTCCAGAAACTGTTTGCATCCAAACTCAATATATTCACAACCTATGAACTATCATGCATTCATATGATCCTCTAAACTCCATAAACACCATCCATGCACATCAATTACATATTACATACTTGATTAGGGTTTGTGTTTGAACTCAAATCAAAGACACAACAATCAATATGCAACAAGATTCAATCTAGTTATCAAATCATCATTCAATCAACCACAATCATATTAGCTATACACACTCACAAAATCGGCTGTTAGGGTTTGTTATTAACCCAACAAACATCAAAATCAAACAACAAGAATGTATAGGATAATCAAATATACCTTCCTAGCACCTAGTTCTTCAATCAAGGGCTTGAATTGATGTTGTATGTGTGTGTATAAGTGGACGGCAGCCAAAGGGGAGAGGGGTTTGGGTTCCGATCGGGATGTGGGGAGAGAAAGAAATAATAGTTAGGGTTTGTTTATTATTATTATTATTTATAGAATACTATGTTACACTTTGGCCCCTCCACTTCTAAGTATTACTTTTCTAGCCTAACTAACTTGTTTACATCTTGAGTTAACGTCTATAACCATGTTATCTCATAACACATAAGTCTAACACATAATTATCACATAATTACTGTTTTGACGTTTTTCGTTTATCCATCAATCGTTTGCGTCAACTCGTTTGCGTTTCGGTGCCAATCCCGAAAGACTACACATTTAGTAAGTGTTAAGCGTCATTTAAACTCTAGTTTAAATGTAATGAAGTGTGCGTTATAGATTTAGTGATCTTAAGTTTGAATTGACGGAGTTGAGTTAACGGAGTTAACCTGAAATTGACGATTGCCACATCATTCCCATGTTAAAGAATTTTCGTCCCGAAAATTTGAGTCAATCGTGATGAGTGTCTGAAAGAGTAAGAAAAAAATTTCAGTTTGTCATATCATCCCCTAGTAGAAAGAAATTTCATCCCGAAATTTAATTCATACCTCCGGTGATGTCTGACGGTTTGCCGAGTTTCGCGGTTTTCTGTGTTTGGTTAGCCCTTCAAAAAGGTGAGGATACTTTATCATCATTTGATCCTCGCGTTCCCACTTGAACTCCGGTCCACGTCTCGAGTTCCAACGAACCTTAATGATTGGAATTTTGCTGTGTTTGAGCGTTTTGGTTTCCCAATCCAAAACCTCGACTGGTTCCTCAATGAAACGTAACTGTTCATCAATTTGTAGTTCCTCCAAAGGGACTACTTGGGTTTCATCAGATAGGCATTTCTTCAAATTTGATACGTGGAATACATCGTGTACGCCACTGAGTTCTGTTGGTAGGTCCAGTCGGTACTCCACCGGACCAATGCGCTCAGTTATCCGGTACGGACCAACATACCGTGGGTTGAGTTTGTTTCGCTTCCCAAAGCGAACCACACCTTTCCAAGGTGAGACTTTGAGTAACACTCGATCGTTCACTTGAAATTCGAGGGGTTTTCGGCGCTTGTCGGCGTAACTCTTTTGACGATCTCGTGCTGCTGCCATGCGATTTCGGATTTGAACAATCTTTTCCGAAGTTTCGAGTACCAGTTCCGGACCAGTGATTTGGCTGTCACCCACCTCTGCCCAGCAGAGTGGTGATCGACACTTCCGTCCGTACAGCGCTTCAAACGGCGCTGCCTTAATACTTGCGTGGTAGCTGTTATTATACGAAAACTCTACCAAGGGTAAGTGAGGTTCCCAACTTTTTCCGAAATCCAATACGCAGGCACGCAACATATCCTCCAGGGTCTGAATAGTTCGCTCACTTTGCCCATCCGTCTGAGGATGGTATGCTGTGCTCATATCGAGACTGGTGCCTAGTGCGCTTTGCAGAGACTTCCAAAAGTGCGAAGTGAAACGAGAATCTCGATCAGAAATGATTGAGACAGGCACTCCGTGTCTAGACACTACTTCCTTCATGTAAACACGAGTCAGTCTTTCCATTTTGTCCGTTTCTTTAATCGCTAGGAAGTGTGCCGATTTAGTCAACCGGTCAACGATCACCCAGATGGTATCGCATCCCGTCGGTGTCTTAGGTAAACCCGTAATAAAATCCATTGAGATGTGTTCCCATTTCCACATTGGGAGCTCCGGTTGTTGCAGTAGACCAGATGGTTTCTGGTATTCTATCTTGACTCTGGCACAAGTCAAGCATTTGCTCACGTAGGTGGCAATGTCGGCTTTCATGTTCGGCCACCAGTAAAGTGCCTTTAAATCATGATACATTTTATCTGAGCCAGGGTGGATAGAATATCGGGACTTGTGAGCTTCGTCCATCACTAGAGTTCTCAACTCTCCGTATCGTGGAAACCAAATCCGGTTCTCAAAATGTCGGACCCCGTCCGATCTGGTTTCAAGTTGCTTGTTCATGCCCCGCATGAGTTCCGATGGAAGATTGTCATCTTTCAAAGCTTCAAGTTGCGCATCGCGAATCTGATCGGGTAAGCTGGCATGAATCGTGAGTTGCAATGCTCTCACCCGTCTGGGTTTATCTGTTTCTTTTCTGCTGAGGGCGTCGGCCAACACATTGGCCTTGTCAGGGTGGTACTTGATGGCACAATCATAATCTTTGAGCAGCTCGACCCAACGACGCTGTCGCATGTTCAGCTCCTTCTGATCGTAGATATGTTGGAGACTCTTGTGGTCGGTGTAAATGGTAAACTTGGTATCGTACAAGTAATGCCTCCATATCTTAAGAGCAAACACCACAGCTCCAAGTTCCAAATCATGGGTCGTGTAGTTCTTCTCGTGAAGCCGTAGTTGTCGAGAGGCGTAGGCTATAACCTTCTCGAGTTGCATCAGCACACAACCGAGACCTTGTATAGATGCGTCACAGTGTACCTCAAAAGTTTCCGTTCCCTCAGGGAGGGCTAAAATAGGGGCGCTGCAGAGTTTGGTTTTCAATAGTTGAAAGGCGGATTCTTGCGCGTCACCCCAATTGTATTTAGTGCCTTTGTGAGTCAAAGCGGTGAGGGGTTGAGCAATCTTTGAAAATCCCTCGATGAAACGCCGGTAGTAGCCGGCCAGTCCCAGGAATTGCCGCACCTCAGTCGGAGTCTTAGGTGCTTCCCAGTTTTTGATGGCCTCTACCTTACCGGGATCGACATGGATACCATTCTCGTTGATCACATGTCCTAAAAAGTGAACCTCGCGAAGCCAAAATTCACATTTCGAGAGTTTAGCATACAGTTGTTCCTTCTTCAATAGTTCCAGAATTACCCTTAAGTGCTCTTCGTGGTCAGTCTCGTTCTTGGAGTAGACGAGAATATCATCGATGAAAACAATCACAAACTTGTCGAGGTACGCCTTGCACACTCGATTCATGAGATCCATAAATACGGCGGGTGCGTTGGTTAGGCCAAAAGGCATAACCGAAAACTCGTAGCGACCATACCGTGTTCTGAAAGCCGTCTTTGAAATATCTTCCTCGCGCACTCTCAGCTGGTGGTAACCGGATCGCAGATCGATCTTCGAGTAGTAACTCGATCCTTGAAGCTGGTCAAACAAATCATCAATTCGGGGTAAAGGATAACGGTTCTTGACCGTCACCTTGTTCAACTCCCGGTAGTCGATACACATGCGGAAAGTCCCGTCTTTCTTTCGGATAAACAAGACAGGGGCATGGCGATGAGCTAGGTCGGATAAAACCCTTATCCAACAAATCTTGTAACTGAGTGGACAACTCCTGAAGTTCCGCCGGTGCGAGCCGATACGGGGCTCGTGCTATGGGTGCTGCACCGGGTGTTAACTCGATTTGGAATTCGACTTGACGAATAGGAGGGAGTCCGGGCAAATCCTCCGGGAAAACTTCTGGGAAGTCTCGCACAACAGGTATATCTTCAATTCGTTTCTCTTCCGCGGGTTTCTCAACAATCTGTGCCAAAATTGCCGGATGACCCTTTCGTAGATACTTCTGCGCCTTCATAAGGGTAATGACGCTGGTGGTCATGCCGCTTCTCTCACCTCGGACCGAAATGATCTCGCCGGAAGGGGTAGTAATATGGACTATCTTATCGTGGCATATAATCTCCGCTCGGTTCTCGGATAACCAGTCCATGCCGACAACGACATCGAAACTACTAAGCGTAAAAGGAATAAGGTCGATATCAAAGACATGACCTGACAGTTTTAACTTACATCCCGCAAGTACATGAGTCGTTACTATAGTCTTACAGTCAGCTAATTCAACAGGAAACTTAGCATCTAACGGAATTGGAGTTACGTCTAAGAGTTGACTAAAGGCTTTCGACACAAAACTCCTATCAGCTCCAGTGTCAAACAATACAGAAGCAAAACAATCGTTTACAGGGAACTTACCAGTCACCACGTGCGGATCATTGCGGACTTGACCCGACCCAATCAAAAACGCTCTTCCCTTGCCATTGCTTCCACCATTACTGCCACTTCCATTACCCCCATTGTTGTCACTCTGTTTCAGTTTGGGGCAATCTTTTCTGAAATGACCTTCCTGCCCACATTCAAAGCATCCCTTAGTCGTCATAAGTGGCTTACGAGCACCATTTGCCGCAAGGTCTCCTCTACATTCTTTCGCTTGGTGACCCATCTTTCCGCATCTCTGACACTTGGCACGTTCACACTGGCCAACATGATGATAGTTGCACCTGTTGCACTTTGGATATTTCCCGGCATATCCGCTCGAAACCTGCCCGCTACCGTTGTTGTTGTTGTTGTTGTGATTCTGAGTGTTAAAGCTCCGAGTGAATTCGGGCTTACGGTAGTGTTGTTGCGGTGGGAGGTTCGAGGATGAAGATCTGGTGTTGTCAAACTTCCTCTTCCCGCTGTTCGGGTTGCTGTTGCTGTTATTGTCGTTACTCTGGTTGTCACGGGCTTTAACGGTCGAACCCCTAGGTGGTAACGCACCTTGGGTCACAGCCTGATCCGTCAGTTTGTGAGCTAAACGGATCGCTTGTTGGATCATGGCTGGTCTGGAAGACGTTACCATGCCCTGAATCTGCGGTGCTAACCCATCAATGTACATTTTGATCCTCTTGCTCGGCGGATCCACCATCCGCGGACACATCACAGCCAACTCGTGAGAACGAGTAGTGTAGGCTTCGATTTCCGAACCCACCATCTTCTGTGACCAAAATTCCGACTCCAGCTTTGAAATCTCTTCTCTCGGACAATACTCCTCTCGCATCATGTTTTTGAACTCCTCCCAGTTCATCGCATTAGCCAGTTCCAATCCAAGGATCTGGGCGTTCGAATTCCACCAAGTGAGGGCAGAATCCTCAAGTGTTCCAGCAGCGAATTTGACCCTGCTGGCAGGGGGACAATTACACATCTCAAAGGCCGACTCGGCCTTCTCAGCCCAACGCAGGAAGCCTATAGCTCCCTCAGTGCCCTTAAACGTACTGGGTTGCAGTCAAGGTAGTTCTTGAAGGTACACGTTCCATTTGGACCTCCAGCTTGATTCTGAACGTGTGCGGCTAGAGCGGCCACCGCATGGTCGTTCAGCAGAGTTTGGAGTTCAGCTGCAGTCAAGCTGATGTTACCACGTCCTCGTCCAGCGTTTCTTCCAGCCATTTCCTAGTATCACAGTATAAAGTGTTAAACATGAATTTTCCTTTCATATACAACACACCATACATGAAATAAAAAGATAGGTAAGAAAGAAATAAGAAACAACATCACATCACAACCACATATTAATCTAAATAAAAATTCATGATTAAAACCATTGTATTCGCTACAAAGTATTTTCAATCAATCCTTAAAATCATAGAAAATTAATAGTTCGGATGGAGACAACCCCTCTATCTAAGTGTCATCATCACTAGATGTCGTCATCTGAGGACACCTCCGAGTGTGCCTCCTCCTCAGCCGGTTCTTCCTCCGGTTCTTCTTCGGGTTCCTCCTCGGGATCTTCCGCGGGATCCTCCTCAGGCTCCTCTTCGGGGTCTTCTTCAGGTTCCACTTCAGGCTCTGCCTCAGGCTCGGCCTCAGGCTCTGCCTCAGGTTCGGCTGCGTTCTGAGCAAGTTGCATTTGTAAGACATCGCAACGCTCTAGAGCTATCTTGGTTCGGGTCCTTGCTTCTTGGAGTTGCTCTTGCAAGTCTATCATCTCAGCTTGCATCTTCATCATAACTTTCATCTGTTGATCACTAGTCTCTTGCATCTATTTCATTGCCGCTGCCATGCGGGCAATCTCCTCCTTAGTCTCGGTTCCGTCCTTCAACAGTCCGGAAACGTTGGCTCTCGTATAGCGCATGTAACCCACATCACGCTCCAAACAAGAAACGACAGCTGCGAGAACTCGCTCTACAGGTTCGGTTATGGGTGGTAGGGTGTTGGGATAAGCAGAGTGGTTCGGGTGAGGTAACGAGGGAACTTGTTCGCGATAGACCATACGTCTGATCATGTTAGGGTACCAATCCCAGCTAACGTCGTTTTCGTAAATGCCTCCGGATAGGCGGTACCTCTTCGGTTGGGGAGCTTCGAGTTCCGGGACTACTCGGGGTGGTGAGGCGGTAGGTAACTGCGGTTCCTTCCCGTGTGCATGCGTCATCGAATCGGATGATGATGAGGGTGGCGTCGACATTCCTACAGGTAAGCCGTGTATGCGCGCGCGTATGAGTGAAAGAGGTAAAGAGATAAGATTACAAGACTACACAAACCTATGCAGTGCGTATCATTATAACTAATGGGTCGTCGCGGTTATAGTCTAGTATGCATGCAGCTTCTAGTTCGCTATAACCAATGGCTCTGATACCAATCTGTCACACCCTCAAAATCCACTAACGGAGTTTTACCGTCAGAGGGTGTGAACTGGCAGGATCGGAATCATCAGTTATAATCAAACCATAAAATAAAGTTTCAAAACCATGAAAACGTTTACGAGTAATTAAATGCGGAAGCGCAAAAACCTTTAATCAAATGTTGCGTCACGCAGAACGACTTAAAACCAAAGATAACCGTTAAAAATAAGTTTGCAGGACAAAAGCGTTTTCAATCAATGCATGTTCCTAAACCGCGCGCCCGCCTCGGCTACCTGAGAATAACATACTAAAAGTGTCAACACAAGGTTGGTGAGTTCACAAGTTATATAAAAATAAATCGTTTAGCGTTTGCGTTCAGCGTTTTGCGTTACAGCGTTTTGCGTTACCAGATAGTGTTATGCCAAATTATATATCGATAGGTAGCTAGTCTATACAACAAGTATTACTAAGTGTTCGACACCGAAGCTGACTCGTTTAATAAGTGCCTTGTGACCAGGTCCTCCAGACCATGGTACGTGTTAGCCAAAATTACACCCGCTCGACCTCCAGTCGAGTTTAGCGTTGGGTGGGGTTTGTCAAACCCAGTAGTACTACTCAACAGTGACTCGCTATTCTAAATATTAACCGGTTCGATGTGTAGGACTTCAAATATTTCGTTTGCCACTTAGCCTTTACAAGTGATATATAATTTATAACAAAATCTTAAATGCGTTGTGGAGTATGTTATCTCCCCCAAGTTAAAAGCGTTTGAAAACAGTTTAAAGAGGGGAAAGTGAAACTCACTGTTTGCGAAGAATTTCCCAAAATAAATCACCAAGATGCGCGTCACCGAAAAACTCTCTCTAACGTTCTAAAACAACAAAGAGATTCTTTTCTAAGTGTCGGAATATTATCGAGTCTCTAGACCCGGCACATAATACCCATGCACATAACATGTTTCGTGTTTCGTTTATGAATCGTGGGTGACTTAAACAAGTGTTTTTGTGACACATTACATGTGTAAGCAATCATATACGTGCCATGTGTTCATAACGTACATTACTAGCAATTATTCCCCGTAAGGGCATTTTGGTCAACAAATAACAATTAATTAGCCATTATTCCCCATGAGGGCAATTTGGTCAAATCATGGCAATCAATTAGCAATTATTCCCCGCAAGGGTATTTTGGTCAAAACATAACAATTATATAACAAGTATCATGTTTCATGCATTTTTACACAACTCAGCAGCTAGTTTCACCGAGACAGAAATCCTACTAGAAAGATTGTACTATTTCACCGACCATAGCATCTCAATTAATTTACCAAAAATCATCACAGAAACACATATATCTTAGGTTTCCAGAACATATTTTATTACATTTTTATTCCTCATAGTTTTCTCACAATCATCAAATCATTACAGCAAACTCATAACAGTCAAATTCATGCGCAACAGAATGTTATTTGCAATTGCCGTTAAAAGAAAAATCCAAAAAATGCAAGACCACTTGGGTTAGGTTTCTAACTCAATGAGTCAACTTCCAGAAGTGGAACCAACCCAATTGGTCTTGTAGTTCATGAGATATAACATTTTCAACATAACCTAACAGCAGGTCTAACAGCTCAGCTTTGCACAACATTTTTGTAAAATCATAAAAGTTAACCTTTACTTGTCCAAAAATTACAAATTTATACTTTATAGAAACTAGACTCAACCTAGTTTACTGTAGTACCAATAATCTCAACCAATTTTCATGTTTACACTTCGTTACAGTCACTTAAACATCAAATACACATTCTGTCCAGAAACTGTTTGCATCCAAACTCAATATATTCACAACCTATGAACTATCATGCATTCATATGATCCTCTAAACTCCATAAACACCATCCATGCACATCAATTACATATTACATACTTGATTAGGGTTTGTGTTTGAACTCAAATCAAAGACACAACAATCAATATGCAACAAGATTCAATCTAGTTATCAAATCATCATTCAATCAACCACAATCATATTAGCTATACACACTCACAAAATCGGCTGTTAGGGTTTGTTATTAACCCAACAAACATCAAAATCAAACAACAAGAATGTATAGGATAATCAAATATACTTTCCTAGCACCTAGTTCTTCAATCAAGGGCTTGAATTGATGTTGTATGTGTGTGTATAAGTGGACGGCAGCCAAAGGGGAGAGGGGTTTGGGTTCCGATCGGGATGTGGGGAGAGAAAGAAATAATAGTTAGGGTTTGTTTATTATTATTATTATTTATAGAATACTATGTTACACTTTGGCCCCTCCACTTCTAAGTATTACTTTTCTAGCCTAACTAACTTGTTTACATCTTGAGTTAACGTCTATAACCATGTTATCACATAACACATAAGTCTAACACATAATTATCACATAATTACTGTTTTGACGTTTTTCGTTTATCCATCAATCGTTTGCGTCAACTCGTTTGCGTTTCGGTGCCAATCCCGAAAGACTACACATGTAGTAAGTGTTAAGAGTCATTTAAACTCTAGTTTAAATGTAATGAAGTGTGCGTTATAGATTTAGTGATCTTAAGTTTGAATTGACGGAGTTGAGTTAACGGAGTTAACCTGAAATTGACGATTGTCACATTACCCAACTCCCTGTTATCATCTACTTTATCTCTAAGGTGAGTTTACATATCCCCTTTTTCATCTTTTAAATTTTGGAGGTGGCATGTATACCCTATTTAAATTACTCATTTTTATTTTCACATATATTCAAAACACAATTCAATATATGTTTATGTGTGATTATTGCATGCTCTATGATAATACTCCATGAGCTTAATTGTTAATTTTATGCTCAGTGGTTGGTATCTCATCCTCATCTATCATCATCTAGTATGATCATACATTTACCCAAGTACTTTGATTTCGTATCAATAAGAACGGGTCCACATCTATTTAGTTGTTTATATTTTTATAGAAATTGTAATACTCGTATTTTACATATGAATTGTGGTGTTTATCTATATATATATATATATCTCAACTAAAACTTATGTACTCTCACCAACATTCGTGTAGACAAACTTTATTTTCATACATGCTACAGGTACAAGTAATTTATATTATTCAAGATCGAAGAAATTAGATTTACCTTAGGATATTATTCAAAATACAAAACATGATGTAATTGTTCTTTATTATTGATTTTGTGTACTTGTTTAATCTTAATGAAATTAAATAATTATTGTCGCTTTAATTAGTGTCTTCTGAGCTACTGTCCAATAAATACGTTACGCCCCGGCATGTTCCGCCTTTGGTCGGGGTGTGACATTTATAATCATTCATGGTAACTCATGTTCTTGGAAACTAGAAATGGTAAAAAGAATAGTGTGATACTTTATTCAAGATAAAACACGTATCCTTATGTTGTACATAGAAATGATGAGATATAAGCTATGATCTATGTAGGTTCCCTGGACGGATCACACGAGATATCCCGGTCTACTCAGGTGCGGAATCCCTGCGTAGATCGTTACTAGCGTAGAAAGCAAACCAAACAAACACACACGAACAAACCGAAACACGTTATATATTAATAACCAAACTCACGTGATATGAATCACTGATACAGACTCTCCTCAACTCAATCGACTCAAACAACTATCAACAACGATTCAACGAACTACCTAAACCAAGCCGTAAGCTGTATATAAATACACGACAACTTCGCCTGATATGTTCAGGCGAAGTTGTCCATAACTTCGCTTGTTCAACAAGTTCGCCTAGGCGAACTTGTTAACAACTTCGCTTTAAACAAAAACATAAATAACAATACAGACTCGATTACAGACACTAGACTATGAACTACTGACATTTATGCACCAACAGACTCCCCCTTGGCAGTAGCTTCATAACTCAATCTTTAAGCTCTTGTCTTGTAATCCTGTATCTTCACGCATGCACTCCTTCTCTAACACATACCGTGACTACTCGCTGATATTTCCTTGCTTCGTCCTTCCAAGCAGGAATATAGAATATCTTCTTTTCATTCAACACTTGCAGATCAGCTTTCGATAAGTTAACAAGATGCATCGGATCATACATCCTCAACACTTCTTGTTCGTCTTCGTCTTCCATCACGGCTTCAGCAGTCTGGCAATCAACATACCACCATTTAAGATTCTTCAACACATCTTGAGGCATAGTCTTCATTGGAACCTCCTTAATGCATCGGATCGGTTTGTACTTCATCACCATCCATGGCTTGCCATCTGCTCTCATTCCCCTTTCTGTATCTTCCACGAGCTTTCCCTTCTGTGGCTTTAATAAATCAAACTTCTTCTCTTTTATGCTTTCTTTCCACACGATCTTCCCAATAACTCTTGCCATGTTGTCGTCACTTCTATTAATCAGGCCCAACCTAGCCAAATCCTTCACCTCACATTCCCGCAATGTATTGAGAGATCTCAAGGTTCTCTTGAAGTACTGAATACCATCAAAACGCTTCACCACAAACAACTTTATCTGTTCATCATATATCCAACAGATAATTCCCTTCTTCGACTCAGCATAGCCTTTGATGTTATAACTCTTCTTGAACATGGTTGGAACAACAGGCTTCTTGGTCTTAATAAACCAATGAGCACAGCCTTCCTTCCACCTAGGCTGCTCCTCCCACTCAGTCTCATCGTTTTCC
Source organism: Bidens hawaiensis (assembly GCF_021521415.1). Taxonomy (NCBI): domain Eukaryota; kingdom Viridiplantae; phylum Streptophyta; class Magnoliopsida; order Asterales; family Asteraceae; genus Bidens; species Bidens hawaiensis. Next base: position 573,143 of record NW_027504868.1, read on the forward strand.
ATCTCAGTACCCATATTGGCTTTCTCCACATCTGGGATCTCGTGTTCAACATTTTCTTCTACTATCTCACCCTCTTCAATCTCATCTTCAATCACAATCTGTGCGCCAATCTTCTCAATCTCCTCAAACGGCAGCACATCATCATCAAACACATCATCATCCTCTAGCATATCATCATCTAATTCTCTCAACGCATCAATCACATCATCTTCATCATCAACCATCACCACCTCATCACCACCAACCGCACCTGCAGACTCCCCCTGAGCTGTGGAAGTCCCAAGAGCTTGAGTAGTTCTTGGCAACTCACCACCTGCACCTTTCGGTGCATTGGGATCATCGTCTCTGTCGTTTCTCTTCTTCGTCCTTAACTCGTCGCCTCTACAGCCTGTCTCCCCCTGAGGTGCCAAGAACTCCTTCATAGCATCTATAATACGCCCATGTTCAACCAGGAGGGACGACTGTAGTTGATTCTCTGCTACAAGGCGTTGAATAGCCTGGGTCTGGATAAAGTTTATCCTCGATTGCTCTGCCACGACCCGCTCAAGTGCAGCTATTCTCTCCTAGTCTGAGAGGGTTGCATCGAAATCAAACCTCATGTTAGATGTGTCTTGAGTATACTGATGAGGGATCTCGAATGTAACCGGGACTTCAGAAGCAGTTGTGGACGTAACCGCAGGTGGTATCGTGACCGACAACCCTGCAGTTGCGACGACCGTCGACTCTACAAACCGTGCCACCACCTCTGAAGGAGTAAGCGCTGGAGGTGGTAACGACACAATCTCCGGAGTCGTCGTCTGTAGTGTGATGGATGGGATGCCAACAGCTGATGTAGCCACCACAGGAACATCTGCAGCGCTTGTAACCTGTACAGAAGTAGGAACAATTGACATACCTGACAGTGCGGATGGAGCAAAACGTATAACACGTGAAGTCTCTCCAGCTCCCATACCAGCACCTGTCCTTTCACGTCTTGATCGTCTGATCAACTTGTGTATATCCTTCTCTTCTTCTTCTGACTCACTATCATCCACTGTCCTCTTTCTCTTCCCCAACGTCCTCTCTCTAGTCACCAACATCCTCCTTGCCTCATCCATAACGTCGTCAAGATCTGAGTCAGCCACCGTCGTAGCTGCTCTAGTCACAATCACTTCCCTCACCTGTGCAGCAGAGACCTGCACTTCTTCATGTGGATCAAAACGATCCATGTCAAAGAAACCTTGGCCGCCAAATGCAGCATCAAAGTCAACATCCTCCTCAGCCGATACAACAGGCACAGTAGGTACATCACGAGTTGCTCCTGCCTGTTGTGGTTGAGGGTCTCTGAACTCGTCCCCCCGAGCTGGCACATACCCCGGGTTTATCAAGTACCCGAAGAGTGAAGTATGCCTTGGACGAAGTTCAGGCTTGCTCCTCGCACTGGATGTGCGACATTGAGCAAAGATACGTTTGCTCACACTCTCCACGTATCTTATCGGGCGTCGTTGAGGCAAATTCGGAGCCACATGGTTCAAGATCATCTGGATGAATCTTGGATACATTATGAACCGCTCCCGAGCTATCTCCCTCCTCTGTCTGTCGATCTCGTAAAAGACCATCTGACTAAAGCTATAACGTTTGTTATAAGTCAGAGCAGTCATTGCTGACTGGATGGTCGCACCCATACCGTCAGTGCCCGCCTTCCTCCCAGACATGCATACTATCATAACGTGCATGAGGAAGCACCACTGATCGAGCAGGAACCCCTTTCGTCTCTGGGTATCGCCCAATGGACCAGAATAACCCATTCGCAGAAACGCTCCATCACGAAACGGAGCCACAAAGTCAGTCGGGTCGTCCTGAGTCTCCTCTCCAAAGCGTAACGCCACCCGAATTTGTTCAGACGAGAACTGAACTTCCTGGTTGTTGACTGTTGCTCTCATAACCGGGGGCTCAACACGACAATCATACTCCACCGTCTGCCAGAAGTCCTCAATATTGGGTAAGGATATCGGCAGTGTCGTCGTGATTGCGTGAAATATCCTCGAGCGCATGTGGAATGTGATGATCTCACGGTAGTCTTCAACTCCGCTCGCTTCCGGGTCTAAGGTAATGTACATATTGTGACCCGGGAAAAATTGCCTCTGATTGTCTCCTCTGTCATCGCCTCCAGCACCTCCAGCACCGGCAACAGCAGCCATATCTGCAACAAACGAACCAAGTTAGATAAACATTAAGACATAACACAAGTTCGCTTGTTACCATGAGTGAAGTTGTGATAAAAACTGTATAGGCGAAGTTAAAGTTGAGGCGAAGTTGGGAACAACTTCGCTTCATCTTTAAGTTCGTCTAATAATTGTTAAGTTAAAAGGATCCAGGCGAAGTTAAAGTTGGGGCGAAGTTGGGAACAACTTCGCTTCATCTTTAAGTTCGCCTCACCACAACATTGCCTCAGGCGAATTTAAGCTTCAGGCGAAGTTGAGCATCAGGCGAAGTTACGGATAACTTCGCCTAAACCTTAAGTTCGCCTGAATATGAATCGGCGACAGTGAGTTTGATTCAAACTCGAAAATCCGATGTTTCGATTAATTTTGACGATTGAGGAGGCTAAAACACATGATATTAATGATAACTAAACGACCAGGTTGTACATGACCACGTGAAAACAAGTTTTGAAATCGGGTTTAAGGATCGGTCGTCCGAGGTTATTACCCGGTTGTCGAAACAACCTTAGATTAACATCAATGAACGGATAATACGATGTAATAACCCAACCAACCTTTAAATCGGTTTGAGATCGAAGAAAGAAAACAAGTATGATCGAAGGTTAAGATCGCTAAGTACGCTGGATAATCGGAGATAAGTTCGCTGATCAGAAAATAATGAATTGTTTGACTCTTGAAAATCCTTATATAGGGGCGAAGTTATACAGGCGAAGTTAAGGTTAACTTCGCCTAGGCGAAGTTATTCACAAGTTCGCCTGTTTAACAACATCGCCTATATTTACAAAATCAACCCTTATAATTTGAACATTTTGCAATTAACGTTTAAAACTTCCATTTAAGAATTAACTAACATGATCAAGTCCAAGTAACCTTTTATAAAAGCATACAACTACATAAAAAGAAAACTTTTAACAATTAAAGCATAAGGGATCAAATTTCAGTCTCGATAGGGACTGCTACGTTTTAGAAAAGATCCGAACAGGAATCATACTAATTACGTGACTGTCTCATAGATCCGTGTTTAGCTGTATTATGGCATAAGGAAACAGGGTGTAAGCAGGTAATATACTTAAGATGGTTTTCATCGTTTCTGTGATACGAGTTAGATTCAATTATGCCTCAAAATTTAAGTGGGCAACAACTCAGAGATTAGGATGCCTCCTATCTATTCTCAAAGCGTATTTGGCTTTCCCCAAGTCACCCCGAATTGACTTCGACCCTTAGTGTCTGATTAAGTTTGTAATTACTCTTCATCTCCTTCCCGTTCTCTTTCTTACTCCATGATTAAGAAGTCTTGATATGTTGAACTCTAAAATGTTTCAATAATTCATAAGTTTTTTTTTTTTTTTTTTTTTTTTTTTTTTTTTTTTATGATAAACATTTACATAGACTTCAGAGTAGTAACCAACTGCAAGTCCCGAATCTGGATCACTGCAGTTTCTTGAAACGCTATCTTCACGGGAATCAGAACACTTACGGGCTCGTGTATGACTGGGTAATCGCTTTTCTGCCTATCATTCGGAAAGATATATATGAAGACATGCAAAACTCGTAAGGAGTTTCCACGTAAAATCAAGTAGTTTTAGTTTGTATCACATCTACTTTTACGCACCATAAAAAAGTTACCATGACATACAATGACTGTCCTAAAGCCTTTTAAGCCTAATAACTTCACTAGTTAAGCACACAGAATCAGTATATCTATCATTTTCCAAGGTTGGATCAATTTTCTGTTAAACATAGTTAACGAACTTCTTACGAAGTAGTAGACTTGAAAAATAATTTCATTTCCCTAAAAATTTTTTTTTTTTTTTTTTTTTTGACTTCAATCGCCCCGATCAAATCAAGTCTTCAGGTGAACGGCTATCCCGAAGATCCAATGGATCAGCTGGACCGACCACATACAAGTATGTGTCCTTCTAACTAAGTAAGATCGAATAATTTTCAGCGAAAGAAAGAAAACTCATCATAAACCGCCCCGGTCACTTTCAGTCATCTGGTTAATGGCTATCCTCATATTCTACAAGTAGAAATGAGGACCAAACATATCCTAAGACATGTCCTTCAAACTGTGGTAACCGACATAATTTTAAGCGATAGTGACTTTTTTTATTTATTTTATTTTATTTTATTTTATTTTTTTTATTAAACATAAAAAGCATGGTTACTCGGGATTGATCATCCCATTCAACTCAATAAGGTTTTGAAATCTTGATTTGTCAAACGCTTTAGTATAAAGATCAGCGAAATTATCAAGCGTATCCACCTTTTCAAGCACAATCAGTTTCTTCTCAGCACAATCCCGTATAAAATGATGACGTATGTCAATATGTTTAGTTTTACTATGTTTCACGGGATTGTTAGTTACTGAGATAGCAGCTGTGTTATCAATGCAAATAGGAGTAAGTAAGAAATTCAGACCATAGTCGCGCAACTGTTGTTGAATCCAAAGAACCTGGGAGCAGCAGTTGGATGCTGCCATGTATTCTGCCTCACAGGTTGAAATTGCGACCGAAGTCTGTTTCTTGCATTGCCACGACACCAATCTGCCACCAAGAAACTGACATCCTCCAGTTGTTGACTTCCGACTCTGATTGCACCCTCCATAATCAGAATCTGTGTAAGAGACTAGCTCCAAGTCTCCTCCTCTCGGGTACCACAACCCCAGCTTCGGTTTGCCCTTGAGATACCGCAAGATCCTCTTCACACCCTTCATGTGAGATTCCTTTGGGTTTGCCTGAAAACGAGCACAAAGACAAACAGCAAACATTATATCAGGCCTAGAAGCAGTTAAGTACATTAAAGAACCTATAATAGCCCGATACTGAGTTGGGTCCACATCTGCATCACCGTCTGACTCAGCACCCAATTTGTGATTGACGCAGATAGGAGTGTCGAATGGAGTGCTGTCCTCCATCTTGAAGCGTTTGAGCACATCATGGACATACTTGGTCCGATGAATGAACATCCCATCCTTCTTCTGATCAACCTGCAATCCTAAAAAGAAAGTTACTTCACCCATAGCACTCATTTCAAACCTTTTCTTCATGACGTCCTCAAACTCCTGACACATGGAGACTTTAGATGCAGCAAAGATAATGTCATCCACGTAGACTTGCACCAGCAGGAAGTCGCTTCCTTCTCTCTTAACGAACAACGTGCTATCAATCTTCCCTCTTTCAAAACCATTTTCAAGCAAGTAATCTGATAAAGTTGAATACCAGGCACGAGGTGCCTGATGTAGTCCATACAATGCCTTGCTCAACTTGTACACGTGGTCTGGAAAGTCTGGGTCAGGAAAACCCGGAGGCTGCTCAACATGCACAACCTCATCAACTTTCCCATTCAGAAACGCACTCTTCACATCCAACTGAAATACCTTCATCTTTTTATATGCAGCAAACGCCAAAAACAATCTAATGGCTTCCAACCTTGCCACAGGAGCGAACACTTCATTATAATCAATACCCTCTTGTTGATTAAATCCTTTCACAACTAGTCTCGCCTTGTTTCTTATGATAATCCCTTTCTCGTCTCTCTTGCACTTAAACACCCATTTTGTGCCTATCGCATGCACATGCTTTGGTTTTTCAACCAAATCCCAAACTTCCATTTTCTTGAACTGAGCCAACTCTTCTTGCATGGCTTCGACCCACGAGCTGTCCTTTAGAGCCATTTGATAATTCTTCGGCTCAACCTGGCTGATAAAGCAAGTGTACAAGCATTCGTTGATTATTCCTGTCTCTTTAATGCTTGTGTAAACACAGGTGTGCTCATTCAAGCTACGTCTTGTTTGTACACCTGAGGACACATCACCAATTACATTCTCCAAAGGGTGATCTTTATGAATTCTAATGGTCGGAACAGAACCGACATGCAAATTGTCTTCCAAGTTAGAAGAGAGCTCGTCAATGGTTGTTTCATGCTGAGAGTGAAATGGATTGAAAAATTCTTCTTCAGTCGAGGCAGCAGGGGTATTGACAGCATTTGATGAGGAAGGTTGACATTTATCGATCAGCTGTCTTTGCAATAGATTCTCTTCCTCATCAAGGATCATCTTCGTAGCAATTCTCTCTTCTTCTTCAGAAATATCCAAATACGGTATGTTAAAAGACTTAAAAAGTTTAACATAGTCGAAAAACTCCGCAGGTCCGTTGCTTGGTTTTGGCGGCTGGTAACTTGTGATATCGGTGTTACACACCACCTCAACCTTGCTGGTCGATGTATTGAAGACACGTCTGTTGGGAGTCCCAACAACATAACCGACTAAGATTCCTTCATCGGCTACTTCACCAAATTTAGAATTTGTCTTCAAAATCGAACAAGGGGACCCGAATGGTTCAAGACCACTCAAGTTGGGCTTTCTCCCATGCATAAGCTCATAACACGTTTTGCCAAGTCTTTTAACAGTTAAGACCCTATTCAGAACATAACAAGCTGTAGCAACAGCTTCAGCTCAAAACACCACAGGAAGCTTCGAATCAGCCAGCAAAGTTCTGGCTCCTTCAATTAACGTTCTGTTCTTCCTTTCAGCCACTCCATTCTGTTGCGGTATATACGGAGCGCTGTATTGGCGTTCAACCCCTCTCTGAAGGCAGAAGATCTCCATCTCAAAATTCTTGAACTCCGTTCCATTGTCACTCCTGATGAACTTAACCCTTTTATCCATTACGTTCTCAACTTTGGTAATCAAATTCTTCACCATCTGAGCCGTTTCGTCTTTTGATTTCAGGAAATACACCCACGAATATCGTGAGTAGTCATCAGTGATCACCAAGCAATAAGAAGTTCCTCCAAGACTTTTTGCATTCACGGGACCGAAGAGATCCATGTGAAGCAACTCCAGAGTACTGGCAATTGAATTGACTTTCTTGGTGAGATGGGATTTCTTGTGCTGCTTTCCCTTCTTGCACGCTATACATTTATCTTCAAAATTGAAATTTTTCAAGGGAACGCCCAGCACAAGCCCATTCCTGACAATGTGGTTCATCTTCCGAAGATGAATGTGCCCCATTCTCCTATGCCACAATTCGGACTCTGTTTAACTCGCTTTTGTCATAAGGCATGATTCTGCCGTGGCCATTTCAGTTGATCTCATATCCATAGTGTACGTATTTCTTTCACGTGGAGCCTTCATCAAAATCCACTCCTCAGGTATCTGAAAACCTGGTTTCAACACAATCGCCTCGTTCTTTGTAAAATGAACGGTGTACTCCGTATCACAAATCTGCGACACACTTAGCAGATTGTATTTCAATTCTTCTACAAAGTTAACATTCTCCAATGTCATCTTTCCGTTCGACACCGTTCCCCTTCCAGTAATATTGCCTACACTTTCTCCGGCAAAGCTTACTCTCCCTCCTTGAACAGGTTTCAAATCGTGTAACAAGTATTTGTTACCCGTCATGTGCCGGGAACAGCCGCTATCTACAACCCAAAGATTGTTGGCAGCCCTGTTCAACTGTTCCTGCACAATAAAGCAAAAGATTAGAATTTAGGGACCCAAGACCAATTGGTCTTGGATCTAAACATCCCAAACTTTGGCTTTCCAAAGTTAGTGTCTTGATAATTCCTGTAAGTCCCATTAGGATACCTCCTTGAAGATTGATAGTGAGGCCTTCCAAACCTTTGAGAATTGAAAGAATTATAGCTTGTGGTTTGGTTATTAGCAGTGTAAAACTGAGATTTGTTTCTATGAAAACCTGAATTAGTCACATTGTTGAATTTTGAACAGTTTTCATTTTTAGCAGTATGATAATTACCATTAGGCTTATTCTCAGTTTTAGTAGGCCTTACTCCTCTGAATCGTCAGGGGGCAATCTGCAACTAGGTGCCCTAATTGATTACACCTAAAACAACACCTATGTTCAACCTTTTTATCAGCAGGTGTTTTAGATGTCGAGGCTATATTACCGCCAGTTCGTCTCACATATGGTGGGACGTACGGGTTTAGTGGAGTACTCCTTTTATTTGTTTTTATCTTTTTCTCCACTCTTGGGTAACACAACCTCCTCTTTTGCCTTACCAGACTCGGATGACTTATCCGAATCTGATGAGACTGGACTTTGATCAGAAATTTCAACACTTGAAACAGACGAACTTGTTTCGCCTCTACTAACATTTGGTTCTTTAATGGTTACTTTAATTGGCACTGTCTGAGCAACCTCAAAGTCAACAGATTTCTGAACACTAGGGTTAAAAGTGTAATTGTGATTGTACGGTGGTGGAACCTCATGATAACCGATTCCTCCCCTCTTGACTGAGGAACCTTGATCACTAACAAGGTGATCAAGTATAGCAGAGGAATTTCTGAACTGCTCCAGTTTTCGATTCAGTTCCACCACTTTCACCTGGTGGTCAGCAATCTGTTTTTCTCTCTCAGCAATTAGTTTGGTCTTTTCTTCCAAAACCTCATAAATTAAATCAATCACTTCAATTTTTTCAGCAAGTTTAGTTTTTAAACTTTTAACATCTTTTTCACAAGCTTTTATTTTAATTCTATAATTATTTTCTCTTGATTTAATAAAGTGATGATCTTCTTTTAAGGTTTTAAATTCAGCATCCAACCTAACATACTGATCAGTTATGGTTGCTAGTTGCTCAGACAAGTTCTCACATTTTGAACATATAGGTTTAGAACATACCTCGGAGAGCTGGTCATTGTCATCTGCCATAAGAGCTTTTTCTTCTTTGGTAGCCCTCTCACTTTCTTCAGTTTCAACCTTTGCCAAATTTGCCTGCTCAAAAGTTTCTTTAGAAAGCAGGTTCCAGTTGTATTCACCATCTCCTCTGGAAATCATGGCACTATAATCTTTTCTTCCCTCATTATGCTGTGTAGACTTTCCTTGACCACGTTCTACACGTTCATTCCTACACTCCTTTGCAAAGTGACCGTTTTGTTGACAATTGTAGCATCTCACCTTTGACTTGTCGAACCCTGGTCTTCCTCCGACAAACTTTCTACCGGTCTTATTCATAAACCTTTTCACCCTCCTCACAATCATGGCCATCTGCCATTGTAGATCCATTTCTTCCATATCGTCAGCATCAATATGATCGTAATCTTCATCCAACATAGCTGGATCAACAATCTTCCCTTGAATATAGTTCTCATAGGAAGCGATAAAAGAAGCATAGAGACCAAAATGCTCTTCAGCAGACTTGACACTCATAGGCATCTTGGAGTAGTTGTTGCTGGGAACACTTGAAGAGCAACTACTCTTGCTTACCTGGGGTTGAGAACCACTCGATCCAGCTGCTACATAGCAAACATCCCCATTTGTGTTAACTGACACATGCCCCTCATGAGATGAGTTGGGGCCCGACTCTCTCTTTGTGTAGTAGGCAGCCGATTCAGTCTTCAATCCTGAGCTAGTGTTGACTTTAGCTCCATACATACCTGGATCTTGAACCTGATCCATAGAGGTCTCTTTTCTGGCCATGTTAAGCTCAAAGGTTCTGAGCTTGTTGACTGCCGTTTCTAGATCATATGTGGGAAATTCTTTGTCTTCCCTCATCAGCACAGTGTACATCTCCCATTTTGGTGGGAGAGCATCTAGAAGCTTCTCAACTATTTCTTCTTCTCGGTAGGAAATGGAATAGTTGCTCAATTCAGTCATCAGATGGTAGTATCGAGTGATAATATCATCTAAAGATTCATTCTTCAAATACTTGAAGACTGAGAACTGGGTTTTGAGCAATTTTATCTTTGAAGCCCGGATTCCTACATTCCCTTCAAATCTGCTCTCAAGAGCTTCCCAAAGCTCTCTTACTGATGTGTACTTTCTAAACGTATGAAGGATCTCTTGTGGAAGAGCCATAGTAATAGCAGCATGAGCCTTGCTCTCGGCCTCATACATCTTTTTCTCTTCTTCTTCCATTTTACTATACTTCTTGATTTGGTCACGACCTTCATACTTCATAATTGGTGGAATATAACCATCCTGGATGCATACCCACATCTTCGCATCCTGGTATTTGACGTACTGTATGAACCGATCCTTCCATGCAACGAAATCGCTTCCCTTCAGCAATCTTGGGGCCTTGGTAGCCGACCCTGCTTCAACTTCCATCTTCACTAACTCAGAGATGTTGATCGACGACATCATTCCCGAAAAGTAAGAAACCTGAAAAGTTAAAAGTTTTTTTTTTTTTTTTTTTTTTTAAAGTACTGTAGGCGAAGTTACGGATAACTTCGCTTGAAGTAGGCGAAGTTGTAGAGAACTTCGCTGATAACACTGCTGATTAACTTCGCTGATTCTTAACTTAGCTTGAGGTAAGCGAACTTAAGAGGTAGGCGAAGTTGTAGAGAACTTCGCTTGAGTTAAGCGAACTTGAGAAGGTAGGCGAAGTTGTGGATAACTTCGCTTAACCTTATATCTTCGCCGAAACCCTACGCACAGTGACGGAAACTTCGCCTGATGAACACGAAGTTTCTGCAGATCTGTAAGTCGGATTTTAACGAGGTTTTTGACGGTGTAAAGGCTTGAACACGATGGTAGGAGGTAAGAATGATCAAAAACACCAAAAACACATCCCGCGAATAGTCGAAACGGGACGATTTCTACACCCGCGTGAATATCCCGAACCACACAATCGAGCAAAAGCTCTGATACCAATTGTAGGTTCCCTGGACGGATCACACGAGATATCCCGGTCTACTCAGGTGCGGAATCCCTGCGTAGATCGTTACGAGCGTAGAAAGCAAACCAAACAAACACACACGAACAAACCGAAACACGTTATATATTAATAACCGAACTCAAGTGATATGAATCACTGATACAGACTCTCGTCAACTCAATCGACTCAAACAACTATCAACAACGATTCAACGAACTACCTAAACCAAGCCGTAAGCTGTATATAAATACACGACAACTTCGCCTGATATGTTCAGGCGAAGTTGTCCATAACTTCGCTTGTTCAACAAGTTCGCCTAGGCGAACTTGTTAACAACTTCGCTTTAAACAAAAACATAAATAACAATACAGACTCGATTACAGACACTAGACTATGAACTACTGACATTTATGCACCAACAATCTATTTCTTTTGTTTTGATAATTCTGAAATAATATTGTTAACACGATTGCTTAGGTTATCATGCTAGTTAAAGAAATCATATGTTAATGAAATGTGTAATTATAATATAATTAAATCAACCAAGGGAAGGTTGTGTGAGTTAACTACAACCACTCGAAGTTGTTTGGATTGGTATTTGAGAAATCGAAGTCAATCCTAATCATTCTACTATAACAAACTGCTTGTCTACTTAAATTGACATTCTCGTGGTAGTATGACATTAGGAAATGATGGACTTTAAAATGCGCATGCTACTTTCTTTTATGTCATAGAATACGTTCACTTAGAAATGAGGGACTATTCTATCATATATTATTAGGACAAGTTTACCACATGTTTATTTAATAATCATCAAGGAATAATGGAGTGGATTCTTGATTTTAGAAGGTAAACCTTCATATAACTGAATTACTCATTTACAAATACTCTTCTTGTCACCTATATAATATACATAAGTACTTATATTTTAAAAAAAGTTTAAAAACAATCTAAAAAATGATTAAACCCTCCGATTAAAGTAAGACGAAGATTCATTATTAGAAACATTTGTGTCCATGGATCGATACTTGGTTCTTACCAATACTATCCTACATATACGATTAAAGTAAGACGTTATCTTGTAAACCATGCCAATTCCGACGATGATGCCTTGAAGTGCGTGACGACCCAAGACGACCCGATGACCGCCTCAAAGTGCGTTGCTGACAAGTTTTGAAGACCGGTGAACCTCGTTTTATGTGAAGGAAGGTGTTGATCAAGATTCTCGATATACGTGCAAGCGTCGAAGTGCTGCCCGAAAGTCTAGGAAATAATAAGCCAAACAAGGTAGGCATAATGCCCGAATAAAATAATAATAAAATATTAAAAGACTTAAACCCTAATCAAGGTTATACTCAATATCTCGAAAATAAAAGAAAATAAAACAAAGAAAATATAAAGATAAAAGATAGGAATATTATTCCTTGTTATAAATAAAGTATGATTTATTATTTAAATAATAATAAAAGAAAATGAATAAAGAAAAATAAATAAAATAATCTTTATTAATAAATAAAGATAAAAGTATTTTAATTGAATATATATACTGTTTATATTATTAATATAAACTAAATGATGTATATATATATATATATATATAAGTATACGTCTTGGGAGAACGTAGGTTTTAGAAAAGAAAACATGTCGGACTAAAGATCCAAATATAAGATACATGATTTAAACTATAGGTTCAAACATACTATAAAAGAAAAGGAAAAGATGAAAATAGAAAATAGTTCTAGTTTTTAATATTATTTAAGTTTGTTATTATTATTCTTAAATAATAAGTAAAAGAGAAGTATATGTTTCTTAAAGAAGAAGAAACGTAGTGTTTTAATATAACAAAGTAAATATGAATAAGAAATATGAGATATAAAGTACATCTTTGTTATTATTATTTGAATATTCTTAGATAATAATAAGTAACGAATTTAAGTATACGTTTCTTAAAGAAAAAAAACGTAAAGTTTAAGAAAAAGTAAAACAAGTTAAACTAAAGGTTTTAAACTTGTAAAAGAAAAGAAAGAAAATATATTTTAAACTAAAGGTTAAAATAAAGAAAAGATGTTTTGAACTAAAGGTTTATAAAGAAAATATAATCGAAGTAAAGATTATACAAAACAGACTAGAGGTCTTATGCCGGATTAAAGATCCGACAAATAAAAATTATACGCGTACTAAAGGTGCGAGATAGCAAAGAAAGGGAAAGACCCTCGGTCAGTGTATTAAAGCTGATCAAATTCAAGAAAAGGTGAATACGCCCCAAAACTTTTATAACTTGATAAATCGAGTCAAATTTAATTTGATTACATGGGATTACGTATCCCTAAAACGTTATAACAATACGTAAACGTTGGCCCTCAGGCTGTTGTGTACATTGTTTGGAGCCTTACATATGTGGTAAAAAATGGGTGGGCACACCGCACCACACCTGGTCATGACCTCCGCCACGATGGGCCGGACCTAAGTTACGTCGAACGCTGCGGTGTTTGCTGACCGGGTTGAGTTGAACTTAAAGTTTATAATTTGAATTATATTTACAACTTAATTAAACCTAAGCCACTATGGGCCGAGACCTAAGTTACGTCTTGAGGGGTAGTTAAGTAAATAAAAATATTTTCGCGACAGCGTGTTCACCAACATACCGCTGACGTATTTTTCTAACATTTTAGGAAATTACAGGATCAAAAATTAGAGCCATTCATGAAGTGGATGTTCGCAAGGTAGAGATGACTCATTGTTTATAACACGCTAAATTAAACAAAGATTTATAAAACAAGGGTATTAAATACCCGAGAAGCTTTTCAAACAAAAGAATTTATATTTTATTAATAATGATTTTAAAGTATATAAATATTTCATTTTAAATAATAAAAAGTCTTCCGCTAAAATAAACTCTGATATATTTACAAAATCGGTAACAACTGTTGGTCACACGCCTAGGCTTTAAGTCAGGGTGCGACAGGTTGGTATCAGAGCCTCAATCTTAGCGAATGAGGTATTCATTTATACTTAGGCTTTGATCAAGTGATAGATTAAAAAAATTTATTAGAAGATTTTATAGGTTTAGTAAAGTTTAAATACTTAATTAACAATATCAAAATTTTGACAATATAAAAAGAGGATTAAGAATAAGATATACAAGTACGGATAAGGTAGGAACATATTTACACCTAGTCTATAATGTGGAAATAGTCGACTATCATCCGACTAAAAGAACAAGGAAACTTCGGACAGAAAAGGAAGAAGAAAATACGAATTTAGCTTTACCCCAAAATTCACTATACGAATAGTAAAGGGGTTATAGCAAACAAAAACAAAGGAAATATTTGAAAACAACAAAAAAAAACAAAAATGATTGAAACATGATCAAGTAAAATAAACCAGTTAGTAAATGAGATGTAAATTCATGATGAATAAGTAAACATGGATTATAATGATATATAAAATAAAATATTAATCCAATTGGTAGCTCTAAAACCATTTCGTAGTAGAAAATCTTGCGCAATACAAGATATGTTTCGAATCACATGAATATTAAATATATCTATGGATTATTGTAGAAAAAAAAAGATGTAAAAAGAAATTTTTCCAAAGAAGTTCGAAGTAAGAGGAACAATAGAAATAAAGACATGAATGACCAATATAAAAACGAAGTTCGGGAAATGATTAATGAAGTTGTGGCTCCGATAATGAAGATGCTTAATAACCCTATACAATTAGGATCAAGAAAAAGGACTCAGAGCAAGCCTGATTCTTCGAAAGAAAGTTGTAACCAATTTAGTCATGAGAATGACTTAAAGAATAAGAATAGCAAGAAACCCAAACTTCATCCAGAATATTTTTTTGAGAATTTCAAAGCCAATAAACCTAAGAAGTTCCGTGGAAATGAAGATACCTGATGTGTGAAAAACGTATATAATATTAAAAACCATGTTTTACCGAATTCACCTAAAAAAACCACACACAATTGACAAGTGTACCGGTCATAATGTAGCTAGCAAGTAAGAACGGATATCGAACCAAGGACACTATGTGTAAATTCTAATTATTAAACCTAATGATTACTAACCTAGACTTTCTTTTGAATTTTAGAAATTTTTTTATATTAATTAAACTAATAATACTTAACTAATTAATAATTAACTAAAAATAAAACTTCATAAAAATTGGGTTTAAAAATAAATATGATAAACGACTACCTAGGTAATGGAATCCTACTTGTTAAATTAATAGTTAACGAACTTGACTTGGTTGAAAAACAATATCTTAGAAATATGACACTAAAGACCACTAAAGCACGCTAGATCGCCTCCCGGCCTCACCGACGACACCCTAAAACTCTAATGACATGTGAAGCTCAGTTGTTAAAGGTTTGGTTCACCTTTCGCTCTCACATTACCTAATTATACTATGGTACCCCAAAATCCAAATCACCTCCTGGTCTCTTTAAAAACAATATATATTAATATAAAGGGGGTATTATTAATTAACTTGAACATAATTTGCATCACAATAATCTAAGGGAACTAGGATAACTCACTCCCGTCCAATTATTACGCAAACCCGCAAAAGACAAAGATGACACACCACTAAATTGCCTCCCGGTCTCTCTAGTGAAAGAACAATAAAATCTAGTAAAATTTTATAAATTATTCCTACGGTTATTTCGACCATAAACCGCTAACAAGTTGAAAACACAAAGTAGACAACCTAATCATGTGTCTAACAATCGCAAAAAAAAAAAAAAAAAAATATTAAACACAAGGGGAATAAATATTAAAGTAATAAACTAGATTCAATTACTCAACAATATTATGACCAAACCAATTAAAATTTTTTACCATAACACTAAATCAACCAACGTCAAATAATTATTCATCAAACTATTAATATAACATAGTAATCAACCAAAACCTAGGTAGTGTAAATTATTTTGCTACTCATAATAAAGTATGAAACAAAAGTAATAAATATGTTATTGTTATTCATTAAAAAAAATAAATAAGAAAAGTAAAAAGTAGCCTTACACCACAAAAATATTCTCTCAATTGATTTCTTGTCTCCAAGTTATGAGACAAAAGACCTTCTGTCCAAATACCTCGGGTAGCACAGCAGCTCTTCACGAATAATATATCTTCAATTTAATTTCCCTTTCCCTTCTTGTCTCACGTGCCCTAAAAAAACACAACAAAAAATATATTATGTTTCTTCGTCGTCTGCCTTTCACCAACAATACAAAACCCATAGAAAATAATATATATTATTATTGCCTTTTCTTTCTTTTTTCTCTTGTGAGCTCCACGTCCAAAACCAAAAACCCTCTAATAGTATTTTATGGTTTTTTATTTTTGTACGTCGACCACCAAAACCAAAAAACAAAACCCTTATTATCTTAATATTATTATATAATAATTATGTAGGGTTTTTATTTAGCTCCAACAAATCTTAAAGCCCACGAGTTTATTTTCTGGTCACAAATCCTTTACTTCTTTTGATCTTCTTGTGGGCCCAGCCCATATGTCTTGTAAAATTTGAAATCCAAGACTTCAACACCTACAATGCATTCACACAATCATTTATTTAGTTTTAAACTCGTTGTCTCATGAAACCTTTAGACTTTAAATATGAATAAATTGAGAGTAATATTAAATAAAAAAAAAGTCAAAAGCTATTTAAAATGTAGGAAACATTTATAATATTTATATATAATTTAGCCCATATAAAATATCCTCACACTTAAATCTTTTTCGTCCCTGAAAAAGTAGTCTGCACAGGATCATAACCGAGATACAAAATATAAACCTACAACTCTTGAATTTTTTATTTTATTTTATATTCAATATTCAAAAACCATCAAACATATTAATCACGATTACCGAACAATTATCCACTTTAAATCCTGACAACCAAATAGTTGTCCATTTATGCAAATTCGCCTAATAAGATAAATCCGGTTGATTGCCAGTATTGTTGTCCACCAAAACCCATGCCCTTTAATACTTACCGAGACAAGTAAGATACGACAAGTTTATTAGTTTATATGATCTAGTGGGACCCCAACTGAAATAATTTTATATGGTTTTACCGGAACCAAGCCACCCCAACTTGACTTAAACCTTATATCTAGTTGATCAAAACATGTTATACTATTTTTTTTAAGAATAGCTAAAGACGATCAAGGATATTGTTTATCCACCTAAGCTTAAGCATCAAGGTCTACTAGGCAGCCATTAGATATGATTAAGGTATGTATTATGTAACTAACTAGTAAGTGTTCCTCACTACATGACATACCCCCGTTATCAAGCAACACCCCAAAGTCCATCACCATAGGTGAATATGCACGAATTCATCTGTAGGTTTACATATGGCGTGTCCCTTGTGGTCCGTTTCTTAATGGTAATGAGATGCGAGCAAGGGGTCCCCATATGACTAACAGAGTGGATGATCAAGTCAGTAGTGTATTTTGTACTTTGAAGTACCAGATGATAAAGTTTAATGACTTATGTTTAGCAGAAAAACTACGGGTTTGCTCTTTGAGCTCTTTTTAATATTCATAAATCCACTTAGGAGATATGAATACCCAGATGATATACCACATATAGACCCATGGTCTCCGAACCCTGAGGCATCCCATCAATACAAGATTAAGGTTATAAAACCATACGCCTATGAAGTGTTAACCACTAAAACTAGAAGTTTGAAATTTCTGTTTATATCACAGGCTATGTAGGCATACCCTAAAGTTAAACCTACCCAATCATCGTATGATTAGTCTATTCAGATTTCTATAAAATTATAATTTAACATCAAACTAAACATAAAGCTTGAGTATGACCCGACCTTTCATCCCATTTTTCTTTAACATATATCCCACTAAAATCAAGAAATTTAAGTTCAATTAAGTCTACAAGCATACTGTCCTTTCATTCTTAATCGGCTGAACCTACTAACACATTAATTACGGAGTCTTCCCGTTCAGTCACATTCAATCATATGTGTTGATTTAAAAAACTCTTTTTTTCTTTTAAAATTTCTAAAAAATATTTTTTCAAGAGCGTTGTCAAAATTCATCGGTAATAATATCATCTCCTGTTTAATGCATAAAAAACAATTTCAATGGACATTTTAAAACTTTGTAAATATTTTTGGAATTTTTTTTATAATTTATTTTTTCTTTTTTTTAAATAAAATCTGAAACTTTTTTTTATCAAAAGAAAACGTCAGTTCCCATCCCCACACTTAAAATCTACATTGTCCCTAATGTATGAATAGAAAAAGACAGAAAATAAAGCATAATAAAAAAATGTAAGCAAATAAAACAATAAAGTGGAACAGACTCCCCTGGTAATAATGCAATTATCTTCACAAGTCTCGTTCCAAGGCGACCGTATAGCATTTCATTCGCGGCCGTAGCTTCTGGGTGTCCTCTACAATATGATAGGCTCAGAAAAATCATCGTCCAAATGGAGATTGAGTACGAACGAGAAAATCCAATCTGCAAAACAAACTCAAAACAACCCGAATCAGACATCAAACAGACTCTAAGGACTAAAACAGACTCAAAGAAAAATAAAATAAAGAAGAATAAAAATAAATGAAAATAATGCAATTAAGATTTTATATAAAATCTACAACTCGGGCGAAGTCCCGAGTGTGCTCTCCTCCTCTACTCTCTAGGAGGATCAAGGTAGATCGCCTCCTCCTCGTGATCACCAAGTGGACCTCCAACATAATGCTTCAATCTATGCCCATTCACTTTCCAAGAATGTCCATCATCAGCCTCTATCTCAACCGCTCCATACGGAAATGCCTCTTTCACAACGAACGAACCAGCCCATCGGGATTTCAATTTACCTGGAAACAACTTCAACCAGGAATTATATAGAAAAACCTTATCCCCACACTTGAACTCTTTGGGATCCTTAATATGTTTATCATGACATTCCTTTGTCTGCTCCTTATACCCCCAACTTCTTTCATACGCCTCAATCCTTAGCTCCTCAACCTCATGAATTTGAAGAAACCGACTCTTTCCCGCCGCAGATAAATCAAGATTTACGGCCCAGAGTGCATCATCTAGCTTTTAAGCCCAGTCCCCGCGATTGTTCCCCATTATTTTCTCTAAGATCCTCTTAATGCTGCGATTGCTGTTTTCCACTTGACCACTAGTCTGAGGATGGTAGGCCGTAGAAAGTCGATGGGTGACCCCATAACATTTCAGAACCTTATCCATCTGAGCATTACAAAAGTGGGTACCCCGATCACTGATCAAGGCCTTACGAGTACCAAATCGAGCAAAGAGTTTTCTAAGGAATCCCATTACAACTCGCGCGTCATTTCTTGGTAAGGCTTGAGCCTCCACCTATTTGGACACGTAGTCAACAGCAACGAGTATGTATCTGTTACCTTAGACATAAGAAACGGACCCATAAAATCAATGCCCCATATAGTGAAGATCTCAACCACCTGGATGGGGTTTTGGGGAATCTCATTTCGGGATGAGATGTTACCAGCTCTCTGACATGCATCACACGAACGAACAAACTCATGTGCATCACGAAAAATAGTCGGCCAATAGAATACCGCATCAAACACACGTTTGTCGGTATAAGTTGCGCCAAAATGACCACCGGTCGGGCCCTCATGATAATGTCGAAGAATACTACGAGCTTCGTTGTCAAAAACACATCTTCGAATCACCTGATCCGAGCCAATACGGAATAAGTACGGATCCTCCCATATGTAGAACTTGATATCTGCAAAGAACTTCTTCTTTTGCTGATATGTCAGTCCGGGCACTAACTCACCAGAGGATAGATAATTAGCAAGATCATCAAACCATGGAAACCCCTCATCACTCGCCTTTACGTATAATAGTGTCTCACTTGAGAAATCATCACCAATTCCCTGTTCCCGGGTCTTGTCCTTGTCGGAATTTTCTAGCTGTGACAAGTGGTCGGCGGTGACATTTTTAGCTCCTCTTTTATCTTTAATTTATATACTGAAATCCTGAAGCAAAAGGATCCAACGAAGGAGTCGGGGCTTTGCATCTTTTTTAGAGAACAGGTACTGCAGAGCCGCATGATCAAAGAAAATGATAGTTTTAGAAAGCACGGGATATGAACGGAATTTATCGCAGGCGAAAACAACCGCAAGAAGCTCCTTCTCTGTCGTGGTGTAATTCTCTTGAGCATCGTTAAGGGTTTTTCTAGCATAATAGATGGGATGAAAATGTTTCTCTCGACGCTGCCCTAACACGGCTCCAACTGCAACATCGCTCGCATCACACATGATCTCAAACGGAGGATTCCAATCGGGAGCAACAAGAATATGAGCACTCACTAACCTCTCCTTAATAAACTCAAAGGCACTCATACACTCCTCACTAAAATCAAACGGCCTATCTTTCTCTAGAAGCTGGGTCATCGGACGGGAGATTTTCGAGAAATCTTTAATAAACCGGCGATAAAATCCCGCATGGTCTAAAAAACTACGAATAGACTTCACGGAAGTGGGCGTTGGAAGTTTGGAAATGGTGTCTACCTTAGCTCTATCTACCTCAATCCCCGCACCAGAAATCTTATGACCTAATACAATACCCTCACGAACCATAAAATGACATTTCTCCCAATTAAGCATAAGGTTCATCTCTTCACATCTAGCGAGCACTAGATCTAAGTTACGCAGACAATCATCGAAGGAATTCCCAAAGATGGAAAAATCATCCATAAAGACTTCCATGGAATCGTTGATTAACTCATGAAAAATGGCCACTATGCACCGCTGAAATGTAGCTGGAGCGTTACACAATCCAAATGGCATGCGTCGGTACGCAAATGTGCCAAAGGGACATGTAAATGTGGTCTTCTCCTGGTCACCCGGGGCGATGTGGATCAAGAAATAACCGAAAAAGACGTCAAGAAAACAGTAGAACTGTTGTCCTGACAAACGCTCAAGCATTTGATCGATGAATGGAAGCGGGAAGTGGTCCTTTCGTGTGGCCTCGTTAAGTCTGCGGTAGTCGATGCAAACTCGCCACCCTATTACAGTCCGTGTCGGTATGAGCTCATTCTTTTCATTCGTGATAACTGTCATACCGCCCTTTTTAGGGACCACCTGGACTGGGCTAACCCACGCGGAGTCGGAGATCAGAAAAATCAAACCAGCATCGAGCAACTTAATAACCACCTTCTTGACAACCTCCTGCATGTTCGGGTTAAGCCTCCTCTATGGCTGTACCACAGATTTAAACTCATCCTCCATAAAGATTTTATGTGTGCAGAATGACGGGTTTATACCTTTGATATCCATAAGCTTCCATGCGATGGCATGCTTATGAGATTTCAGAACAACCATCAGCTTCTCCTTCTCCTCCGTCTCCAAACTCGAAGAGATGATGACGGGAAGTTGAAACCCCTCCCCTAAGAACGCATACTCGAGGTGAGATGGTAAATCCTTAAGCTCTAAAGATGGGGGATTCTCAACAGATGGTTTTTCGATTGGAAACTCTTGCTCTTCAACCGCAAGGATATTAGAAAAGATTTGGGAACTCATGGTCGGCTCGTGTCCTCCTGCCTCAGGTAACTGCTCCTCCTCCCTCTCTTGCAAATCAAAATCAAATTCTGTTATCTCGAGTGACTGATTTTCCACATCGATGATATGGATGTCGGGCGTGTCTCTCTCGCAGATCTTCATAAGATAGTTGCCTACATGCATCATGAAAGTGTCGATGAAGTAGAGAGTGTCATCATGCTGCTGAGTATGCCTCATGGATTTCTGCACGTCGAATGTGGCCGTGTCATTATGAACTCGAAGAGTCAATTTGCCATCGGAAAAATCTATGAGAGCGAGTGTGGTGGCCAAGAAAGGACGACTGAGGATGAGCAGAATGTTCGAGTCCTCATCCATATCGAGAATGACAAAGTCGACCGGAAATATGAATTTGTCCACTTGCACCAACATGTTCTCCACAATACCCATTGGAAACTTCACAGAACGGTCTGCCAGCTGGATGCTCATTCGGGTGGGAAGCAGCTCTCCCACGTTAAGTTTGGCAAACACATAATAGGGCATGAGGTAATGCTTGCACCGAGGTCGGCCAAAGCATTTCTAACATTAAGATTACCAATCAAGCAAGGAATGGGAAAGCTGCCAGGATCTGTCATCTTCCTAGGAAGCTTGTTCTGTACGGCAGCAGACCATTCCTCACTAAGAGTAACAGTCGAAAGCCCCTCAAGTTTCTTTTTATTAGTGAGCAAATCTTTAAGAAACTTGGCGTGTTTTGGCATGTTCTCGAGAGCTTCAATAAACGGAATGTTCACATGGAGCTTCTTAAGCATGTCGAGAAACCTAGAGTACTGCTCCGAATCATTCTTCTTCACTAGACGACCGAGATATGGCGGTTTTAGCTTATAGACGCGCTTCGGTTCCTGCTCAACCTGCTTCTCCTTCTCAACTAA
Source organism: Bidens hawaiensis (assembly GCF_021521415.1). Lineage (NCBI taxonomy): Eukaryota > Viridiplantae > Streptophyta > Magnoliopsida > Asterales > Asteraceae > Bidens > Bidens hawaiensis. The sequence continues at coordinate 595,434 of NW_027504868.1, forward strand.
CGCACTGCCTGAACTTGAGGTACTTGCTAGGCCTCGCCTCTGGTTCACCTTGTCATGCGGTGTCTCTAATTCCAACTACTCGTCAACTTCCTCCTCACTTGGTGTATCTCTAACGACACCTCGCCCACTTCGGGTGGTCACTTCCTTGGGCTGAGCATTTTGAAATAGTTTAGAATAGGTGAGACCGGGATTACGGACGGTGTTACTTGGAAGACACCCTGAGGGTCGTTGATCAATCTTTGCAGACAACTCGCCAAACATGGCCTCGAGATTTTGAAAGGCGACCTGTTGTCCCTTCATAAATGTCTCATGCTGTAGAAGAGTGGATTTGGTGTTGGCATCATTTTGTAAGAGCTTATTTAACAATTGAGATTGGTTAGCCAACATCTCCTCGATCTTGGAAGTGCTATTTGGTACACGAGCAGGTTCGGGGGTGGGTTCTTGAAATAGACTCTGGCGTTGCTGATAACCGGAGTTACCTGCCCGTTAATTAGAGTTAGAATTATTGTTTCGCCACCCCGAATTGAAGGTACGGTTTTGATTAGCAAGAAAATCTACCTCCTCCTGAGAATCAACGTGACAATCGGTTGTCTCGTGATTTCCGTGACATATCTCGCACCTACGAGCTTGCAACTTAAGCTCTTTGATCTCCCTCTTTAGTGCTTCTACATCCGCCGACACAATCGTATTCTGATCAACATGATGCACTCCACGTGATGCTGAGATGACTGCGGCCTTGGCAGCCGAGACGGACCTTCTACTCGATGTATGCTGATCCCCTAATGCAATGCTCTCGAACATTTCTTCAGCCTCCTCTATGGTGAGTTTATCGAGCATGTTTCCTCTGGTGGCGGTATTGAACCGCTGTTGGGTTTTGGAAGTAAGACCGTTATAGAATTTTTCAACAACAGCCCAATCCTTTAGGCCATGCTGAGGACAACGGCTTATAAGAGTTTGGAAACTCTCCCACGCAGAATAATGGGACTCATCGGGGTCCATATGAAAAGAACAGATTTGCTCGCGTAGACGCCCGACCTTTGATGGGGGGGAAATATTTCCTAAGGAACTTGGATTGCAAGTCGGCCCATGTGGCGAATGAGGCATTTGGAAGAGAGTCAAACCATGTAGCAACACGACCGGAAAGTGAGAATGGGAATAAATTAAGATGAATGACGTCAGACGATATATTATTAATATTAAAAGTTTCGCAGATCCGCACGAATCGGGATAGGTGTCCCGAAGCATCTTCGTCATCCAAGCCTTGGAACTGAGCAGAATTGGTGGTAGAATTCATGACGTGATATGGAATTTGCCAGTTTCGATTATCAGTCGGAGCAGGTCAGACAATTACAGATCGGGCTCCTACGATGCCATCATTGGCTCTAGCATGAATGGTTTGTCTCGGCGGTGGAATGACATTGCCCATATCTATTCTAGGAGTAGAGACGTGTACCTGGATGTTGGGTGAATCGCTCTCGCTATCTGTAAGCTCCTTAAGTCGCTCGTGAAACTCTCTCTCAGGCTCTTTTGATGCAGGGAATAAAGGTGGGCCTTGAGAACGGATACTTTGCATAAACTAAAATAAAAAATTATTTAATTAATTTTTTTTATTTTTATTTTTAAATTTTTTTTAAAGAAAAACTAAACCTAAAGGCACAATTAGCAAGTAAAGACACCCAAAGGAAAAATTGCAATTAAAAAAAAAGCAAATAAACAGATAAATAGATCAGATAATCGACTCGGTTTAAACAAAGAATTTTCCAGTGTCCTCAGCAACGGCGTCAAAAACTTGATGTGTGAAAACCGTATATAATATTAAAAACCAAGTTTTACCGAATTCACCTAAAAAACCCACACACAATCGACAAGTGTACCAGTTAAAATGTAGCTAGCAAGTAAGAACGAATATCGAACATAGGACACTGTGGGTAAATTCTAATTATTAAACCTAATGATTACTAACCTAGACTTTCTTTTGATTTTTAGATTTTTTTTATATTAATGAAACTAATAATACTTAACTAATTACTAATTAACTAAAAATAAAACTTTATAAAAATTGGGTTTAAAAACAAATATGAGAAATGACTCCCTAGGTAATGGACTCCTACTTGTTAAATTAATAGTTAACGAACTTCACTTGGTTGAAAAACAATATCTTAAAAATATGACACAAAGACCACTAAAGCACGCTAGATCGCCTCCCGGCCTCACCGACGACACCCTAGAACTCTAATGACATGTGAAGCTCAACTGTTAAAGGTTTTGTTCACCTCCCGGTCTCACTTTACCTAATAATACTATGGTACCCCAAAATCCAACTCACCTCCCGGTCTCTTTAAAAACAATATATATTAATATAAAGGGGGTATTATTAATTAACTTGAACATAATTTATATCACAATAATCTAAGGGACCTATGATAACTCACTCCCGTGCAGTTATTACCCAAACCTGCAAAAGACAAAGATGACACAACACTAAATTGCCTCCCGGCCTCTCTAGTGAAAGAACAATAAAATCTAATAAATTTTTATAAATTATTCCTACGGTTATTTCGACCATAAACCGCAAACAAGTTGAAAACACAAAGTAGACAACCTAATCATGTGTCTAACAATCGCAAAAAAAAAAAAAAAAAGAAAAACCATTAAACACAAGTGGAATAAATATTAAAGTAATAAATTGGATTCAATTACTCAACAATATTATGACCAAACCAATTAAAAACTTTTACCATAATACTAAATCAACCAACGTCAAATAATTATTCGTCAAACTATTAGTATAACATAGTAATCAACCAAAACCTAGGTAGTGTAAAGTATTTAACCACTCATAATAAAGTATGAAACGAAAGTAATATATATGTTATTGTTATTCATTGAAAAAAGAATAAATAAGAAAAGTAAAAAGTAGCCTTACACCACAAAAATATTCTCTCTGTTGATTTCTTTACCTGTCCAAGTTGTGAGACAAAAGACCTTTTGTCCAAATATCTCTTGTAGCACAGTAGCTCCTCACAAATAATATATCGTCCATTTAATTTCCCTTTCCCTTCTTGTCTCACGTGCCCTCCAAAAAAAAACCACAACAAAAAAATATATTTTGTTTCTTCGTCGTCTGCCTTTAACCAACAATACAAAACCCACAGAAAATAATATATATTATTATTACCTTTTCTTTCTTCTTTTTCTCTTGTAAGATCCACGTCCAAAACCAAAAACCCTCTAATAGTATTTTATGGTTTCCTCTTTCTGTACGTCAACCACCAAAACCAAAAATCAAAACCCTTAATATCTTAATATTATTATATAATAATTATGTAGGGTTTTTATTTTATCTCCAACAAATCTTAAAGCCCACGAGTTTATTTTTTGGTCACAAATCCTTTACTTCTTTTGATATGCTTGTGGGCCCAGCCCATATGTCTTGTGAAATTTGAAATCCAAGACTTCAACACCTACAATGCATTCACAGAATCATTTATTTAGTTTTAAACTCGTTGTCTCATGAAACCTTTAAACTTTAAATATGAATCAACTGAGAGTAATATTGAATAAAAAAACAAAGTCAAAAGCTATTTAAAATGTAGGAAACATTTATAATATTTATATATAATTTAGCCCATATCAATACCATATCAACCTTGAAATGGCTTAAGGAACAAGAGACAATCTTGAGCAATATTACTTGCACGAGTAAACAAGCCATTTGGTGTTCTTCACAAATGTTCTAAGATAAAACTTTAGAGTGGTGGAGAATATTAATTCAAGTTAAAGGAAATGAAGTAATGTACAATTTAAGTTGGGAAGAATTTAAAGATCTTATTCTATAGAAATTTTGCCCAATTACCAAAATAAAATAAAACCAAATCCTGCCACGGGACCAGAAGGTTGTTAATAACAATCTCAGAGAATAAATTGCTAAATTCTTATCAAGTAACTACGCAATTAGATTATTTGGAGTTCGACAAAATGATGAAATATATATCTGGATTACCAAAAGAGACGAGAAGGGTAATAAGATTTCATGTACCACAAAAAACCTCCGAGGCCATGATGTTAGCCAAATATACAATCAAGCCGAAAGGAAAAGAGAACAATAAAACAAAAGAAGTAAAGAAAATCAAGGAAGAAAAAGGATTGCCTAAATTCACAAGACCCATGTGTGGAAACTGTGGAAAAAGGCATCAAGAAAAATGTAAGTAGCAAATCAACAAAGTCATGTTCACTTTCTGTAATAAAAAGGGTCATTCAGAGAATGATTGTAGAAGGAAAACGGCTACATGTTTCATATGTGGAGAAAAAAAGACATAACAAGTACGATTGTTGGGAAAATGGAACAAGTATGAGCAAAGATGAAGAGAAGAACATTGGAACACTCATAGAAATGTCAAAACAAGCAAACAAACACAACATTAGGTTAAAGGAATGTTAACTCTTGTAATCTGTTTACAACTCGTTTTAAACGAGAGATTTTTTAATGATAAATGGGTATTTAACTCCCTAGTATATATATATATATATATATATATATATATAAAGAAAATATTAACATATAGATCGTGTCTTTACACAAGAATGCTATTATTTATTCAAGTTTAGAAATGTTTAGAACTACAAATGAAATAATCTATCATGAACAGAAAAATGAATATAAAAAAAAGAGAATCAATTAAATTAGACATAACAATATCAATCCGTAAAATAGATAGAAAGTAAAAGGAATCAAAAGGACGATCGATGGAAGGAAACCATCAAAATCACAAAGGATAGGATGTCATGAATAATTCTGCAAAAGAGATTCGATAGACTGAATCTGAGAAATATCTTGTTAACACTAGTAAATATTAGAATACTGTAGGTAAGGTAAATATTAAACACAATTGGCCACTGTGTTTAGCAATTTACAATTACTTAAGACATTCTAAACTAGAAACTTACTATATCATCCAAAGATATAGAACTAACAAAAGAGATATATTACACTCGGAAGCATTAATAAAAAGCCAAACAAGATAGCCATAGAAAGAGGCTATATATTCCGTATCAAATCACGGAAATGTATTCACAAAGAGGATTGCATAAAGAATGGAGTAATACAATATGGTATAGCATTAGAATATCTACTTAAGATAGTAAATTCAAAAATGCTAAAGGGAAAACCATTGAGTCTGAAGATTTTATTACCCAAAAACGGAAGAATGAGAAGACTTGTAGATATAGAACATTGTAGTTCTAGAAGTTTAAACCTTTAAGTAAACATAAACAAAGAAAAAATCAAGAAACCTCTAGAATAAGTAATCAACAAAAATCAAATCTCCAAAGAGAAATGATATAACATAATCGACTTGTTAAGTCAAAAGAGATGACGCTATCCTTAGACTCGGAAACCGATAGGTGTGAAGCTACGCGAAAAAATAAAGAACAAAGCGCATAAGTACAGGATGCACTCAGAAAGTGATAAAACATACAACAACCTTAGATCAAATTATTGATAAAACAACATGAAAAAGATATCGCTTCGTATGTAACGAAATGTCTAAATGGTAAGTTACAATTAAATCCGAATACTAGAAACCTTTGGATTACTCTAAATAACCCGAACTCCCTGTTTGGAAGGGTGAAATGATAACTATGGGCACCATCACGAAACTTCCGAAAACTACTCGTCAACACAATGCAAGATGGGTTATTGTTGATAGACTAACAAAGTTTGCCCAATTTCCTCCCAATTAATGAGACATACTCAATGGATAGACTAGCGCGAGTCTACGTGAACAACATCGTTGTTTTGCAAGAAGTGCCATTGTCTATCATCTTTGATCAAGACAGTCATTTTTACGTTTCATTTCTAGAAAAGTTTCCAATAAGCGTTAGGAACTCGATTAAACTTTAGTATGCCTATCATCCCTAAACGGAGGGGCAAAATGAAAGAACGATCAAAATGCTCGAGGCTATGCTCCACGAATGAGCAATTAACTTAGGTAGAAGTTGGGATAATCATCTTTCCCTAATAGAATTCTCGAATAATAATTACCACACAAACATTCGAACTGCACCTTATGAGGCATTATATGCCATAAATACCGAACGCCCGTGTATTGGTCTGAAACGTGGGATAACTGAAAGTCTAGACCCGTAACATCCTGTTTTCTCGTTTCCGTTAGTAAAATAAAAATATGAGTTATTATGAGTCGGGCTAGTGTTGGGTTAAATAGATATGGGTTATGGACTTTGGATTAAAAAGAAAGAAGAAAATACCATAGGCTTAAGTCCATGATCCATAATATAAACCATAATTTCCCTTAATCCATTCGTTTACACACATTCCATACACCACCTAAAACACACACTTAGCTCTCTCTCATCCTACTCTCTCTAGCCGAAATCACCAAGAAACCCGAGCATCAACCTGAGGTAATGATAATATGATATTGTATAGATCCAAATCCGCTAGATCTAGTCACGAAACGACGATCCGACACCTTAAACCGTTAAAGTCACGAAATCTGGATGGAATCGGGTATAACCGATCAAAATATGAGCTTAGGGGTCACCCTAGCTCAGATATGGATCGAACGGGATGAAAAACGGTATAAAAACGGTTGGAATCGGTTGAGATCTCGCTTTTCCGGCGAGATCCCGGTTTTCCGGCGATGACGGTGCCGGAACGGGGGGCACCGGAATGATAGGTATGAGGTTAAGGTATCAGAGAATGTCTCTGACCTAACCTAATCCGTTAACGGAGGTTTAACGAACTAGCCTTAATTCGTGAATTGATTCGTTAATGAAAGAATGATGAACTAGCCCCAGTTCGTTAAGTCCAATTCGTTATGAGGACTGGTTCGTTATAAGGGTCAATTCGCTATGAAGTTCAGTTCGTTAACCAGACC